>NW_027137638.1:366531-693460 GCF_001692895.1 Cenococcum geophilum 1.58
AGGTGCTCTACTAGGGCCTGCAGATACTGTGCAGCTGCATATTTATCTAAAGACCATTCCTGTTCTACCTGTATAATAATAGGCAGGCCTTGCCAGCATACTACCCCTCTTTGCATTAATTGTAAAGAAAAACACTTTGCTAATAGTAAAGACTGCGAGACTCTTAAAGCTGCTAAACTAGTACGCGAAGAAGATTCTATGGAAGAATAAATCAGATAGGATTCTAGAAGGGGGTAACTCCTACTAGGCTCTTAAAATGATATTAGAGAGCAAAAGGACAGAAATAAATTGCAAAAGGACAGGGACAGGGGTTAGGATTTCTTATAGTTTTTCTTACCATTTTCTCATTCCCTAGTAGTTGTAGTATCTTAGTATTTTACTAGGAAACTATAAACTCCTAATTTAGGAGTTTATAAACTACTAGGACATAGCTACTAGTACATATTAAGCTGCCTAGAAAGGATTTATGTATATAGAACTATAGCGCCATAGCCCAAGGCTGCATACGCAGTATTGTACGTAGTATAATACAATGGATAAAAAAATAAAAAATAAAAAAACTAAAATAGGGCGATAGCTTTGCGATTTAACACGTTAGCAGTTAAGCTAATGCGTGGTTTCAAGCTTTGCTATTACGTATTTCCTAATCTATACGTCTACTAATTAGTGTTGGTATAACTCTCTTTATTAACGTGCACGAATATTACTTATAGTGGTACGTATGCGGTGTTAAAGTTGGTAGTTAATTATTATCTAGAAGTAAGGGGTTACTCCAAGGTCAGGTTAGCTAACCTCGCTACGTGGTCTTATAACCACGTTATATAATTAACGTTCCGACAATAATAAAATAGAGCGTAAATTAGTTATTAAGGACAGTAACGGTTTATATACCATTTACCTCACCATACTTAGTAAAGTATTAGTTAGGTAAGTAGTCCTTAATTTCTATATCTATAAGGAGCTATTCGGTCTTATTAACCTTACCCTTAAGATCTTCTACGCCTTTATATTAAACTAAGAAGCTTTAAAAGTAGGCCGTAGTAACCTTATAATTTCTAATATTTCTTATACTCTAACGGAACTTATTATATACCTCTTTTCGCTTATTAAGGGAGTGTCTAGTTAACTAGCAATTTAGCTTTTTATAAACATAGCATTTTTTCTAGCAATTACTTTAAAATAAACCTCTATAAGGACCTCTATAATTACCTTATAGTTAACATTAATTATACCCTTTTCCGTATTCCCTACCGCGGCCACCATATATTTAATTAGTCCAGTTATAATCGTATTAGTTAGAAATACTTAGTTAGGTAGGGTTTTCGGTATAAAACTGTTAAGATTCTTATATTTATATTATAGTACCTATAGTAAAGCGTAGCTTAATATATACTCCTTTAAATATATCTATAGGTTTATATAGCGCTAAGTTATACTTAGGAACGCTATAGCATACTAAGATAACCTAGTCCCTTAGGCTATTCTTATTTTAGTAAATTTTAGTAAGGCCATATTAAATTTTCTAGAGTTTATTAAAGAGTAGTTAAAGGCACTTTAAATAAGTCTTTATTGGGTTAAAAGCAATAACTCTTTAAAATATAGTCTCCCGCCATTTAAATATATAAAGTTAGCAATTCTTATTAGTCTTAAAGTGGGCTCTAGTAAGCTAAAGCATTATATTAAAATTATAGTTTTTACCCGCAATATAGTCGTAATAGAATATTACCGCCTGTCCCTTTAATATAATAGAGAAAGCGTAATAGTACTAATAGCGTTAAATTCTAACCTTATTGCAATAGTTATAAAAGACCTATAGTTTTACTCTAAGCATATTATATAGTTCTCCTCTAAACTTCTTCTCTTCGTCTAAATATACCTTTATTAGATTTATAACTTCTTATAATAAAGGCTTACCAGTTAGCTAGAGTAAAGGAGGTAAAGATAGAGCAACTTTAAGTAGGAGAGCACCTTTAGATAGAAGAGCAGCTTTAGGTAGGGGGTTAGTGTTTTAAGGGTTTTAATACAAATTAAAGTTGCCTTCCAAAGAATATAGGTTATTTTTAGGTTTCTATAGTTAACGTATAATCTTAGCTTCCGTCTATATTAGTTCTTCTATATTAGTAATAACGGCCTAAATATTATTAGCAATTGGGTTACTGTTCTCAGCAATATATACCCCATTCCTATAGAGAAAGTCTTAAAAGTCCTAAACAATATTAATATTGCTAAGTGCCTAGGTATTAGCAGTTTATCCCACAAAATCCTTCCTAAAATACTTCTATAGTTATAAGTCAGCGTAGTATCTATTTTAGTAGAATATAATATAGTATAGGAGAAAGCTATTAACTTGTTTTACGGTATAAGTTATTATATTAAAGGCGAATTTATCCCAATCTTTATTAATAAGTTTCACGTACTTAGCTACCCCTAGTAGTAAGAAGTCTTTCTAGTTATTTAAGGTAGGCGTAGCCATGTTTTTAGAGGGAGGGAAGTGTTATTAGTATAGGGATTATTATTTAGTACGCGTTTATAATGTATATTTATTATTTAATACGCGTTTATTATTTAGTACGCATTTATAATATGTATTTGCGGTTATAGGGCTTAAGACTAGTTCTAGCCTTAAATCGCAAAGACTTATAAAGCGTATTATTCTATATAATAGACATAAGAATCTATAATCTTAAAAAGGCTTAGGACTAGTTCTAGCCTTTAGATCCTTAGATTTATAAAAGAGTTCTATTTAAGGTTTAGGACTAGTTCTAACCTTAAAAAACAGCTTTCTCTAGCACGAGTAGCACTAGTACAGTGGCTTATCTCTTCTTAGTAGAATACCTAGCTGTTCTATAATATAACAGTAAAGTTAACCACTAATTAGTATTAGTTACACAAGGGGATATTATATAGCTATAGTTCGTAGATAGTATAATGATTGTTATTCTTATATATGTTAGGGAGGGCAAGAAGCTTAAGGCTCCTCGCCACGCTACTACCGCGGCAACACGTGACGGCAACTTGCCGCACGTAACGGCAACTTACCACCTGTAATGGCAATTTGCCTTATATGGTGACCACTTGCCTTTATTCCCAACAATAACAATATATTTATTTATAAGTAATAATAATTAAATATTTTACTAGCCCTTATAAATATATATAGAGGCTTAAGCTAGTAAATATTAAGCCGTTAAAGTACTTAAAGTTATAAAAAAAAGGATACGTTATATAAGGCTAGGAGAAAAGAGCTACTAGTAAATATTAGAGGGGGGTGGAGGCCTCTAAGGAGACATCGGCCCTATTAATTCAGTACCCCCACAATACCAAGACCGGTGATATCGCCTATCTAAGATATCGTAATTATTCATTTATATCGCGATATTTTGGTTAGCTTATAAATTAAATACGATATTGGGCCTATTTATTTATTCATTCATCATTAACAACCCTGGTAAATTTTTATAGATTAAGAATAATTTCTATGTTGTGAAGGCTTCTAGAACTTTATAGTCTTCGTCCCCGTTCCCCTTCAATAATAATTCAAGGATAAACCAAAACGCCCTGCTAGGAATGCCAATGCCTTCAAACATATCGATATTATCGTGGCTCATACATCCACGGATACATACCCTCACGTCAAATCCCTCTATACACAGCCATATTTTATATGCATATATATTCCATGACAGTTACACAAATTTTCGTTTTCCCTGGACAATTCGGTATCCTCACTATATCATTACAGGATAATGGCTCTTCGCTCTAATCTGCGGACCCCACTTGAAGAGGATCCAGGGAATGGGAAGCATCGCAACGGAGATGAAGCCGAGAAGGCTCGTTGCCCAGCCGGTACCTAGCTTCTCGTACACTGCAGCAGCGTCAGTAATTGTATAGAAATCGGGAGGCACAACACTTACTTTGGATGGTGAAAAGTGGAAACACGGCACCGAGCACGTATCGCAGAATTCCATTCGCTGCAATGGCGGATGCTCCGTTCAGAGGGCCGTACACATCGATTAAGTAGAGGGCAGTTGATATCTAATAAATATAAGTGTCATCAGTAAGATCTCATCTAACATGGCTGACCGCCACCAGAGTATCGGCAATGTATAAGGTATATACTCACAAACAGACTAAGATTTCCCCATGCAAACGGAATTGCGGCAATAACGGGGGCGGTCCAATGGATACCATTATCTGCGGTCCATGCAAACCAGAATAGGCCGATAGGAAGACCAAAACTACCCATCATAGCAGCGTAGAGTCTGTATTCTGGAGCTGCATGCTGCCGCCCTTCAGCAAGAGCCTGACGATAATATTTTTGATAGATGGTTCGGTCTATAATAATGGCGCATGCACAGCTGATTGTAACGCCGAGACCTATGGCGAGGAAGGTGAGGCCGACTTGAGATGTGGTAAAGTGATAGGGCGCACCAGAGAATACAAGGGGGAACGCAGCGAAAAAGGCGAAGAGGACTGAGAACGCGAAGGCGGTATAGAGGGAGAGGAAGATGACAATAGGCTTACGAAAGTCAGCAAGAGACCATCATAATGAGTGGCAAATTTTCAGGACTCACTTCGACAAGCAGCATATGTAATGGCTGAACTAGTGTGACGGTAAGGAGAATCTTGATGGCCCCAAGTCCAGTAGGCCCCTTGGGAGGCATAATACCAAGGCGTTTCGCGCGGCGTCTTAGAATGATCTTTTTGTATGTCTCTTTCATTGGAAGACAGGTAAGATATACCGCGACAGATATGAAAAGGATACACCATTGCGTCCAGCGCCAGCTTTTATATTGTGCTGCAAAACCGCCGATAAAAGGCCTAAAACTCAGAAGTCAATTGCATAACTCATAATGGGAAGCTTCGCGGAAGTCTTACCCGAGAGAGGGGCCTGCAAATGGTGCTAGGAGGAAAAAGCTGGTTGCAATGGCCCTCGTCTGTGGTGGAAACAAGTCTGCATTTGTTCCAGCTCCAACAGCGAGGACTGGGCTACCGAAGAATCCGGCAAAGAATCGGCATACTAGAAGGGAACCGAAGTTCTGGGAGAACCCCGCGCCGAGTGTGAAGAGCATCATAACTGGGAGGGACGTTTTGTATACGATGCTGCGTCCGTATATTTCACTCAATGGTGCGGCCAGGACAGGTCCAAACGCGAGTCCAATGACATATAATGAGAGACCCAGAAGGGCCGCGGTTGACGATACATGGAATCGTTCCATTATCTGGTGTGTCGCAGGCGTGTACACGGATGAGCCAAACGTTCTGTAAATAGTTAGAAGACTGTCTATTTATCGTGCTAAGTGTTTCTTCGGGAGTTAAAGTAGCCGGTTAGTTTTGGGGGTCCACTCACACCACAAAGGCAAAGAGTGCGGGAGGTACTGTATGATAAGCACGAAGTAATAGGCTCCAATTCTGAGGGTTTTCCGGGTCATCGGGACCAGTCCAGTCTTGGGCGGTCACCACTCTAGTCGTAGGCGGGAGATCTTCGACATCTCTTTCCGCTTCCTTCTCAAGGTCTACATCTGCAGTAGTTTCGTCGTCGCCGCGACGGCGGGTGCGAACTCGTTCAGGCGACTGAACTGCTCCATCCAGGTCTTTCAGATTGTCGCTCTTCTCGAAGCTGCTCATCGACGAATCGTCAGCCTCATACTCAGAATGCTGTCGTTCGTCTGAGGTAGTCCCTGGGCTCATGTTCGAATAGGAGAAACTTTGCGTGGTCCAAGGTCAGGTCGCTAAGCGTCTCAGTACTAAGGTGTAGTTGCAATAATGGAAGGAAATAAATGTCAAACAGTCACAGCAAATTAGTTAGGGGGAAACCTCTAGCAGACTGATAGACTTGAATGTGTAATGCAAAGAGTAGCTGATGCGTTCACAATCTGCTGGGCAGGTGATGGTTTTATTCTGGGAACTTATCATGACTACTTCGAAGCGCCATTTGCTAGCCACCAGCTGGAACATTGATTAAGCAGCTCAGTTCACAAAATCATTGCGCAATTCTGCAGCTCCGAGGAGTCTCCGCCGTGAATAGTCAAGCAAGCACGTCCGTAACGTATGAGTGGGTTGGTGGAAGTGTTGAATATTGATCCCTTGGCAAAGTGAAGTGTTTAGTAATCTGTGAAAGACTAATCGATAAATGCGCCATCCGAGGCCAACTGTATGGAATTAAACAAAGGGCGCCATTCTGCGCGATGCCGAAGACCCAGATGCAGGGATTTGCTTGGTTCCCGGAGATCGGTAATCCGCTACCTGGATTTGATTGAGCGCTTGCGTTGAACCAGGCTCTCCGATTGGCTAGCCCCTTATCGATAACCGTAGGAGGCGGGTAGTGATGTCATAGTGATGAGGGTAATGGAAGTTGAAGAAACAGCGGAAGGCGGCCTTAGATGGTTTCTGCGCATGGATAATAATTCAAAATGGCAGTGTACTAGCTGGGCTGGGAGCAGTACTAATTTCTTACTGCGTACATCCACATAACTTCTATTGGGATGGATCATAGTTGTAAATCGGAAAAAAAAGAACGTAGAGCTCCCTCGTTATTTCATACATCTGTTCTAAAGGTCTCGTGACGGAGGTATCCGATCAAATTCTCTTGTAGATCCATCAGCAGTGATTTGGACACTAGGATGAAGCAAACCAATCCAAGCGACTTCAAGAACGCGTTGAATGATCCCAAATACGGTCATTTCCAGATATCAGTAGCTGGTTTTCTGTCCGATAGTAATCGTATCTTGGATAAAACTGCTTGATTGGTGCTATATCCTGCTCTCTTCCGACTCCCCTACATTCTTGACGAAAGCGGCAAAGCCCAAATCGAGCATCGGTGCGGACAAGCTCCCAGCCTTGGAAAACCGGGTAACATTCGGCTCTGGAGATCAATTTGGTGTGGCGGGATCTTGGCCAATTACAAATCTTTCACTAATTGTTGCTAGCGTTGGGCCCGACACGCAAGAATCACCATGAGGGAGCTAGTATTGGTTGGTATTGATTTGGTCATATTGTTGAAGCTCCACATTCCCTCTTTTCTTTAGGACATCACTTGTGAGAGGGTTGGGATATCTGAGACAATGACAGTCAGCCAGAACAGCACGAAAATCACTCCTTTCCTTCCTTTGCATTCTCCGATCGATCAGCCCTCTCTTTCTTATTTCATCGTGCTTCTTCGCTTAACCCACCGTCTTCTCTTCTTCTTCCAAACATTTACTGCGATGAGGTAGATAATCTGACTCGTCTCCAACTCCAAATCAGTGCTCAACTTTTAGTCCGCGACTTTCACGTAGCTCAAATTAGCACTCTCTGTGAATTAGATCTCCTTAGGCGATCTTGATAATTTCGAAGGGTCTAAGGCATTTGATGCCGTTGATTGAATGGATTAATATTTTGCAGCTTTTGATACGATAAAGGGCTAACAGGCAGCGTTCAGCCGGCGACCACACCATCCGCTGACTGACTGCAGCCAATCAAGTCACTCGCTAGATGCTCGCTGGATATGTATATACACTGACTGTAGAGCTATTAGCGCGCTTACCCTAATGTAACGTGTCCCGCCTTCACGTCGCAAAACCGGCCAAAGGGACAGCAGTACTCGCGAATCTATCGCGACTGTGGCGGGATCCAATATATGTACTCTTACACCTAATTAGGTAATTGTATAGATCTAGTAGAGTTATAGAGTTAAATTATAGATTTTTGGTAGTACCTTTTATATATATAAATATAAATATTATCCAATCTTAGATTTACTCTACATCAGCAAAATGCTGTCCCCTATAGTGGCTCGAATTGCTAGCAGTTGACGCAATTGGCGCGCAGTTGAGGGCATTGACCAACTCGACTAATGTCGATCACTACACCATATCAAGCTTAGATTACGGGTGCATTTGTGTATTTAACGAGGCTCCAGAGCCTCTCGCAAGAGACCAGAGTTCTCATCCTTAATCGTCCTATTCGATGGTTATAAGCCTGGGCCATCTACTGCGTTATCTTTAATTTAAAGTCGTAATTACCTTATCGTTAACCCGCATCATAGAGGCCTTAAATATGTCCTCTTAACAAGAAATACAAACAAGACTTCAAGGCTCCACGGGATTGGCCAATCTTTGCTACGATATGCCGAGGAGTGGGGGACTTGTCTTGGGCGTTTTGAAAAGTATGAAAAGATATATTCAATTCTTATAGCTATATCCATTGACCAGAATTTTTTTTTGAGGTTAGGAAACTAAGTCGCGAAGAGAGCATTTACTCACTATCAAAGAATTAGGAGCATGCTGTGTTTGTTCTACATGAAAATTCAGCTAAATCCTAACTGGACAGATACGGCATATCAGAAATTATATAATCTATTCGCTGCTCTCCTCGAGACCTGTCACAGCTGTAACACAACGCTCAGAATAGAAATATTGCAATTCATCATGAAATATAAATAGTAATACCGCCGTGGAAAAGAAGAAAGAAAAATAACTAGCCAAGTCACAAACCGACAGCCCTTCACCCAAGTATATACAGCCGAAAAATGCCTCCCCTCTACCACCCTGATGCTTTGCAATGCATGCATGAACCGATTATGGAAAGACTTATACAGCTATACAAATACAGATATCCACCCAGCCCGAATTTCAAAGCCAAAACTCCCAACGCCGAACCGAACCGAATGATGCGCTCAACTGCTCATTACGCAACGATCTTCTTCAACCCAGTCAAAAAACCCTTTATCCCACTGTCGTCTTTCCTACTCCTAGCTCTCTCCGATTCGCGGCGGGATGTGCGCGGTCGTTCTTCAATTCGACTAGATCTCGGCCGATCGCTCTCTGTTCGTCCAGTTCGCGGCCTCTCGGCACCTGAAATCCTCCTGCTCGACCGCTTCACTTGCCGTTCTACAGAAGACGTAGACTCCACTGCAACACCGGAACCTGGTAGCGGCTCTGCATCCACGCTTCTTGACGCTTCTCCGACCGCTTCTCCTTCCACAGCAGCTCCGTCTAGGGCGCTGGACATATCTGGTTCTTTTTTGGCGGCAGCACGCGCCGCTCGACGCTCTTCTTTCCTTGCTCTATACTCTGCCTCTTCCTCGGGGGTCTCGAAACGACGATGATGGTGCGAGTGTCGGCGATGACCATGTGGCCTCTCCTTCTTTTCACCATGGCTATCTCCAGAGCTCTGCATGCTGCTTGTTGGCCGCGCTTTCTCTTTTGCGAGTCCTCGGACAGAGGGATGAGAGTCACTTGGGTCTGATTTAACCCTTGAAGAGGCAGTGGATGGCTTGATAGTGGGGACTAAAGAGTCGGTTTTTGATCGTCCGAATAGTAATCCGCCAAAGAGAGACGTTCTTTTCGCTTTCTGTGAGGGTGAAGAGTCCCGAGTGCGTTCGCCGAGACCAGTGTGTCTGCGGCCTGACGCTCGAAGAGAAATAGGGGATTGGGGTACCAAGTCGGCTTCATCTTCTGCAGCGCGACGTGCTGCGTCTCTCGTCCTTGGGCGGTCTACGTCCTTTTCTTTCGATTTCCCCTTTAGATCAGACGGTTCTGCTGCTCTCTCTTTCTCGAGCTTCCTCTCCATGTGCTCTAGTTTCTTTCGCTCATGGCGTCGCCTTCGGCGCTCTGCTTCTTCTGCAATGCGAGCATTCTCTTCTTGTTCCTGCATAAGAGCTTCTGATCTCTTAGCTTCTTTTCTTGCTTCATGTCTTGCCTTTTTCTCCGCGGCCTCCTTCCTTAATTTCTCCTCTACCTCTTTTCTAATCCTCTCTTCATCTAACTTCTTCTGTTTCTCTTCCTCTGCACGCCTAGCAGCCTTCCTCTCCTCATGTTTCCGTCTTCTCTCCTCCTCAACCTTACGTTTCTCCTCCTCTTCATGCCTACGCTTATCTTCCTCTTCTTTCTTTATGCGTCTCGCTTCCTCGGCTTTGCGCGCTTCGTAACGCTTGCGACGTGCAACTTCGTCTTCCCCCGCTCGAAGGGCACGACGCTTAGCCTCTTTGTCTGGAGCTCTCTCCCGACGTCTATTTCCTGACCTATCATTCTCCACCTCTCTTTTGCTTTCTTTAATGACTTCTCGAGCCTTGTCCTTCGCCTTGCTGGAATCCTTGCTAGTCACGCTGTCTTTCCTCTTACCCTTTGCAGGATTACCTACCGCTTTCGCTGCTGCTACTAGTGAAACGGCTGCTGCGGCGCTTTCATTAACGTCACTGTTGCGCCTCTTTTGCGGTCGAACCCAACTTTTGGAGTTACGTCGCGCACGCTTGGGTGGAGATGTTGGGGAAGCAGGCTCGTCGACAATAGCGGATTCATTGGGCGGAGTTTTAGGGGTTTCTTGTGGGGCTTCTTCTGCTCTCGCAGCAGCTGGTTCTTCTACTGTTGGCTCAACTGGCTCTAACTCTACGGCGATTGGCTCTTCAGCTGGTTCGGCGGCTGGTTCCTCTGCGGTTGGCTCTTCGGCGGCTGGTTCTGCAGCTGGTTCGTCTGCAGCTGGTTCGTCTGCAGCTGGTTCGTCTGCAGCTGGTTCCTCTACAGCTGGTTCCTCTACAGGAGCCTCCTCAGCAGCTGGTTCTGGAACTGGTTCCTCTGCGGCTGGCTCTTCAGCGGCTGGTTCCTCTGCAGTTGACTCTTCAGCAGCTGGTTCCTCGGCAGCTGGTTCCTCTGCAGGAGCCTCCTCGGCAGCTGGTTCTGCAACTGGCTCTTCTGCCGCTGGCTCTTCCGCTGCTGGCTCTTCCGTTGCTGGCTCTTCCGCTACTGGCTCTTCCGCTGCTGGATCTTCCGCTACTGGCTCTTCCGCTGCTGGCCCTTCCGCTGCTGGATCTTCCGCTGCTGGCTCTTCCGCTGCTGGATCTTCCGCTGCTGGCTCTTCCGCCGCTGGTTCCTCTGCAGCTGGCTCTTCAGCAGCTGGTTCCTCAGCAGTTGGTTCCTCAGCAGCTGGTTCCTCAGCAGTTGGTTCCTCAGCAGTTGGTTCCTCAGCAGCTGGTTCCTCAGCGGCTGGTTCTGGGACTGGCTCTTCTGCCGCTGGCTCTTCCGCTGCTGGTTCTTCCGCTGCTGGCTCCTCCACTGTTGGCTCTTCTGCCGCTGGCTCTTCCGCCGCTGGTTCCTCTGCAGCTAGCTCTTCAGCAGCTGGTTCCTCAGCAGCTGGCTCTTCAGCAGCTGGTTCCTCTGCAGCTGGCTCTTCAGCAGCTGGTTCCTCTGCGGCTGGCTCTTCAGCAGCTGGTTCCTCAGCAGCTGGTTCTGGAACTGGCTCTTCTGTCGCTGGCTCTTCCACTGCTGGCTCTTCCACTGCTGGCTCTTCCACTGATTCTTCTGCCGCTGGCTCTTCAGCAGGTGGCTCTTCAACAGGGGCTGCTTCGGCGGCGGCTTCTTCTGTTGGTTCTTCTGGGGGGAGATTCTCTGCTGGAGCGTCTTCTGCTGGAGCTTCTCCTGGAGCATCTCCCGAGGGTGGTTCGTCCGCGGGGGTCTCTTCGGTAGGCGGCTCTTCTGCTGGGGGTTCATCTGCGGGTGGCTCTTCTGCGGGTGTGTCCTCAGCAGGCGATTCCTCAGCTGCTGGTTCCTCCGCTGGTGTTTCTTCCGGAGCTGCTTCTTCCACGGGAGCTTCCTCAGCTTCCTCCGTAGCAGCTTCTTTCGAGGTGTCTTCTGCAGTGGTTTCTTCTACAGCAGGCTCTTCTGCAACTGGTTCCTCTGCAGCTGGCTCCTCTGCGGCTGGCTCTTCTGCGGCCAGTTCTTCTGCGGCCGACTCCTCTGCGGCCGGTTCTTCTGCGGCCAGCTCTTCTGCGGCCGGCTCTTCTTCAGCTGGTTCCTCTGCAGCCGGCTTTTCAGCGACATCCTCTGCTTCAGCTGCCTCTACTTCAGCAGGGCTAGGAGTGGGATCTTCCGCCAATGCTTCACCCTCTACCGCTGGGGATTCTTCTTCTGCTGCGGGTTCTTCTGTAGGGGTAGACTCAGCTAGGATTTCTTCTACAGCAGGTTCTTCGTCGTTAGTCTTGTCAACATCCTGAGATTCTGCAGCTTCAGGAACTGGCTCTGGTTCAGCCGAGGAAGGTTCTTCCTCAGGCCCTGGTTTAGGTTCTCCGGCTGCCTCTCCCGCTGAGGCTTCTTTAGCAGGTGTCTCTTCAGTAGAAGTCTCCTCGGCAGGAGCCTCTTCCTCTGGAGTCTCCTTGTCTAGAGCCTCCTCCGCACCACCTTCTTCCACAGCACCTTCTTCAGCAGGAGCTTCCTCTGGAGCAGCTGGCTCCTCTGGCTGAGCCTCTCTTTCTGCAGCCTTATCGGCGGCAGGTTCAGTAGCCGTCTCGGCCCTTTTAGGCTTAGGGGGAGCTTCTTCTTGATCTGCGGTATCCTCGGCCTCAGCCGCAGGTTCAGGCTCGGCCTCACCCGTTGTCTCCTCTTCTCCTTTAGGTTTGGCTGCTTCCTCTGGCAGGACTTCTTCCGTGTTTCCTTCAGTAGCGGGAGCTTCATCGGATGGAGCTTCGTTGGTAACAGGCTCAGGATTAGGTTCAGTTGGAGACTCTTCTGAAGCAGTCTCTCCTTCCGCAGCCTCTTCTTCCGCAGCTGTGAGCTCCTCCACAGGTGCCACGGCCTCTTCTTCAACGCTCTCTTCCGCAGGCTCATCTTTTCCGGCCGGTTGTTCTTTAAAGGTCGCCTCTTCGTCCTCGGCCTCTGGTTCCTCTGCGGGTTCCTCTGAGGGTTCTTCCGCGGTCGCGGGTTCTTCAACAAATGCAAGCTCTTCGAATGCCGGCTCCTCTGATTCTGGCTTCTCTACTACAGGTTCTTCAGACGTAGGCTCTTCAGATGACGGCTCTTCGGGACAACCCTCTTCTGGAGCAGCCTCTTTTGGAGCAGCCTGTTCCGGAGCATTTCCTTCAGCTGCAGGCTCTTCGGTGGTAGGTTCTTCAGTGGCAGCGGGTTCCTCAGCAAGGTATTTTTCTTCGGTAGTCGCGGGCGCTTCTGCGGCAGGTTCAGCTTCTAGTTCGTCTTCTTCTGCCTCGTCCTTTGATCCGGGAGCTGCCTCCTCGGGAGCTGCCTCCTTAGGAGTTGTGTCCTTTGGACTTGTATTCTCAGGACTTGTCTCCTCAGAACTTGTCTCCTCAGGAGTTGTGTCCTCGGTGGCAGTCTCTTCCTCCGTCGCGGGTGCATCTCCGGAAGTCTCTTCATTCCCGGTAGATGTCTCTTCTGACGATTCTCCTACCACCACAGCTCCAGCTTCTCCGGCAGCACCGGCGTCGGCACTGTCCGGATTTTCCTTGTTGGCGAGCTCCTCCTCAGATGCAGGAACGGTCTTAGAGGCAGGTGGGACCTCCTTCTCCTCCCTATTACCCTCAGGAACGTCATGCCCATCGTCAGGCTTAGCAGGGTTCTCGGCTTCTTTAGAAGATGCTTCAGCGTTTCGGTCAGAGTCAGTGGGTTGGGTTCCACTAACTTCGGGTTCTATTGGATCAAGCAATATTTGCTCGTCAGTTTGCTTCAAAGCCGGACTAACCGGGGCCTCGTTTTCTTCTGCAGGGGTTTCCTTCATCACTGGATCTTTCGCCGGTTCTTCAGGGGTGGGCTCCTCAGCTGGTGCTTCCAGAGCGGCAGCTTTATCCTCGTTAGGTTCTCCTTCGCCATCTCCATCGGCTTGCTCGGGTTCGGGTTCAGGTTCTAGGGGTTTGGTTAGAGGTTCAGGCTCTGCTGCTGGCTTTTCTGCTGTGGATGTTTCTTCTGATTCGCCTTCTGGTTCAGGTATTTCCTCACTAAGAGGTTCTTCAGTTACAATTTTCCCCTCACCAGACTGTTCTTCCGCTGCCGGCTCCGGGTCGGTTGTGTCTGCGCTTGCAGGCTCAACTTCTGCCGGTGCATCCGATGTTTCCTCAGCAGCCACTCCCTCTGCGGTAGCTTCCTTAGGAGCCGCTTCCGCTGGGGCCGCTTCCTCTGGGGTCACTTCCTTTGTCGCTGCCTCTTCTCGTGGTGTTTCTTCCTCAGCTTCATCCGCGGGCTCTTCTGGATTATCATCGCCATCTCCTGCATTAGCGGAAGGTTCTGGTGCATCTTTAGTTACAGGAGGCGCATCTTCAGGTACTGGTGTCTCTTCTGCGACTTCTTCTGCAGGTTCTGTGGTCTCAGTGGGCGCTTTAGGCTCTGGCTCTGCAAGCTCGGCACCTGTGCTTGCTTCCTCGGGCGCCGCAGACTCCTCTGGTACGGCTTCTAGAGCGGATTCAACGGCAGGCTCATTTGCAGGTTTAGCTTTGGTTTCGACAGCAGGATCTGCGGGAGGTTCTTCAGCAGATTCGGCGACAGGCTCGGAGGCTTCGGTAGGCGTTTCTGGTGGAGCCGCAGGGGCTGGCTCTTCTAGGACCGCTTCAGTAGGTTTGGCAGGCTCCTCCCCAGCTTTGGACTCANCATGCTCTTCCGTAGCAGGCTCTTCCGTAGCAGGCCCTTCTGAAGTAGGTTCTTCCGGAGCAGGCTCTGAGGGAGCAGGCTCTGAGGTCTCTTCTGCTACAGCTTGGTCATCCCCTGAAGTAGTCTCAGGCCCAGGATCATTCTCCTGTACCTCATCCGCCTTTTCTTTGCCTTTAGCATCCCTCTTGCCCCTTTTCTTTGAGTCCTTTCTACTTGACTTTTTGTCCTTCGCAGATGTTTCCTTTTTGTGCTTCGCAGATGCTTCTTTTTTGTCCTTTGTAGGTGCTTCTTTTTTGTCCTTTGTAGGTGCTTCTTCTTTGTCCTTCGTGGGTGCTTCTTTTTCTTTTCCCTTTTCTTTTTCCAGCTTTTTGGTGTTTTTTGGAATCGCGGTTGGTCGTACAAATCGATTGTTTCCCTTTTGGGGGTTCCCTTTAACCCTTTTGTTTTTACCCGTAAGATTGCTAGGTTTTGGATCTTTCATGTCCGAAGGGAAGTGAACAGCCTTCGGCCCATGGGTCGTTTCAGCAGCCGGTTCGTCGCCTGCTTCAGGTACTGGCGCATCTTCGGTCTGGGCGAGTTCTTCTGCAGATGTTGGGTCTGCAGGGGAAGTATCTTCAGCAGCAGCAGATGCTGCTGCTTCTTCTGGCGGCGCTTCTTCTAGAGGCGCTTCATTTGAAAGTGTATCTTCTGTTGAAGGTGTATCTTCTGCTAAAGGCGCGTCTTCTAATGGTGTCCCTTCAGACGTTGTCCCTTCAGCAGGTGTTTCCCCTGAAACTGTCTCCTCCAGGGCAGGCGATTCTTCAGGGGTAGGTGTCGGGCCTTCAGGAGCAGGAGGCTCTTGTGCAGGCTCAGCTATAGTTTCTCCGGAAGTAACCGGTGCCTCCTCGGGTACCTCAGGGGCTTCAGCAGGGGCTTTTTCAGCTATCTCGGGCTCTTCGGTTGAGGCCGGCTCTTCCGGGGAAGCGGCTCCCTCCTCAGGAGCAGGTGGCGCGTTATCAACAGGAGCAGGTTCGCTAGGAGAATTTTCGCTCCTTGCTTCAGTTTCCGCTGCTGGCTCAGGAGATGTTTCGCCCGCATCCCCTTCTTTCGACGTTTCTTCTATTGCGAGTGGCTCCTCGGAGGGTTCCTCACCCGGCTCTTCAGGCGCAGGAGCGGCTTCTTCACCAGGCCGTTCGGGATTCTCGGCGCTCGTCTCTTCAGCAGAAGGTTCATCCGGGGTTGCTTCATCTTCTGCAGGCGGTGAATCCGATGTGGCTTCATCGCTTCCGGCGTCAATCGTTACTCCTCCTTGGTCTCCCTCAGTACCAGCGACTGGAACCTCAGGCTCTATAGGTGGGAGGCCAAACTCATCCATTCCCTTACCGCCACCACTATCACCAGGTGGTTCATCTGAAACAGGCGGAAATTCTGTGGGTTCGGCAGGAGCTGAAGGCGGTTCCGGTGCCTCGAGAATTTCTCCGGAGTCTCTTGGTTCTAACGAGTGGTCAATTGATTGCCTCAAACAAGTCAATGGCTTGCTAAACTCACTTTCATCTTCGTCTTCCTCATCTTCGCTGGAATCGGATAGTTGAATGATACCGGGATGAGTAAATACCGCGGGAGGAGGTATGATTAGGCGCCTGTAGATAAGCTTAGGAGGGGGGCTGCCGGGTTGGTATGGCTTAGTGAGTGTCAGTGTACTGGCTTTTGGGTCCTTCCATGGCGAAATCGAAACTTGAGAATACCGAGCCATTTTTGGAGGGAGGCAGAGGTTGATTGCCTTCTTTTCCGGAGTCCAACTTATCTACCAGCTGTGCTACTCTGCTGTGGCCCTTGCGCGCCTTGTGGCCCATAGCTATACATATGAAAAGACGCGCTTAAACGTGGGGTGAGGGGATTTATTGGATGACGAGCGAATAGGGAGGTGGCAATGGAAAAATATGAGCAGCAGTCGTGGCTCGACGCGATGAGGCAGGGACGGGAGCATATCAGGGAACCCTCGTAAGGATGGTGGACGACAATTGGGAGAGCTGTCACAAGACTACAATAGGAAAAAAGATAACTACTAACACAGCCCAGCATGAAGCCTTCCACGGGGCCTTCGAGATTTTTCGGACTGCTCGAGTTGGCATTCCCGTACATGACGGGTAATAATTGGAGCCACGTCATGACTAAAGCAGGCGTTTAACTTTGGGATAGAGAGGCCCGACGGCGGGTTCAAAGCCGCTGTGGCCATGCAGCCAGCGTCAAACTTCGTTACGGTGATGCATGCGGGAGAAAGGCCAGTTGGGTGCTCTTGCAGAATTCCCTTGGCCATCCGATAGGGCCCGTCAGGACTGACAGAGCACCAGGCGGCCCAAAGTCGGTGGCCGGGTACATTGCGGTACATTGCGTGGGATGGGCTGTACCTTTCGGTGCCAGCAAGGCCATCCAAGTCATCCCACCCAGCGTTCCACCCAGCGCTTCGATCGGCCAAGTGGGCCGGAACACAGGGAAGAGTCTGGAGAGACGGGATTGGTGTTGATGGGGGTCGTTGTGGGGAGGCGACTGACGTGTTCACCCGAAGGGCCATCCCCGCCAGGAGCCCGCCCGTGCCCGCCGTCATGGGCCGCCTCGCTTGTGGCTAGCGGGCCAGTCTCAGCGATCCGACCCCGCAGAAGGCGCAACAATCCTCTGTTCATTGAGCAGCGTGAGACACGCAGACACGCAAACATGACGGCACTCGAAGCCCTTCTTGTATTACCACTGCTTCACTGCAAGGCTGCGGCTGTCCGTCGAGCCCTCTGTGCCATTGTGGCTCCCTGCATATATTGAATCTATTTTCACAGTCATACATACGAGTACAATTGGGCCACGCTGCTGGGTCCATCATCTTTCAACCGTTGTCGAGATGGCGAGACTTGAACAAGAGGTTGGGCGGCCAATGTGAGAGCTGAACGTGTTGGCACCCCAATATGCTGATTGTCTCTAATGGCTCTCCATTGGGAAAAGGAAGCTGACTTGTCAAGTCTATCCCAATCGCTCCCGCGACTCGTGCTGAGCCGACCAAATGGCATCAACGACTGCATGTTGGCCTCGTTCATGCACCATCAAGGGGTGGACGTGCAGCCGTTCATACCCTTTTGAGCCCTACGCACCACCCCCAGGCCTGCCACAGGAATTGGAACCCTTCAAGTGGTTGAGGGTGCCTTCAATCTCACAACCAGCCAGCCTGGATTATTTCCAAGCCATATGAAGCAACGGGAGAGCTTTCTACTTGAAGACGAAAATTCCCATCAAGAATTGGACGGAATTTCGAACGAGCCCGAAGTGCTGCCCAATACCATCCAAGCATCCGATATCGCAATATGCGCAGCGGTGCCTCGAACTATTCCGCGGATGAAACCCGGCTATGGATTTTCGGAGTCACGACTGACTCCCATCAGTACAACGTGAAACTACTCCTAGGGAAGTAACACATCGCCCGGAGTTGTTCCCGAAGGCCCCTGAGAATCAACCCCGCGGATCATTCAGTAGCAATGGTCTAGATGTACTTTAGACCAAGCCCTCGAGTCCTCAAGCCCACTTAGCAGCCTGCTCGACATGTACGTCAGAATGCTTTTTAGGGAACCTTCTGACCATATGCGTAAGACTTAAGCACCGATATCGCAAGATCTCACGGACTCTCACCATTTGCACGGTAACAGTTTCCTGATTCTGAGTCCTCTGCTTACTTGATCTCTCCGGTGCTGTTTCTAGACAAACTTTCTTCTCCACCGGGAAGAGATCACATGAGCTTAGTTTCTCGGGCACCGAGTTTTGATGCCAAGAAGCGGTTATGGGGATAATGTAAAGATGTTCCTGAACTAATATTGAGAGAAATAGGCATAACAGAATCTAGGGTATCTTTCGGCCAAACCTCCATATATGTACAGTCACACAAAGTCGTCGCAGAAATCTTGATCCCTGAAATCCCGTCGCTATCGTCAAGGTCTAAACGCCTTTCAGAATCTGAAGTCCGGCCTACGTTGACCACATTCTTATCAGAACTTACACTTTTGGCGGCTCTAAGACTCCACCCACTCCTCATTCAGGAAATCTTTCACCTTCATGTTGCCGCGCTTCCGCTTTCCCTCGACTTCTTCTTATCCTCCAGCTTTTTGGGTGCCCTCTCGCTAGACACCCCTTCCGAAACAGGTTCTAACAAGAGAGGTATTTTCATTGGTTCGGAAGTGTAAATCTAGCCATACCCGTCTTAGTGTTTCGAAACAGGGACGTCATACATCGGATATAGCAGGGAAGTATGTACACTTTCACGCAGCGCATGTTCGGCTTATTGAGTTTCCTCAGGTCACCCAAAGTTCTATGAGCATTTCGAACATTCTCCGCGTATCCAATCTTAGCAGCTTCCAACCTTTTGGCTTTATCAATCGCTAATTCATCTGCCTTATCGATCAACTTTCTCACTGGCGGTAAACGAGGAGACAAGGCAGCATCTCTAGCAGGATCGAAGCGCTCTGTCCTTTTGGTCGTCTCTTTGGTCAGAGGTAGGACCGCAGCATCAGACTATGTGGATGAAGATATTCCTGCCAGCCCAGTGCTATAGTTCACGGGTCCTGTTCCAGCCATGGGCACACCATCTTGACTAGGGGACGATGTTGGATTCACTTCCGGTTCCGTGAGACTCCTGGCATTTATTGTTCCGGAGGAGGTGGGGAATCCAACAATCGTGCTTGAAGGAGTAGTGTCGGAGCCATTGTCCGCTCGTCCAGCCGTATACTTACTGCTCGCTGCATTTATAGGTGGTGTAGAAGCATTACTAGTTCCTGTATTCTGGCTCCCCGTATAACTAGTTTGCTGCTCAGAACCACCTGAATTCAGTGGAGCTGTCGAGGAGGACGTGGAATGTTCAGGGCCAGCATGGCCTTTGTCGGGGATGGGCGTTTGAGGTCGTGACTCTGCCGGAACCCCATTTAACCAGGAGCTGATGCATGCTGACTTCTTTTCCGTATCCATGATGGAAACCGCAGAGGAGAATCAAGCCTGAGCTGTTTTTAAGACTGAAGAGTTTGGATGAGGTTGGTGATTGTCGATTTGAATCGATTCACGTTACCGCTAGAAGCCTCGGTGAGGGTTTGAAGGTTGTTTTTGTTGCAGCAGTTACGACCTTCATTGAAGCAGACATCGAGAATATATTAGTGAATAAAGTTAGAACGCTGCGGCGTGCGAGGGATATTTTATTCGAGGTCAGAGTATACCATTATTTGAATTAGCGCTAACGCACCCTAAATCAAAGCACTTACTATCTCTACATCTGTCGAACGACGCGCTAATTGCGATCGTCGTCCTGTTTCCCATGTGGGTATAGATTAGGGGTGTCTCGACTATTTCACTTGACTGTATATATTGAGGCTTAACAGGCTACATCAATCCGACAGAGCTCTCCTTCTTGACTGCTCCGTTCGACAACGTCTCTATAATGACCCTAGAACTAAGAGCTTAGAAGATTCAGAATGCGTTCATACTGGCCAGGAGCCAATTAATACTCTCTACATTCCTAGAAGCATCGCAGCAACTCCCCCTTTTTAACCGCCTTTCTTTAAATGTCTACTTTCCTTTTAGCTTTCGTTAAAACTTTTTCACATCTGTGTGACCATCTCATCCCTCATCCGATTTCACTTTCCTTCAAGGCCAAATCGCCACCATCCAACCACAAGCTTAGCCTTCTCCAAAATATATACTCTTTCATCCCTGTTCCCTTTCTCTGTGTGTGGATAATCCCTTCCTTCTCATGCGTCTTTTGCTGACGAGATTGCTCAGCGAAAGGGTTCAATGCCAGGTTTGGCCCCCATGCAGTACGTTGAAGCAGAAAGAGAGTGCGCCAATCATCAATTTTATGGCGGAGCTCTCCTCCAGAGCCTTCTCGTGGGATTAATCACATTCTGGAGCGACTTGAGGTGCACGTCCCAATCTACCTTATACTCACAACTCCAGGGCTGGTAAGTGACTTGGGGAAATACTTCATCTGGGAGTATGAGTACGGGTCGGGCCACAGGGCCATCCGCGCCAGCTTCTGGGTCGACACGGACGAGCTGGAGAGCCGGGATAAGCTGCTATTCAAGAACGCACGACCGTTGAGCGACGGGGAAGAGGTATGGGCGGCGGCACTTCCCCGCGCTCTCTGGGAATGGTCATGGCCCCTGATGGGTTGAGTAAGAGACCAGGCTGTTAGCAGGTTGTCGATAGCAGGTAAGTGGGAACGAAGCGGATTGACTGACTGAGACCCTGTAGAAAGGAGATGAGCTACTTATATACACCAGCAGAGAATTGACTATGCAGTCACGTGGTTCTTCCAATATAGGCGAGGTCAAGGCAGCGGAGAAATCCTGTCGACCTGAATCAGATTATCTTGTCACCGACTCAGCTACCTCCCATTGACTCAGTCATTGACTCAGTCATTGGCTCGGTCACCTACCCCTTGTTTCCATTGCCCCTCCCCTACCCCCTTCTCGTTCTCATTTCCTACACCTTTCTTATATATATAGAGAGGCTCTTAGAGCCACATTCAATAAACAGAGTCATTATTCTTTCCTTACAATTGGTGCACGGACCACCGATTAACAGTTATAAGCCCGGGTTGCTTGCCGTATTGCCCCTATTTAACTAATTAATTTAATTAATTATACCCCTTATTAAATTACTACTTATTACTAAATCCTTTAACCTTTCTGCAAGCACCTTTTTAAAATAACTTCTTAACTACTTACCTAAGCTATTACTATAACGGTAATATTATTAAGCCAAGCTAATTGGAACAAATGGATTAACCTTATTAGGCTTTAAGCCCAAATAGGAAAAATATAGGAATGTGTTAACCTATTATTAAGCTATATATATAAACTATATAATAAGATTAAGACGTTATATAAGGAAAGAAGGTAGGAAAATAGGAAGAAAGGGTATATATCGTTAACTTAGTTACTTAGTTAACACGTACACGGAGTAGAATAGGATTTAGGACGTAGTCCTAGCAGAACTTAATAGAATTTAGTAGAACTTGGCAGAATATGGCAGAATTTAGTAGGACTTAGTGGAATATAGCAGAATATAGCAGATTGCCGTTAGATTGCTATAGGTCGCGGCAAATTACGGTCTTATAAATGGTGGAAGCAGGTAGGCGTGTATAAGGTATTATAGGGGTGTCCTATAACGATTATAAAAAAGAAAACTCTCTAGGTAGGGACTGTGGTTCTTTAAATATATAATACTGCGCTTAAGAAATATACTAAGTACATTAGTATATTAGTATATTAGTACATTACGTTCCTATATTTCTATATTTCTACGTTTTAAACTTATAATATAACTAGCTATATAACTTAGCTACCTTTTATCCTATAGCTTAGTTGGTTTTAATACCTCTTATACTATTTTAACTAACCTATATATATCTCTTCTTAGTAGTTATACTACTGCTAATATAAGGCCCGTAACACTATCTCCCTCCTTTTTATCTTTATCCTTAAAAATATTTTCTATCTTTAAGTTGTCTACTAAAGGTATAGCTTTTTAATTTTTAATTTAATAACCTTTATTATTTCTAATACCTCCTATTAGATCTTTTATATCTAACTATTATAACTAGCTAGTAACTATTATAACTAGCTAGTAACTATTATACTATTACTTAGTAAAGTTATACTATACTATTCTTATTATATAGAGAAGAAGTTAGTATATATTATAATCGCGGTGTTACGGCACTAATAGATATTAGTGGATTATAGTGGACAGTTATAAATAGTTATAAACAGTTGTAGATAGTTGCAGACAGTTATAGATAGTCGTAGATAGTTTTATATAGTTTTAGATAGTTGCTGTTACGTAACTAGAGGATCCTATATAACGTTAAGCGGCGCCACCCTCCGTCTCCTTTCCTTTCTCTAGCTTTAGATCCTTGTTTATAGACTACTAATTATATAGGCTTACGCGTCCCTCTTGCCGTGCTCGTGCCTCGATTGACTAAGTCGCTAACACGCGGTTCCGTCTAGTTACTAACCTTCTTTTTATACTAAGTGCATATAAGTAAATATACAATTATCCTATAATATTTAATCCGTCTCTAATACTAAGTATATATGTCTTATTATCTTATATAGGTATCTAATACCTTATCTAATCTATTATAGGGTTTCGCGTATTAGTAGCGGCTAAAAAACTAGAGAGTAAGCTAGCTAAGGCTTTTATTAAGGTTTAACTATCACAGTACGTGCCGACTGTCATGGTACGATGTACGAGGTGACCGTATATTATTAACAAACGATATCGTGTGAGGAGCTATGTAGGAGGTGAGGCGGTATATATACGTGTCGCTCAGGGGTTAGGTCTGTGCTCGTGTTATAACAACACTAAGTCATAACAACGTGTCAGGTCAGTGCCGTGACATTAACGTCGTTTTAATAAGGCGTTTTAGGCTCTAAAGGCTTAACTTAATACTTATACTTAACTAAGCCGTCTTATAAAGGTTTATAAAAAGATATACTTAAAAGAGCTACGTTTTATAGAGTAAGGTCTATATAAGCTTAAGGTTAAGGAGGCTAAAAAGAATTCTAACCTAGAAGAGATAGAAACAGCTTATACGCTAGTAGTAGATTCTTTAAATAACCTGGTTTATTTATTACCTTTAACTAATCCCTTTATTTTTAGCTCTTTCTTAATACTACCTAACCCATTTTCTATAGCCTTTTTTTAGGTTCTATATGTAAGGGCGCGGAGAGACTTTAGGGAAGATTTAAAGGAACGATATAAATTCTATCTAAATCTAAGGGTATATAGCTCTCGCTAAGAACAAAACGTTGCGTAAAGAAGAGAAAGGAATAATAAGAGAATTATATAATTAAATAGTTAGGGGCTTAGTGGTTAATGCGTGCGCATATACGCACGCGGTCTTCGACAAACTTTAGTAATTTAATTAATCTGGCAGATTTTGGTTAAAGCGTCGGAATTTATCTATTAAGTGTTTCACTAAGACATTCCTACTATAACTAGGCTAGTCCCGTTATAGTACCCCCCCTTTTAGCCGAAGGTCCAAATAATTTAATTTTAGTTAAGACTTATAACTTATCGCGTGTTATGTTTTTGCGTTAGGTAGTAGTATAGGGTTTTACCAATTCTATTATTAAATGGACTAATTAGGATTTTCTATCCCCAGGATAGAAAATCGCTATTGGCTTAGTTAAGGCAGTAAGCAGAACTAATATCTTTATAGTAGGTCTTGGCAAGGCGGATCTAACTAATTAGATAACTTTAACCGGCGGTTAAAGTTTCTTAATATCTTGCGTATTACGTGATTATATTATAAATATTATAACGTATTTTAAGTCTTTTTTAATTTTAAGCTTCCTGCTATTATATTTCGTGTATTTATATTAGGTAGTAATTATTTACTTTTATATTATGTCTATCTAGCCAAAGTAGGCCGCGAAGGATAGTCCTTATAGAATTCTTTTACTAAGGAAGGCGCATTGGTCTTAATCTGGTTATAGGTTTCCTAAGTTTATATTTTATATCCTTCCCATTTAATAAGAAGTTTAAATTATTTAGATTATATCTTCTATCGTATATCGTTAATTAAGTTAATAAAGTAAAAACCGTTGCCATTATTAACAATTATAAGAGGTAGTAGTGGTACTTCGCGAGTTATAGGTTTACCCTTTAAGGGTTACAGCAAGTTTACGTAAAACATTAGATATATTTTTATCTTAGTTAGTAGTTTAAGTTTATAAGTATATAGGCTTAGTTTTTTCTTAACTTAGTATAGACCCGTAAACTTCCAGTCTAGTTTCTTTAAAGGTTGTTAAGTCTTTAGGTTTCGTATATTTAGGTAAACTATATTACCTTCCTTAAAGTCCCACGCGGGAGCTCGTCCTTTATTTATATGCTATTCCTATACCATTTAAGCGTACGCTAATTTACTTTATAATAGTTCCGTTAACTGCTTTATTNAATCGGCNAAGTTATANNCGTTAATTAGTTAAATCCTCTTAATNNTGGGTCCTATTATATTAATTTCGGGTTATAGTTTAAATCTAAGTTAAGAGTCTTATCCGTAGGTTATATAGAACGGCGTCACGCCTATTAATTCATTTCTCATATTATTTATAGTAAACTCAGCTAACGGTAGCCATTTCTCCCAGTTATTTTGTAGGTAGGAGCAGTATATTTATAGGTATTATTCTATAATCGCGTTCGTAATTTCAGTTTAACTATCTATCTCTAGATAAAATATAGTTAAGAGTCGTGTTTATATACTTAATCGTTTATATAGGGCTTACTAGAAGTCTAAAACAAACTAGCTTCCGCGGTTAGATATTATTAAATTAGGAAGTCCGTATAGCTTAAAGACGTACTTAATAAAACATTCGGCTACTAATATTGCATTAATTAAGTCTATAGGAATTATATATTACATTTTCATAAGACGGTTAATAACTACTATAACATTCGTAAACCTATTACTGTTAGGTAGATCAACTACGAAGTTAATTAAGATATCTCGCCATCTTTATATTAGAATTGGTAACGGTTAAAGTACTCCTTGCTTCTTTATATAAGAGGTCTTCCTATATACGCATATTCTGCATACTTAGACGTATTTTTGTATATAGTCGTGCATTATAGGCTAGTAGTATACTTACTGGATAATCTTATAGGTCTTTATACGGCCAGGATGCCCTACTATAGGGGAATCGTGTACAAATTTGAGTATCTTAAATCGTAAGGGTTCGGAATTTAGGACTACTATCTTCTATTAATAGTATAACCGATTATTGCGGATTTCGCATTTAGTAAGTGTAATATTTTTATATTACCGTTTTCCTGTTTAAATTACTTTTATTACATCTGCTATCTAGGGGTTATTCTTATATTTATATTCTATTAATTTATTAACTTCTATATCCTACTTATCAATTTCTAATTTATTCCTATTAAGCTCCGCGTCTAGGAATATAAGGCGTAGTTTCTTAAAGTGTTTAGGGGGCAGTAGAATTTATAATTAATTTATAATCCGTTTATTAGAGGCGTTTATAGGTAAGTCCTATAATTATTATATTAATAAGTTAAGCTTCTAGTTAAGTTTACTAGATTAATACGTAATCTTAAAGTTAAATTATAAAAGGTATTCAGCCTAACGAATTTAGCGCTGTATTAATTGCTTTATAGTTATAAAGTACTATAGGTTTTTATAGTCCGTTAATACGCGTATTAGGAATAATAATTCTTTAAGTTCTAGGCGCCATTATTTAAAGCATCTAATAACTGCAAGCAGTTCCTTATTATATATCTTATAGTTTAATTTAGTAGGGGTAAGTTTCTAGGAGAGAAAGGCTACTAGGCACAGCTCGCCGTTCTTATTATACTGCAATAACACCCCTCCTAGTACATAATTAGACGAGTCTGTTTTAATAATATATTTAAGGTCCGGATTAAAGTAGGTAAGAATTAAAGTAGTTATAAAACGATATTTTAGGTCGTTAAAAGCTTATTCGCATTTAGTAGTCTATTTAAATCTTATGTTCTTTCTTATTAAGTTTACTAATAGCTAAACAATTTTTAAGAAGTAATTAATAAATCGACGGTAGAAATTTGCGAATTCTAGAAATCCTTAGATGTCTTATATACTACTAGGACTTTCTTAGTTTACAATTACAGCGATTTTCTTAGGGTCCATTTTAATTCCGTTATAGGATATAATTAGGCCTAAGTACGTAACTTCGGATATATAGAACTTGCATTTCTTAATATCGCATTATAAGCCCGCGTCTTATAGGCGTTTAAGGACCATTTGGACGTGCTTCCAATATTTAGAAAGTAAAAATAAATAAATAAAGATATTATTAATATACACGGTAATAAATACATTAAGGAATTCGCGAAGCATATTATTAATATATTACTAAAACGTACTAAGACCGTTCTTTACGCTAAATAGCATTACTAGGTATTTAAAAAGTCCCCATTATATACGGAAAGCTATATACTTCTTATCTCCTTTATAAACACGGATTTAATTAAAGGCAGCGACTATATTAAGCTTCGTAAAGTATTATACTTTTACTAAGCAGTTAAGCGTTTCTTAAAGTAGAGAAATTGGATATTAGTTTTAAATCGTAATCATATTTAGGGCTTAATAATTAACATAGAATCTTAAGCCTTCTTTAGGTTTCTTAATAAATAGTATAGGTAAGGTAAATAGTAATTAACTAGGGCGAATAAATCCTTTCTTTAGGTGCTCTTTAAGGTATTATTACATTATAAGTAGCTTTTCTCGCGATATACCGTATAACGGGCCGAATTTTAGCGTTATACTAGGTTTAAGTTCTATCTTAAAATCATACTTGTCTTAATGTAGGGGTAGTTAGTTTACAAATTGTCTCTTAAACGTATTAATTAAATTATAATATTCTTTAGGTATAAGGGGTTAGGGGTTAATATATTGCTTTAGTTCTAACGCCTTTTTAATATCTTCTAGTGTTATAGTAAAGATCTTATAGTCTTGTTTTCTTGCTAATAAATAAAAGGGTGCGGCTTGTATTATACGAATTTTAAGAGGTTTTAATATATTATCTTCGCATTCCTTACCGCAATCGGCAGTTATAACTTTATTATATTAATTCGAGGTTTATAGTAAGGGTAATTCGTATTATATTAAATTTAAATAGTCGTATACATATTTGTAGGGTAAGTAGTATTTTAAGTAATAACTTCGGCAGTAGGTTATACGGAATTTTAGTGTTTCTTTAACCCAGCTAATTAAAGGGTTATATTATTTTAGCTATCCGTGTCTAAGTATTACCTTATAATACTTTAAGGGTATTATAAATAGGGAAATATATTTAAGGTGTTCGCCTATCCACATCTTTATAAGAGCGTAGTGCGTTAGTTCGCCGTATATTAAAGGCTTACTATTAAAGCCTTATAGGCCTTAGGGCTTATTAAGTTTCTTTAAATTTAAATATTAAGTTTTTGCGTAGTTTATATCAATAAAGCCTATGCTAGTAGCTCCGCTATCTATAAGGATTTATACTTTCTTCCATTTTCTAAGTATTTAAATTTTACTAAGTATATTAAGGAAGTCGTGTTATATATTAGCGCTAAAAGAGCCTAAATACTTATACTCTTCTACTTCTTATCCTAAGGCGTAACTTAGCCCTAAAATAATTCGTTTTCCAAGTTAACTAAAGGCGAGATACTTTATAGCGACTAAGTATAATTTATAGAATAAGTATAACTTAAGGACCAAGAGGAGCTATAGCGGATCTTTTTAAAAGGGTAAGTTCGGCAATCCCTTTAAATATATCCCTTTTTCCTATATCCAAAATATTCTCTATTTGCGGCTTATATTCTTTATTTATCGGTTCCTAAGGGTGTATAGGATTAGGTGGCATTGAGGTCTATAGGGTTATACGTAGGGCTTTTAGGTCTTAAAGACGGATCGCGCTTTAAGGTATATACCGGTTTTGTAAAGTTTTAAGTATAAGGTATAGTTAGCTTTAGGGAACGAGTCTATTTATTATATTAAAGGTCCTTATTAATTCGTTAATATATTATAGCAAATTTGGGTAAGTTCTTTAGCAGTTCTTTACCTACTAACTATACTCTAATTTTATCCGAAATAGCTTGGCGGAGAGTAGTAACTCTAGCGGCTTTATTCTAATCTAGTTTACTAATAAGGCCTAAAAATTCTAAAAAGAAGCTGGTAAAGTCTCGGTTCCGTTATTATAGGTTTTTAAGTTTAGTAACAGCTGTATATTCGCGGTTAGCGTTATTATATATTTATTCTAGTAGAGAGATAAAGATTTTAAAATTAATAAAGGTGCCGTTATGGAAGAATGGGTCTATAGTTTATATAGCATCTTTGTTTAAACGGGATATTCTATAGCTAATCTTACTGGCTTTAGTAGGGTATTAGTTATAGTTTATTAAAAGTTTAAGATAGAGCTTAGTTATAAAGGGACGTAGGTTATTTTAATTTCTATTAAATATTAGAGGGTTAAGGAGCTTTTTAGATTTTATAGTAGGTACTAGGTTTATTACAGGTATAGGTTAAGCTACCGTTACTAATTTAGGGTTTATATTTAATGGGTCGGGTTTATATACAGTTATTTTAATTTTGTTTACAGGTGTTACTATTAGGGTCTCTAACATAAGTACTTTGGCGTCGTAGAGTTCTTTGCGTATTGCTTTAATTAATTGCTAATACTAAGCTTTTAGTATAGTTTATTACTGGGCCAAGGCATCTATAAAGGACTATTACATTATAGTTATTTGTTCCCTAACTAGGGCCATAATAGTTAACGTAGCGGATTTGAGTTCGTTTGCCATTTTAAGGGTATTAGTATTAATATAACGTAATATAAGGGCGCGGAGAAACTTTAGGGAAACTTTAAAGGAATAATATAAATTCTATCTAAATCTAAGGGTATATAGCTCTCGCTAAGAACAAAACATTATATAAAGAAGAGAAAGGAATAATAAGAGAATTATATAATTAAATAGTTAGGGGCTTAGTGGTCAATGCGTGCGCATATACGCACGCGGTCTTTAACGGACTTTGGTAATTCAATTAATCTAGCAGATTTTGGTTAAAGCGTCGGAATTTATCTATCGAGTGTTTCACTAAGACATTCCTACTGTAACTAGGCTAGTCCCGTTACACTATAATAGCTCCTAGGTAATCTTATTATAGCCTATCCAGTTTACTTTATACTATATTTTATTATTAATATCCTTATAATTAATAATCTTTAAAACCTATTATTTGTCTTTCTCTTATCCTCTATATATATCTACTTTATAAACTAGTATCTCTACGTCTCTATATACTGGCTCTAGTATTGCAATATACTATATAAAGTAGATCTTTATTTTTTACTAGTAAGTTAAGTCTATATATAACTTCTAAAATTTTAGCTAAAATTTTAAATAGTCCTAGTCTAACGTAGTCCAACTTCTTACTTAGTTGTTAACTTCTAAAATTTTTATATAATCGCTATACTTTATCTCCCTCCTTTAGATCTAGTCCCTTAAATTTCTTAGTATAATAGTACCTTTTTGTTTTTTTAATATTAACTTTATTATAAAATAAAGGTCTTTACAAAGATTTATTAGAGTCTTTATTCTTTACTTTACTATTCCACTTATTTTCTTTACTTATTATAGTAATAATAATATTTAGACTTATATCTGTAATTTATCTAAAATAGTAATATCTCTATGCCTTCCTATAGTGTTATATTATATATAAACTATATAACTAGTAGTAATAATAATACCTAATTATTCTATACGTAATTAACGTAATATCTTAAATACTATTCTAGTGTCTAATTTAATCTTTCCGTTTATTTATCTGTCTATAGATAATACGCTATTAATATTACTACGCGAACCCCTTATTCTGCTAAGAATACTTCCTAAAATACTACTATAAATCTTAGATCTCTATCTAATATAATCTTACTTAGAACTCTATATCTTACAAATACTTCTTTAATATAGATTTTAGCGATATTTTCTACTGGGGTTTCTTTTATACATACTATAAAGTAGCCCTATTTAGTTACTTTATCTATTATTACTAAGATTATATTATAATCTTTTAACTTTAGTAACTTTATAATAAAGTCCTATTGTTAGGAATAGGGCAAATTGCCGCCATATAAGGCAAATTGCCGTCACGTGGGGCAAGTTGCCGTCACGTGTCGCCGCGGCGCTAGCGTGGCGAGGAGCCTTAAGCTCTTCGCCCTTCCTAATAGAAGAAAATATACAATTAATAAACATTATACTATCTACAAACCGTAGCTACGTGATATCCCCTTGTGAGTCCAATACTGATTAGTGGTTAACTTTATAGTTATGCTATAGAACAGCTAGGTATTTACTAAGAAGAGACAAGCTACTGTACCAGTGCTACTTATATTAAGGGAAGCTATCTTTTAAGGTTAGAACTGGTCCTAAATCTTAAATAGAACTCTTCTATAAATCTAAGGATTTAAAGGCTAGAACTAGTCCTAAGCCTTCCCTAGATTATAGATTCTTACGTCTATTACGCAGAACAACACGCTTTATAAGTCTTTATAATTTAAGGCTAGAACTGGTCCTAAGCCCTATAATCGCAAATATACGTCACGAACGCGTACCAAATAACAATCCCTATACTACTAATATTCCCTTCCTTTAAAGATATAACTATAGCTACTTTAAACAACTGGAGAAACTCCTTACTACTAGGGGTAGCTATATACGCGAAACTCATTAATAAAGATTAGAACGCATTTACCTTTAATATAATAACCTATACCGTAAAACAAGTTAACGGCTTTCTCCTACACCATATTCTATTCTACTAAGATAGCTACTATACCGATTTATAGTTATAAGAATACTTTAGGGAGGATTTTATAGGATGGACCGCCGACACCTGGGCACTTAGCAATATTAATATTATTTAGGATTTTTAAGACTCCCTCTAAAGGAATAGGGTATATATTGCTAAGGATAGTAACCTAATTACTAGTAATATTTACGCCGTTCTTACTAGTATAGAAAAACCAGTATGGACGGAAGCTAAGATTATACGTTAATTACGGAAACGTAAAACTAACCTATATTCTTTGGAAGGCAACTTTAATTTAGAACGAAACCCCTAGAACGCTACTCTTCTACCTAAAGGTGCTCTCCTACCTAGAGGTGCTTTTCCTCTACCTCTACTACCTCTAACTTCTCTATCCCAGCTAACCGATAAGCCTCTATCTTAAGAAGTTATAAATCTAATAAAGGTATATTTGGACGAAGAGAAGAAGTTTAGAGGAGAATTATATGATATACTTAGAGTAAAACTATAGGTCTTTTATAACTGCTATAATAAGGTTAGAATTTAACGCCACTAGTTCTATTATACTTTCTCTGTTATATTAAAAAGACGGGCGGTAACGTTTTATTATAACTATATTATAGGTAAAAACTATAGCTTTAATATAATGCTTTAGCTTACTAGAGCCCACTTTAAAACTAATAAAAACCGCTAACTCTATATATCCAAATGGCGGGAGACTATATTCTAGAGAGTTATCGCTTCTAACCTAATAACGACTTACCTAGAGTATCTTTAACTACTCTTTAATAAACTCTAGAAAATCTAATATAGTTTTACTAAAACCTACTAAAATGAGAATAGTTTAAGGGACTAGGTTATCTTAGCATGCTGTGGCGTTTCTAAGTGCAACTTAGCGCTATATAAACCTATAGATATATTTAAAGGAGTATATGCCAAACTACGCTTTACTATAGGTACTGTAATGCGAATATAAGAACCCTAATAATTTTATACCGAAAACCCTATTTAAACTAGGATTCTAGACTAATATAATTATAACTGGACTAATTAAATATATGGTGGCCGGAGTAGGGGATATAGCAGAGGGTATAATTAACGTTAACTATAAAGTAATTGTAGAGGTCTTTATAGAGGTTTATTTCGGAACAACTATTAGAAGAAATGCTATATTTGTAAGAAGCTAAATTACTAGTTAAATAGACACTCTCTTAATAAGCGAAAGAAGGTATATAATAAGTTCCGATAAAGTATAAGAAATGTTAGAAATTATAAGGTTACTATAGCCTACTTTTAAAGCTTTTTAGTCTAATATAAAGGTATAGAAGACCTTAAGGATAAGGTTAATAAGGCCAAATAGCTCCTTATAGATATGGATATTAAGGACTACTCTCCCAACTAATACTTTATTAAGTATAGTAAGGTAAATAGTATATAAACCGTTGCTATCCTTAATAACCAATCTACGTTCTATTCTGTTATAAAGTTAAATATCTTTAATAAGCTAAAGGAAAGTTCCGCGTTCTCCTTTAACGATAGATACTTGGCGAATGTCTTCTATAGTATTATACCAGATACTAGAGCCGTAGGAGTATCTATAGTAGGAGAACCTTAAGTTTAAGCTCTTTAGCAGCTTAATAGCTCTGTTTAAATTAACCAATTAACGGCAGGCCAATATATAATTTGCTTTAGTAAGGGTACTATAATCTTTTTCGGTATAATTAAGGTCTAAACCCTATTAGGATATATTACCTTCTATATTATTCCCGCGAATACCCCGTTCCTATTCTATATTTAAGATATAGATAAATTAGGCGTTAAGCTTAATAACCTTAAGAATATGCTTATTTAGGGAGATAATTGGGTGCCTGTTATACGCAAGTAGGGTTACTTTTAGTTGCTCCTCTAATAACTAGAAAGGAGTGTTGCTTAAAGTCACTTAACTAAGTTAGAGCTACGTTAACTATACTATTGTTTTAGCTACCTATCTGTTTACTAACTGCTTAGGGTTTTTTAATAAGCAGGTTATAAAGTTAAGGTTAAGGCAATTAAGTATTTTATAAAGTACTACTATTACTGCTAAATAAACTAGAAGTCCCCTAGCCGATTTAAGTTTACCCTTAAAGATAACTACAACTTTAACTTCTATATTATTATTAATGTTATATATCTTAATGGCAAGCTAGTCCTCTAAGCTGTTAACTTATTAACTTCCTTTTAAGCCACACATTTTTTAAGGGATATATTAGCTAGAAACGCATAGAATACCCTTTAGTTATACTATATTAATATCTACCTAGGACCCCCTAATTAAATCATTTATAACGCAAAAAAGAACTTCTTATCTGTGGAGTTTCGATAATAGGTAAAAGTAATAGTAATTAAGGTTAAGGAAGTCCCTATTAAGGCATATAATAGTATTAAAAAAGTAGAGCAATACTATATGCTATTACGCTGAGTATATAAGATTATTTCTTTAGAACTAGAGGACGCTAGTAAAGAAATTATCTTATAGATAGCTGTTAAGGCTGTTAACGATTCCGCTGGCCTAAATAGGCTCGTACCTATGTTACTAGTCTTTAGCGCCTACCCTTAAATAACTAATAATTCTCTACTATCTCCCTCTATTGTGTAATAAGCTAAGGCTATTTATAAAGTAATAAAGGAGGTATAATATCTATACGCTACGCGCTAGGTTAATGACGTACTAGGAATAAGAAATAGCCTAAATATCTTAACTATACTTAATTTACCACTTTAATCTAAAGTATGGGTATGGCGTAAAAAGGGAGAATGGTTAGGCATATATAAACTTATTATAATTAATAGTTAAACTTACACTCTTTAGATGCCCTATAGACCTACTTAATTCTATTTAACCGTTATTAGGCCCTACTATAAAGATAATAGTTCTAAGCCTTTATAGGATACCCTAGAAGATGCCCTAAAAGATGCCCTAGAGGAGAACTACAATTAATATGCCCTAGAAGGCGACTGTAATTCTAATATAATTATAGTAGACGTGCCGCAACTATAACGCGGTAGAGGTCGCCCGAAGGGATTATAAAATTGCTAATATCTTATTAATTTTAAAAAGCAATTCGTTACTGCTATAGAGAGTAGAGTTAAGTTGTTAATGGCCTTTATAACAGCTAAAGAGAAGGCTAACTTTAAGCTCGCAAAACAGCTCTAAAAGGAAGGTTATATTATAACTCTAGGAGCTCCTTTCTAAGCATCTAATAAGTAGGAAATTGACAGTCTTATTATAAGAGGAGTCTTTAAATTTAAGAAGTATAACCCTACTAAGTTTAATAGAATTTGCATCTTTAAGTTAAGAATAGTTAATAAGATTAAGGGTAAGGCTACTAACGCCCCATTTAAGAAATTAAGGCTTATTATTTAAGGCTATAATAATAACGGCAAGGAGACGATCCTTATGTAATCCCCTACGATTTAATAAGCTAATTAGTAAGTTATTATTGCACTAGCTCCCTCCTTAATAAAGAACGGAATGGCAGTTTATTTATAAGATATTACTTAGGCCTATACCTAATTAGAGACGCGCCTTTAGCGCTTAATACTAGTATATCTTCCGGAGTAAATTCGCCACTAATATCCCAAAGATACAATTATGGTTATGCTTAAGCCACTATATAGAATTGCAGAGGCAGGAACTTATTAGTAGGCTACCTATAGTAAGCACCATAAAGAGAAGCTTCTAATAACTACCTCTATATTTGATCCCTACTTCCTTATTATAACCACGGGAACTCTATTTAGAATTGTTGGTATATAAACTAACGATATAATTATCTTAGGAGACAATTAATTTTTAGCTCTTAAGGAAGATAAGCTAGTAAAGGCAAATCTTATAGTAAAGCTAAAGGAAAGACTTAATGTAATAACGCTATTACTTTTTAATGGATATATCCTTTCCCTAAATAAGGACTCCATTGCTTTACGCTAGAAGGGTTAAGGTAAAAAGATTAATGTTATTAACGTTAATTCCCTAAAGCAAGGATATGTAGAGCAATGCGCTTACGGAGCTTATATTGCTTTTATCTGTTAGCCTAAGGCTTCCTTTAATCTCTCTATTGCCGCTTAATACTAGGAACTAACTAAGAAGGATATCCTTGCCCTAAATAAGCGCCTTTCCTAGTAAATAACCCATCTTAATTGGGGACTACTCTATATATCTATTAATCTTCCTACCGCTAAGCTCTTTATATTTATTAACGGGTTGTTTATAAATAATAAAGATTTTAGCTCCTAGCTAGAATATAAGATTATTATCGCGAATAAATCTATTGGAGAGAATAACTTTATAATCTACGGTAATCTTATTTATTAGAGCTTAACTAAGAGTAAGTACGTTACTTAAAGCGTTCTAGCGTTAGAGATATATAGAATAGTTAGCGGAGTTAATATAGTAATTATAATTAGAACTACCCTTAAGATAATTACAGATCGGTTTAAACTTCCCGCTATTTCTATAATTATATGCACTAACTTATATTCCCTTTATAAATGTTTAGTTAAGCTTAGTACTATAAAGGAGAAGCGTCTTATAATTAATATTATGGCCCTTTGGTAATCCTATAAGCGTTAAAAACTCTTTAAGATTTAATAAATTAATAGCTAAGATAACCCGGTAGATGCGATAATAAAGGCAAACCTAAATAAGGCACTAGAGATATTTATTAATATAAATACTCTACGTATATAAGTTAAAGGTTAGGTTAAAAGGGAGTAAAAGGATTTTATAAACCCTAATTCTAAATAGCTAATTAGGATTTTCCATCCCTAGGATAGAAAATCGCTATTAGCTCGCTTACGACTAGCGCCTTAGCGGCCCACTTATCTTTATATTAACCCCTAACACCCTTCTTCTTCTTCTTCCTTCCCTTAGCTTTATACCTTTATATAGTAGCAATCTATAAGTGTCTATAGATGGCAACTATAAAAAGAAGAGTTGCCAGTATTAGGAATAGGGTAAATTGCCGCTATATAAGGCAAATTGCCGTCATATGGGGCAAGTTGCCGTCACGTGTCGCCGCGGCGCTAGCGTGGCGAGGAGCCTTAAGCTCTTCGCCCTTCCTAATGGAAGAAAATATATAATTAATAAACATCATACTATCTACGAACCGTAGCTACGTAATATCCCCTTATGAGTCCAACACCTATAATATAATTTCCTATAGTCTTTTTAGTGTTTTAATAGGCTATAGCTTTTTATATAGCTTATACCTTATTAGCTTATTTCTTTAGTAATCTAGATATTCTTTAATAACTTCTCTTATAAGTTCCTAAATTTTATAAATAATATACTTCTTCTAAAGTCTTAATACTAAGTCTATAGCTCTATTATATTTTTACGTTATTCCTCTATAAAAATCTTTAATAAACTCTTTTACTATACCCCTTAGGATAGACATATTCATTTTCTATTTATACTAGTCCATTTCTAGGTCCTTAAATTACGCCTCTTAGATTATTTTTATCTAATTACTTTCTAGTAGTTTATACTCTTAAGTTACTGCAATTTTTAGATAATTATACCTAATTAATCTATTATTGTTGTTACGGCACTGACCTAACACATACTGTTTTATACTATCTCATACTATTCCCTACTATTAGCTAGCCTACCACTAGCGACTTAGCGGCCGGCCCTACTATTTATATATAATACCCCCTTTCCACCTTCTTCCCCTCTTTATACCATAACGTAGTTATTTAGTCTACTTTATTGCAGCACTGTGATAGTTTGTGGTATCTTTAATTTGCGCCCTATCGCGATCACTAATTCCTTATACCCTAGCTAATTAACCTCCGCCCTAAAGTAATTGTAACTTACGCGCGCCTTTACTAAAACTAATACGTCCCTAGCACAGTCCTAGAACAATTTTTAGTTTTTACCTAGCGCCTAGATGGGCGACACTAATAATACCGAAATGGCCGAAACCTAAAAACCCCGCGACGTTTTTATAGACCTCTTTATAGAAATATACCCCAATATCGCATAGACAATCCGCCGCTCCCTACTATACCCTAAGACCTTTAAGCCTAGCAAAGCTTACCTTACCCTTATTAACTATACCAACGAGTTCCTTAATAATATTAAAGTAGGACTATAGTGTATATATAATATAAACACCGCTAATAAGAAAGCTAACGAAAACCTTAGTGCCCTTATCGCTTTTTAGACAGGAACTATTAACTCTTAGGTAGAGACTATTACCGTTCTAAAACAATTAACCCCTATAATAACGGTAGTAACCTAGCAGAAAAAACGGAGATCTAAAGACCCACCAATATTTAGTGGAAAAGGCACCCCACTAGAATAATAAGCTAATTTTAAAACCTAGTATATTAAGATTAAGAGAGTCTTCAACTAGGACTAAGATTACTTTAATATAGTTTAGTCCTAGATCCTTTATATCTTGGATATACTAAAGGATAAGGCCTATAAGTTTATTAAGTAGGGCCTAGAGCTTATATATAAGAACCTAAACAATATATCTACGTAGAAATGACCTACTAAGGAAGATATGCTTAAAGACCTTACTGCCTACTATAAGGTCCTTAATATAACCTAGGTTATAAAGAATAAGCTTAACTATTTCCTCTAGGGCGAGCGTAATTACTAGTCCTAGAAGGGAGAGCTTAATAAGCTAATAGTCCGCGCTAAGAAGATAGATAAATAGAAGGTAGACCTACTCTAAAAGTTTATCTTTCTAAAGATAGAAGAGCTAGTACTTAGACTTACCTATAAAATTAATAACAGCGACTATATAGGTTGGAGTAAGTAGATGGATATATTCGCTAAGAACCTTGTGAACTATATACACCAAGCCAACCTTAAGAAGAACGCTAACTACCGCCTACCTACCTAAGCCCTTGCCCCTATATTAACCCCGACCCTAGTAGTAACTAGAAAACCTATAAACCTTAATAAAATTATAGACACGGAGCGTAAGCGCCGTATTAATAATAGACTGTGCCTTGCCTATAGCCTACCTAGCCACTAGAAGGATGCCTATAACCCTACTAAGATAGTAAACCTAGTCCTAATACTACCCCGTTAAATAACGCGAACTAATAACCGTAGACGTGGTAACTGTGAAGTCTATTATAGACGCGGCAACCGCGGAGCCTATTATGGCCGCAGCGGATAACCCCCCCCCTTTAACCCTATAGCTTAGTTACTCTAAACTATACCTTATATAGGAGCCTAACCCGTTAATAACGCCTAGTATTGATAACTTCGCGCTAGCAAATATAAACACAGCTACATTATTGGCGAGGTATTATCTTTCTATACCCTAACTAAAACTAAGACTAATACCGCTAGCTAGATAGACACTAGACTACCCTACTAAGACAGCCCTATACCCTAGTTGTTAAAAGGTAAACCCTTAGACTAAGTTGCGTCTAAGGGTCTAAACTATATAAGGAGGAAGACGAGAAGATTAGGTCCCTGTTACTAGATTAATTAGTCCTTTTTATTAGTAAACTGCTACTTAATCTTAGATTAGTAAATAGTAATAAGAAATTAATCCTTATTTAAACCTAACTCTCCTTATTATATACCCTATACCCCTAAGTTTATATTAATATAGTAAGCCTAGTGGACTCCGGTAGTACTATAATGGCATTTACTAACGTAGAGTCTATTATAAGAAAGTATAATATTATAACTAAGAAGCTGCTGGCACCTAGGCTACTGCGCCTTATAGATAGCATCCCAACTTTGCTTATTACGGACTACTTTACTACCTAAATATTAATCGGCCTCTATACTAAAGCTATGCTCTTTTTTATTACTAAACTCTCGCCTACTACCCTAATTATCCTAGATATACCCTAGCTTTAGAAGTATAAGCCCCGTCTTAGCTTTAGGAAACTTAAGATCTACTTTAACTTAGACTACTACTCTAGGCACTACCTCCTATAGGGGATAACTGACGTTAGTAGGGATACCCTATATAAATACTTAGCACTATTAAGCCTAGTGCCTAAGACTATATATAAAGCCCTAATAGTAAAAGACGTTCTTAATAAAGGGGAGCCTATATAGCTGCAAAGAAACGAGATAGTAGAAGACTGGACTACCCTAGCACTTAAGATTAAAATAATAGGCTAGCCAGCCCTGCCGGGACTAAGGAAGAAGGTCTGCTTTATGCTGCTACTACTAAGAATCTAACCCTAACCTAAGTACTATTTAAACCCTAGCCGCCTAGCCTAATACCTAAAACTAAGCTATATGCTATATACGTATACTACAGCTCGCGTTATAGTAAGGACTGGCTATAGAACTACTAAGACCCGGATAATAGAAACCGCGCCACCGTAATACCTAACCTTATACCTATCTCCCGCGCATACTATATAGGGCCGCTGCCTTATTTCCGCCCCCCTGGGCTAACTAAGCTATATTAGCCTAGCTATGGCACTAGAGAACTAGATACGCCCTAACCTAGACAATATTAAATGCACTTATACTATTAATTTTACCTAGTTCTGTAAATAAAAAGACGTAAAAGTAATAAGGATTTATATAGCGGAGTTAGTAGAACTAGTTAAATAAGATAAGCACCGATAGCTGCTTAAAGAGCTGCCTATAGGCCTAATAGAAGTACTAAACCTATTAGAAAGGTCTTTCCGCTGGTTAGTGGAAGGCGACTATATAATAAAGGAAGCCTGTAAAGTGCTCCCCCCTTATTTTTATAACTTTTTTAAAACAAATTTAAAAACTAAACCTGAGCTTTTACGTTAGAAGATAGTTAACACTAATATTAAAGAATTCCTAAAAGGCAAACTAGGATTAACCCGTAAAAATATTCTATAGCGCCTACTAAAGGAGTTTAGTAAATATATTAAGCACTTTCTCCCTAAAAATGTAGATAAGCTGCCCCCTTACTAACTATAGGACTATAAAATTAAGATTACCCCCGGAAACTAGGCCCTATACTATAAAAATAGACCACTCTTACCTACTAAACTTAGGTGTGTAAAGAAGTGGATTAATAAGATACTGGATAAGGGTTTTATCCGCGAATTAACCTTACCAGCTGCTATACTACTCCTCCTTACTACTAAGCCTGGCGGTAGTATATAAATCTATTATAACTACTAAGGCCTAAATATAGTTACTATTAAGAATTAATACCTACTACTACTAATCCGCAAGATACTTGACGCACTCTATAGTACTAAGTACTTTACTAAACTTAATATAATTACTACGTTTAACCGGATCCGAATTACGGAGGGCTATAAGTGGCTTATAGTATTTATTACCCGGTTTAGACTCTATAAAATGCTAGTTATACTATTTAGCCTTTATAACGCATCCGCTATATTCTAGAACTATATTAACTATATTCTATATAACGCCCTTAATAACTATTATACTATATACCTTAATGACGTCCTTATCTTTTCTAAAACACGCGCCGAGTATACTAAGTATATAAATAAAGTTATCTAAAGACTTAGCAACACTAGACTTTAGATTAATATTAATAAGTCTAAGTTCTACTCTACTAAAATAAAATACCTTAGCTTAATTATTTTAACTAATAGCATGACTATAGACCCTAAAAAGGTATAGGCCTTATAGGAATAAAAGGACCCGACATTAATTAAAGAACTATAATAATTTCTCGGCTTCGCGAACTTCTACTAATAATTTATCTAAGGCTACTCTGTTATCGCTATACCTATAACAAAACTTCTAAAGAAGGATATTAGATGGCTATAGGGACTAGAATAAGCTAAATCGTTTAAGGCCCTTAAGGGAGCCTTTACTTTAGCACTAGTACTAGCATACTATAACTATATAAAGAAAACAGTAGTAAAGATAGATATATTAAATTAGGCTTCTAGCAGAGTCCTTTCCTAGTATAATAATAACGGAAAATTAAGACTGGTCGCATTCTTCTCCGTAAAGCACTTTGCGCTAGAGTATAACTATAAGATCTATAATAAAGAACTCTTAGCTATTATTAAGGCTTTAGAGGAATAGCGTCCTAAGCTATAAGGGACTAAGGAGCTATTTAAAATTATTACCGACTATAAGAACCTATAGACGTTTATAACTACTAAGCAGCTAAACTAGCACTAAGTCTAATAGGTAGAGTTCCTTTTATAGTTTAACTTTATAATTATATATAGACCTAGTAATAAAGCTACACTCCCTAATACCCTAAGCCGGCTACTAGGAATAAGGCCTAAGGATACTAATAATAAACGCCTCTACTACTAAGCCTAAGTCATTATACCGCCCTAAAAAGTTAACCCTATAATATTAGAAGAATTATTATATAAGTCCCGTAACTCTAATAATGTAGAGTTTATAGCCGCTCTAGACCCTAAAATAGCTAAAAAGTTATTAAATAAGTTAATTTGGCTGGGATACCAGGAGAATAAACTTATAAGAGATATAGTGGCAGCCCTATATAATTAGAAAGCTCGCTATTAGCTAAAGAAGATTAGGAAATTACTCTATTATAATAAGTTAGAATATAGTATTATTAACAGATAGATTTACTTTCGCTAACGTCTCTTCGTCCCTAACGCTCTAAACCTCCGCCTAGAAGTTACCTATTACTCTTATAGTAGCGGCCCCACTAATTACCCTAGCTAGGTTAAGACTCTTAACCTCTTAAATTAAATATACTAGTAGCTAGGAATCTCCTAGTTTACGGCTACCTTTATTAAAGACTGTGCCCTATACTTTTACACTAAAACCCCCTATTTTACCCCGCCTGGTTTCCTAAAGCTACTAAAATTACCTACCTACCCATAGACTAATATCTTAATTAACTATATTATAACACTACTGGTATACTAATGCTACGGTAAAGTATATAAATATATCCTTATTATTATAGACCGCCTAATTAAAATATAATACTTTATTTTAGTAATAGGACTCTTAATAGAGGAGCTAGTTAATGGCTTTATTAATAACGTATATAAGCTCTATAGTATACTAAGTATAATTATCTCTAATTGCGGCATATAATTTATTAGCGACTTTTAGCAATAACTAAGTAAACGCCTTAAGATAACCTTATAACTAAGCTTAGCCTAGCACCTAAAAATAGACGGCTAAACCGAAATTATTAACGCTACCATAAATAAATACCTTTATGCTTTTATTAGCTTTATATAGGATAACTAGGTTAACTACCTATTACTTACTAAGTTTACTATAAATAACTAAGTTAACGAGAGTATAGGCATCTCCCCGTTTTTTATAAACTATAGCTTTAACCCTTACCTTAGAATTAAGCCTACTAGCCCCTATCTACTAACACTATTAATATAAGTAAAGAAGGAGTTCTTTTATATAGACTCTATGGCCAACCGCTTTAAGCGGATATTAATATAGCTTAAGGCCCTAGCCCGGATTTTATAGTAACGCTATAAAGATAATACTAATACCTATAGGGATAAAAGCGTGTTATTCTATAAAGGCAATATAGTTATAGTTAGCTTAGAAAATATAAAGATAAATAGACCTAAGAAAAAATGGGATAATAAATGGGACGGCCCGTACCCCGTACTCGTAGTATACTAAGGGGTAGTTATAGTAGACCTCCTAGACTATATTTGAGTAAATAAATCCTTTTATATATCTAAGGTCCGCCTTTAGGCTGCTAAAGAGATCCCTAGCTAAGTAAATATTAATACTATAGAGTGTTATAATATACAAGGATAAGTAGTAGAAAAAGATAATAATAGCAATATAGAAGATAAATAGGAGTTTAAGAAAATCCTTAATATATATAACGAAGACCCCTAGGGCCTAACTTATAAGATTAAATAGAAATATTATAAGGATATAACCTAGTAGCTAAAAAAGACTTAAAGGGTTATAAATAAGCTATATAGCGCTTCTATAAGCAACACCCTAAGAAGCTAAAACCCCTAGACTAGGCACAAGATAAGGAAAAGTTACGTTAAGGTTGCGGTTAACCACCGTATTAAAATTTGTAGTGGTTAAGATATTATAGAACTTTAACCGGCGGTTAAAGTTGTCTAATTAGCTAAAATTCTCGCCAAGAAACGCTACGCGGATTGATTTGGGTGGTAGTGTAGAGTTTTGCCGACCTTACTTACTAAACTAACTAATTAGGATTTTCCATGCCCGGTATAGAAAATCGCCATTAGCTTGGTTAAAGGCGGTAAGCGGAACTAATATCTTTGCGGTAAAAAAAAATTGGCAACCCTATATACTGCCTATTTTTAAGTTATCTATTTAGTTTAGGGACCAAACCATCTAGGGGAAAGGAGTACTATTACGGTACTAACCTAACATATACTGTTTTATACTGTCTTATACTGTTCCCTACTATTAGCTAGCCCACTACTAGCGACTTGGCGGCTGGCCCTACTATTTATATATAATACCCCCTTTCTACCTTCTTCCCCTCTTTATACTATAACGTAGTTATTTAGTCTACTTCATTGCAGCACTATAATAATTGTCTTTACATGGCATTGCTCCTAATAGCTTATTATTATTTTATAATTTAGCTTTTTTACTTAGTGCGTTAGCTCTTGTATTTTTGGTTCCCTTAGTATACTAAATTTTAAAATAGTATTCTATAAGCATCTCCACCTATTTAACTTATCTCTAATTAAGTTCTTTTATTATTAGGAGCCTTATTAGGTTCTTATAATCTATTTTAACTATAAATAGTTTTTTTAAATGCCTTATAAGAATGCTCTTTATTTCTTAAATACTATAACTATACTTAATAACTCCTTGTTATAGATATTATAGTTTAACTCTAGTAGTGTTATCTTTTAACTATAGTATGTTATAAGATGTTATACGTTTCTATACTTCTATAGTAAGTATACTCCTAGTATAAAGTTTAATATATCTATTTTTATAACTATTTCTAGTCCTAGTTAGTAGATTTTAAGAATTAGTTCCTAGGTAAATAATTTCTTAAATTCCTTAAACAACTTCTTTTATTCTTTGTTCTATACCTATAATTTCTCTTTTTTTATAAGACTAGTAAATAGTTTAATATTCTTTAACGATTATATTATAAACCTTCTAAAATAGTTATAAAACCTTAAGAATAACCTTAACTATATTACGTTCTCTAGTTTTTACTAACTTACTATAGCTTTAATCTTCCCTAGGCCTATACTAAAATAACCTAGTTTAATAATAAATCTAATATAATCTGTTTTCCTTATAAAGAGCTTATATTTTTTAATTGCTACTAGCATATATTCTTCTTATAGTCTCTTTAAAACCTATTTAACGTATTCTCTATACTCTTCCTTAGTTATTAAGTAGATAATAATATTGTTAAGGTATACCATAATAAACTTATTAAAGTATTCTTCTAATATACTATTAATTCGCTTTTAAAACGTTACTAGTATATTTATAAGTCTAAATTTTATAACTAATAGCTTATATAGTCCTTTCTTTAACCTAAAGGCTACCTTTTATTTATTGCCTTCCTTAATTCTAATCTAATAGTATACCTATTTTAGATCTATCTTTATAAAGATTTACGCGTTACCTATTTAATTCTAAATTTTGCTAATTAAGGGTAAAGGATACCTATCCTTTCTAATAATACTATTTAACTATTTATAGTTAATATATAGCCTAAGTTTTCTATTCTTCTTAGGTATAAACAATACTAGATATCCTACTAATAACTATAATGGTTTAATATATCCCTTTTATAAGTTTTCTTAGATAAACTCTTTAAGTACTTTTAACTCTTCTTTAGTTTATAGATTAAAAAGAACTTTAAACTTATTTTTAGCTCCAATTCTATTTTATAGTCCTATACTATATACTTTACTAGCTTTTTACTTTTTAGGCTCTATAGTTTCTTACCATACTTATAGTATCTCTTTAGTACGTAACCTAACCCTTTTTTAGTTTTTTTTATATATCGCTCTAACCTAGTACTATACTAACTTAGTTGCTATACGTCTCTTGCGTTATTAAGTATTTTTAATATTAACTTAACCTATAACCTAATTAATCTTTAGATTATATTCCTGTAACTAAGGTATACCTAATACTGCCTTATCCTGCTATAATAGTAGGATATTAAAAGATATCTTAATTTATTTCCCTTTAATAGTTATCTAAATAGGTCCTATTTTAAGAGTAATAATACCTCCTCTATAGGCTATTAGATCTCCTAAAAATTTAACTAATAGATAAGGGCGCTTCTTTTATCTATAAGGTAGTCCCATCCGTTTTATTACTGCTAGTAAGATATAGTTTTTTATTACTCTACTATCTATTAATGCCTTAAACTACTAATCTTACTAATTAACTTATAAATTTAGGTGTTGTCTTTAAATTCCTTTAAGGGTCTAAGGCTTTACTACTGGCTCCCTCTAGTTCTATAGGCCTTATCTTTTCCTAACTATTAGCTACTTAATTCGGTTATACTTAGCTCGCTCTTTTGCTAATACCTAGTTCACTTTTTATTCTTAATATACTATAAATACGTATTTTTTACATACTCCTACTATTATTATCCGTTTAAGCATTCTTTTATAAGGAATCTTTTTAGTTAAAGTATTAAGTTATCTAACTCTTGAACTTCTACTAGATGCTAGCTATGTATATACCTAGTATTTTTATACTATCGCTTATCTAGCGCCTAATATATTCTTATAGGGTACTTCTTATTTTTCTTTTTAGGGTTTTTATATATATTGCATTTATTATCTATATATACGATCTATACTAATATATAATATACTAAGTGTTTTAGGTTAACTGTTAGCTTATCTTTATCCTTAAGTTTAAACCTTTATCTAGCTAATTTAAACGCTAGTCTTTTATTTATAGGTACTATAATTTACCTCTTACTTCTCTAGCCCTCTAATCTTTCTTCTAGATTTTTTAACGTTATAATTAATGCTCCTTTAATGTGACTTATACGTTTCTCTGTAATTGCTTAGTCTTAAATAACTTTTTTATCTAGCCATATATAAAAATTTCCCCACTTATTATTATATCGCCGCCTATACCACTTTAAGTATAGCTCTATAAGCGTATACGGTCTATCTATAAGGAAATATCTTATTATTACTACATTATTGCAACCTTTAGTATGCCGTTCTTTAAATCTAGTTAGAACCCCTAGGTCCTCCTCTTATTCTAGTTCTTTAAGCTATTTTACTCTTAGCGTACCTACTCTAGGCTTATTAGTAATTCTTTATATTGGTATTCTAATCCTTAGTCTACCTAGTATTCTTAATCCTTAGTAACCTCTTTATTCTTACCACACTTTAATTTAATTCTTAAATCCTTTTTAATCTTCTCCTAGTTTACGTCTAGCCATAGAATCCTCTAGATCCGTAAACTTTATAATTATAGTATTACTTGCTTAACTCTAAGGCTAAATACTTTGTTTACCTGTTATAGGTATCCTTATTTATTTATTAAAATCTTAGCCCCTAGGGATCTTTAGTCCTAGCTAGCTTTTTTCTTAAGCTAAGCTCCTGCCTTAGCCTAACTAGGCTTTATTTAATTCTTGTCCGGTCTTTAAAGTCTTAAATTCCTAAGAATTTTCTTCCTATACTTATTCGTTTTCCTTTAAACTAAGCTACTACTCTACTCTATTAGTTTTGTCTATTATAGGTCCTTAAGCGTATCTTATTTTATCTTAAGAATCTTAAGCCTTAGCCTTTTGCCTTTATTAAGTGCTAAAGTAGTTCGCTATCTTACTACTCTTACGTTTTATAAAGTAATAGATATTATATCTAATAGAGTCTTAATCCCTATTGTTGATCCTTCCTCTATTATAACTTCTCTAAGATCTATATACTCCTAGTAAGCTGCCTTTATTGCTTTATTATTGCTAAATATTTCACCTATATTAGATTTATCGTCTTTAATATCCGATCTATGTAATAGTTTATTAGTTTCTTTAAACTCTAATAATTTTGGCTCCTATTGCCAGTAGCTTACGCTATATTTAGTATATTTATAAATTTGGTATATATTATTATAATAAAATGTAAAACTTTTAATTAAAAACTTTTTGGTTCCTTATCCCTTACACTAATAGGGTTTATAAAAAGGTGGTCTGTACGAGAGAATACTAAAATTAATCTGCATAAGTATTAAAGCTTTAAATAATTAATATTCGTATATACAAGCTTATTCCTTAGTATTAAGTTAATTAATATGTTCCTGTTAGCAGCCTCCTTCTTTATAAAGCGGAATTTAACAAAGTTAATAGCTAAAACGAGTCCTTGGTATCACGGTGCTGTAATAAAGTAGACTAAATAACTACATTATGGTATAAAGGGGAGAAGAAGGTAAAAGGGGGTATCGTATACAAATAGTAGGGCCAGCCGCTAAGGCGCTAGTGGTGGGCTAGCTAATAGTAGGAAATAGTATAAGATAGTACAAGACAGTATAGAATAGTATGCGTTAGGTTAGTGCCGTGATAGTACTCCCCTTTTTAAAAGAGTTGGTCCCTAAACCGAATAACTTATTCCTACTATAAAGATATTACTTCCGCTTACCGCTCTTAACCAAGCCAATAGCGATTTTCTATACTGGGTATAGAAAATCCTAATTAGTTAGTTTAACGAATAAAGTTGGTAGAACTCTATACCGCCACTACATAGCGCTTCTTAGCAGAAAAACTAACTAATTAGATAACTTTAACTGGCGGTTAAAGTTCTATAAGATCTTAACTACTATAAATTATCTTTATAGTTAGCTACGGTTTTAGCGTAACTCTTCCTTATTTTATACCTAGTCTGGGGGTCCTAGCTTCTTAGGGTATTATTTATAAAACTTTAGTAGTACGTGCTTGTACCCTTTTAGGGATTTTTTAGGTTTCTAGGTTTCCTTATTATAATACTTCTACTTAATATAATATATTAAGCCGTACTTATCTATTTGTTTATTATATATATTAAGAATCTTTTTAAATTCCTACTTGTCCGTAATATTACCGTTATTATCCCTTTTAGCTATCCTGCCTATAATATTACGGCGTTCCTCTTTATTAATATATGCTTAACTAGAGATCTCTTTAGGGAACTAAAGGCGGACTTTTAAGGTATAGAAAGACTTATTAACACGGATGTGGTTTAAAAGGTTAACTATAACTACTTTTTTATAGGTAGCTAGGACGGGCTAGGGTCTATCCTAGTTATTATTCTACTTTCTTAGGCTAGTTAGTCTTTATGTTTTTAAGGCTAACTATAACTATATTATCCTTTTTAAATATTATACCTTTATCTTATTTTATATTAGCGTTGTCTTTATAACGTCGCTAGGAGATATAAGCTAGGGCTTTAAGCTAGGTTAAGATGCGCTTAAAGCGGTTGGTAATAGTATTAGCTTATAGGTACAGTCAAATCTCTTTAGTACGATACGGTTTGTTCAGCCGAGCGTATTGTAATACCAATGGTATTGTTATATAAAGAGTTACGTGTGGGGTGAATAAGCAGAAAAAGGTGGGGTTTAATACCTAAAAAGGCTTAGGATGTCTACCTCGCGGGCCAAATAGGGCCCTCTTCCATACAAATTCTCTACTAGTTATACCGATATTAGTGATAAGTGCTTAACGATATTGTTAAAAGTCAGATTATCGTAATATTACACCAAAAAAGGGTTGATTAAGGGGTGTAAATTGTAATATAAATGATATCGTTATATACCCAATATCGTACTAAAGAGATTTGACTGTACTCCTTTTTTGTATATATAGATAGGGCTAATGGCTAGAGGCCTGCTGGTTTAATGCCTAGATGTAGGTTATAGCTATAATTAGCAAAGAATGGTGAGATTCCCGTAGTTTTATTGACCTAGTTATTTATAGTAAACTTAGTAAGGGGGAGCCAATCTACCTAGTTATCTTAGGTGAAGCTTATAAAGGCGCGTAGGTACTTATTTATTACTGTATTAACAATTTTAGTTTAACTATTTATTTTAGGGTACTATACGAAGCTAGGGCTTAGGGTTACCTTTAGGCGCTAGTTTAGGCAACGCTAGAAGTTAGAAATAAATAAAGAGCCTCTATTAGAAATAATAGTATTTAGAGCGCCGTATAACTTATAGATAGTGTAAATAAATGCTTTAATAAGCTCCTTAGTATTTAGGCTAGTAATAGGAATAAAGTGTCTTATCTTTATTAGGCGGTTAATAACAATAAAGATATATTTATATATTTTGCCGTTATAAAGGCACTTAGGTAGGTTAATAATATAGTTAATAAAGATATTGGTCTATGGGCGGACTAGTAGTTTTAGTTTTAGGAAACCGGGCGGTGCTAAGCGTAGGGTCTTTATATAAAAGTAAAGAGCGCAGTCTCTTATAAAGGTAGCCGTAAACTATAAAATGCCTAGCTACTAATACGTTTAATTAAGGAGGTTTAGTGTTTTAACGCGGCCTAGGTAACCCGTAGGGCCCAAACTATATATATAGTGTATAACTTCTAGTTGGAGTTTAGGTAAATTAGGGATAAATACTTAATTCCTATAGTAGATTAGGCCGTTAATAATTAAATATTCGGATTTGTTATAGCGAAGCAGCTTCCTAATTTACTTAGGCTAACGGCGTGCTTTATAGTCTTCCTATTTGTATAGCATAGCTAATATATTACTAGCGAGTTTATTCTCTATATAAGCATTCTTAATAAGCTCCTTAAGGGTTTTTTTTCTTAGGCTTTAGGTCTATTACTATAATAAAGTCTTTAATGTTCTAGTTTTGGGATTCGCTTAGTAGCTCTTCTAGGATAGTAGGGTTAACTTTCTTTAGTAGTAAGATAATACGGTCCTAGTATCGTAGACGTTTATTATTAGTATTAGTAGGTGTAACGCTTAAGAGGCGGCTAAGGGCGTTTAGGATCGTAGCTTTTGTGCTAGGCCTATAGGTAATAATAAAGTTAAATTAGGAAAGGAACTTAGCCTAGCGGACTTGGTGCTAGTTTAATTGTTTTATTATTATAAAGGTCTAGAGGTTTTTATGGTCCGTAATAATTTTAAACGGCTATTTAGTTCCTTATAGTTTAGGGCGCTATTTTTTTTGTGCCTTAACTATTGCTAGGAGCTCCTTGTTATATATTTTATAGTTATATTTAGGGGCTAAATGCTTAGCAGAGAAGAATGTAACTGGCTTAAGCTTGTTACTTTTATTGGCTTAATAGAGTACTCTACCTAAAGCCCAGTTTAAGGTGTCTGTCTCTACTATAGTCTTTTTTATATAGTCGTAATACGCTAGGACTGGTGCTGTAGTAAACGCTGTTTTTAGGGTCTAAAATGCCTGTGTTTAGTTAGGGCCCTATAACTAGCTAGTGCTCTTCTTTAGTAGCCTAGTTATAGGCTTAACTACCTTAAAGTAGCCTTAGATGAATTGTTAGTAGAAGTTCGCGAAGCTAAGAAATTACTGTAGTTTTTTAACTAACGTTGGGTCCTTCTATTCCTGTAAGGCCTGTACCTTTTTAGGGTCTATAGTTATGCCGTTAGTTAAGATAATTAAGCTAAGGTATTTTATTTTGGTAGTATAAAACTTAGACTTATTAATATTAATCTGGAGTCTAGCATTACTAAGTCTTTAGATGATTTTATTTATATATTTTATGTGCTTAGCGCGTGTTTTTAAGAAGATAAGGACATTATTAAGGTACGCAGTGTAGTAGTTGTTAAGGGCGTTGTGTAGAATATAGTTAATATAGTTTTAAAATATAGCGGGTGTGTTATAGAGACCGAATAGTATAACTAATATTTTATAGAGCCTAAACCGGGTAATAAATGCTGTAAGCTACTTATAGCCTTCCGCGATCCGGATCTAGTTAAACGTAGTAATTATATTAAGCTTAATAAAGTACTTGGCACTATAGAGTGCGTTAAGTGTCTTACGGACTAGTAGCAATAGATACCGATTCTTAATAGTAACTATATTTAGGCCTTAGTAGTTATAGTAGATTTATATACCGCCACTAGGTTTTGCAGTAAGGAGAAGTAGTGCGGTAGCTAGTAAGGTTAATTTGCGGATAAAACCCTTATCTAGCATCTTGTTAATCCACTTCTTTATATAACTAAGTTTAGTAGGTAAGAGTGGTCTATTTTTGTAATATAGGGCCTACTTTTTAGGTATAATCTTAATTTTATAGTCCTATAATTAGTAAGGGGGTAGCTTATCTGCGTTTTTAGAGAGGAAGTGTTTAATATATTTGTAAAACTCTTTTAGTAAGCGTTATAAAATATCTTTGCAGGTTAATCCTAGTTTGCCTTTTAGAAATTTCTTAATATTAGTATTAACTATCTTTTAGCGTAGAAACTTAGACTTTATTTTTAGGTTTATTTTAAGGAAGTTATAAAAATAAGGGGGTAGTGTTTTGCGGGCTTTATCTATTATATAGTCGCCTTCTACTAGTTAGCGAAAAGACCTTTCTAATAGGTTTAGTACTTCTATTAGGCCTATAGACAGCTCCTTAAGTAGCTATTAATACTCTTCTTATTTAACTAGTTTTACTAGCTCCGCTATATAGATTCTTATTACCTTTATATCTTTTTATTTATAGAACTAGGTAAAATTAATAGTATAAGTATATCTAATATCGTCTAGGTTAGGGCGTGTTTGGTTCTCTGGTGCTACGGCTAGGCTAGTACGGCTTAGTCGGCCTAGGGGGGCGGAGATAAGGCGGTGGCCTTATATGGTACGCGTAGGAGATAGGTGCAAGGTTAGGCGTTATAGGGGGGAGGTCTTAATTGCTTTGGTTTTGGTCTTAGTTATAACGCCCTTAGCTATTATTTATGCGGTTATATATATATATAGCAAATAACTTAGGGTTAGGTATCTTATTGGCTAACTTAGGTTAAGCGGGTATATATAGGGGACTTATAGTTCTAGTAGTGTTTATTTTTTAGGGGATAGGGCGGTAGTTTAGTCTTCTAGAATCTCTGCTTAGTTTACTGTGTATATTAGCTTACCGGTATTAGGCACCTCTTTTATTATTAGCTAATAGTATTTAAGCGTTGGCTGTGCAATGCGTCCGCGTAGTGCTACTTAGTTATAGTTAGGAATGTGCTATAGGAGATAGTTATAGGTATAGTAATCGGAGTTAAACTTGAGCTTTAGGGCGGGGAAGTCTGCCCTTAGGTTATACTTTTTAAGCTAGGGCATTTTAAGGATTACTAGTATAGAGGGTAATAACTTTATAATGTAGAAGAGTATAGATTCTGTATAGTGGCTAATTATTATTATTGCTGTAAAGTAGTGGGTAATAAACCCGGATGGGAGTCTATTAATAAGGCGGAGTGGTTTTAAAACTAGAAGTCTTTTCGTTATAATATTATGCTTTTTTATAAGTAAGTCTTTATCTATAAACACTAGTGCTGTACTATTAGTGTTAATAAGGCTTACTGTTTTAATAAGAACTTATAGGAGTAGGTTATGCGGTAAGGAGAGGTAGGTCTAAATAAGGATAGCATTTCTATTACTATTTACTATTTTAAGGTTAAGTAGTAGCTGGCTTAAAATAAGGTCTAACTAATCTAGTAGTATAGATCTAATCCTTTTATCCTCCTCCCCGTATAGTTTTAACCCTTAAAGGTGACTTAGTCTAAGGATTAGCCTTTTAATAGCTAAATTGTAGGGCTTGGCTAGTAGCTATAGTCTTAGCTAATATATTCTAATATATTGGTCTCTAACGGTGTATATATACTAGAGGGTACTTTACTAATAATATAGCCGGTTTTATAATTGGTAGTAGTATAAAGTACTTATCTATAGTTTATATACGGGACTATTAGCTAAGGCTGTATTAGGGAAGGAAATTATAGGGGTAGGTTTTTGTGTCCGAACCTATATCCTTACCTATAGTTACCGCCTTAATTACTATCCCCTCTATTAAAGAATCTGCCGCGGCTAGAAGGGGGTTAGTGTGGTAGTATTAGAAGGGGGTTTAGGTTCCTCTAGGGGTTATAAGTATTTTTTTAGTAGCTAGGTTAACTATACGCTATATAGAGTCTGTTATCTATATAATATTTTTAGACATTATTAGGGAGATTATTACTACCGCTGCTAAACTTAACGGCGTTAAGGTTAATTAGGTTATTCCGTAGTAATATAGGTTAATAGCCGCTAGCGGTACTTAGCTTAGCAGTATTTAGCTTAATATAGTGGGTATAGTTTTATAGGTTATAAGCGAATATATCTATCTGCTCGCTTTAGCCTTTATAGTTAGTATCATTAATTTTATAGCTAAGGGTAAGGGCTAGGTCCTTTATCTTAGAGGAAATATTCTTTTTAAGCAGATCCACTTTTTGTTTCTTAGTTTTGTTTGCTTTAATTATTAATTTATTAAGCTCTACTTTCTAGAACTAGTAGTTATACTCGCCTTAGCTTAAGGTATCTAGCTTATTTTTAGCTGCTTAGGTTATGTCTATAATCTTATAGTGCTTCCTTATATATACGAATATAGACTTTTAGTTAGAGAAGGTCTATTTGCTTAAGTTATTTAGGTATATACGTAGTATATTAAGGCTATGCTTAATATAGTTATAAGCCTTATTTATTAGCATGTCTAATATATAGAGGACTTCGTCTATTAGGGTCTTAAAGCACTTTACATCCCTTTAGAAAACACCTTAAATCTTTATTTCCCATATTTTAAAAATTTCTTACTTTTTAGTTAGTGATCCCTTGCTATTAAATAGGGTTAGATCTTTGGCTTTATGCTTTTTTCTATAGGGCTTAGTTAGGAAAGGGGAGCTAGTAGCGGTATTCTTATTGGTAATAGTTTAGGTAAGTATAGTAATCTAAAGGCTTAGACTTTATATGGTCTAAGTATTTATAAAGGCTTACTGCTCATATTGTTGTATATATAGTTTAAGTGTCTTAAGGGAGTTAATTCTATACTAAGCTTCTTTAAGTTAGGACTTTATAGTTTGGCCTTTATTATAGACGGCTTAGAGACGGCTCTTAACGCTAGTTAGGAAAGTTATATATATAAAGAGGTACTAGAAGGTTCCTGCTATATTAAGGTCTTTAGGGTACTCTAGGCTACTTCTAATTGCCTAGGCAATATAGGTATAGGAGGTATTAAAGAGGTAGGCGAGTGCTTTACGTATATTCGCTAACGGGGTATTATCTATATTATAGTCGCCTATTTTAAGGGATCTATGTAAGACAATTAAAGTCTATAAGGCTAGCGTTAGTACTAAGATTGTTTATAACTGTGCTGGGGTTGTTTAGGACTTATAGTATTATCGGTTACGCTAGGTTGCAATTATACTAGGAAAACGGAAATAATAGACTAGGAAAAAATAAAGGTTATAACGGGGCGCAATTAGGGATACTATATCCGCCCCACGGACTATTCGCTTACGCTTATACGCAGCTTAACGGAACACCGAGCTCAACGGAACACGAGCCCCACCATATAATTTTAAAGCCGTGTATTTCTACGTAGGCTATATATATATATAGAAATCCTTAGTAGAGCACCTTAAGTAATAGCCTAGCTACAATCCTGCCAAATATTACGAGTCTAAGGCCTCTACACGTTGTGTAGCGTCCTCCTTTGCCTACTTCTTTACCGCACATGCAGCCGCCCTACCTGCCTTCTCTGCTTCCTTTTGAACTCGTTATGATACTTTAAGCCGTCCATCTACTGTAGATATTAAGCCTCCCTTTTGAACAACCCGTTGGTTAGTCTTTTGACGCTTTGCGCGGGCGCGTACCGCTACCTGCATTAAATGCAGGTCCTCCTCTGCCAATAAGCAAAGCATAATATTCTTCTTAGCGCTCTTGCAAAGCATTAATAAAGGATTCCTTACCCTATTAGGCTGCTTAATAATAAAGCTACAAATCCGGTTTATTGTTATCTGCAAGCTATATAGTGTATTAGGTGTTTATAGCACTATAGGTTATAGCCGCGGTAGTTATAGTGTTATAGGTGGTGGCGTAAATAGATACACTATAGTTGTTTAATATCGCAATCTAGTTAATATAACCTTAGGATTATATGGAATAAGGCTAGTTTTTACCCATCCTAATAGGATAGATAAGGATTTAAATATAGCTATATAAATTTAGTGTAGAGCGTAGAGGAATTTAACAGTATTAAAGTTTATACAGCCTGTTCGTATAGCTATCTTAACAGCCAATCTATAGTAGTGCTTAAACGGCTAGAAGAGAACAATATTAAGCGGTTATAGAAAGTGGCTTATATAGGGCGAAATAGCTAATAGATATATATTCTTCTCCTTATAATATTTTACAAATTTCTTTATAAGGTGTAAACCATGGCTATCTAGTAATAGCAGCTAATGCGCACCTATCTGTCAAGCAGCGCTTTACCTATTAAAGTGCTGAATCCAATTAAATGCGAGGTTGTTATTTAAATAACCTTTAGTTTAAGCGCCTAGCATATAGTTACTAGGTATGCTTATATTATTAAGGTATTAATATATAATTTGTTGGCCCTTAATAATAACTGCTAGAGTAAGTATAACTCTATTACTAGATATAGCCTCTAACACCAACGCGAAATCGCGATTTGTCTTACTGGTTAAGTATATTCTCTTAGTGTCTAATATACGCGTAATTATTTACTAGCTGCTACTAATTCTAATATAAAATCTAGACTTATTAAAGTTGTATTTGTCGTATAGTTAAATACCCTATTACTCCTTCGTATTCCTATACAAAGTATACTATTCCTATATCGCGGTAGGATTGTTTATAGCAGCTTAATTAATCTCTATAGGCTTCTACTTAACCTTATACACTATTAGGTTTCGTTTAAGGAATCTCTTAGTCCAGTCACGTCTAAGAGTAGGTAGTTCGGTGCCATTAGGCGCATAGAGCTTAAGGATACGCTGCGCGCAATTATGGACTTGGTGGAACAGCGCGCCAACTTTAAGGCGGTCCATTTAATTAATATAGGATAGGAGCATAGCCTCCTGGTGTTAATTGAGCATCTTATTACTGCTAGGCCTCTACATCTTGCTTTTAATGCCGTTAACGCGGTTATAGACACGTTTAAACGGCGCGTTATATAGGCGGGCTACTAATCGAATATTGGGTGTTTCTATGCGTGATAACTCACGAAGTGCATCTTACACGCGTATTTTAATAATTTCGGATTCTATAGGCATAGTTGTGGTGGTTCAATTGTATAAGGAACTAGGTAAGGCTTAATCTTAGGTACACGTTCCGTTGAGCTCGGTGTTCCGTTAAGCTGCGTAGGACTATAAGCGTAAGCGAATAGTCCGTGGGGCGGATAAACTGTTATAGTGCTGCAATGAAGTAGACTAAATAACTACGTTGTGGTATAAAGAGGAGAAGAAGGTAAAAGGGGGTATTGTATATAAATAGTAGGGCTAGCCGCTAAGGCGCTAGTGGCGGGCTAGCTAATAGTAGGAAATAGTATGAGATAGTACGAGATAGTATAGAACAGTATGCGTCAGGTCAGTGCCGTAATACTTAGCGGCCTCTGCCGCCGCTATTAGTTATCCCTATTTAACGCTTTTCTTACCGTATTCTTTAAGAGCTTTGTAAGAGGCTGTCTATACAAAATTCTCTTAATTAAGGTCTTCCTTCCTGCCTTAACCCACGCAGAACACGTGACGTCCTTATTATTTATCCTCTTTAGCTTATATCCATGTTCTACTACCGGCTTTAGTATAATCTGGCTTATAGGGATATAAGACTATATAAGCTTTAGAACTTAAATAGAAAACTTAAAGAGGGTGCGGATAAGCTTCTAAAGGAAGGCTTTATGGCTAGCTTTATGCGGTCAGCCTGGGGTAGCGAAGGAGGATAATTTATAATAGTTAGTGGCAACTATATAAAGGAGGAAGTTAAATAGAGGCTTCTAGGTCTTTTAGTGCCGTCTTAAAGATAAATAGTAAGATCTTATTTAATCTATATTATTAACACCTTTTACAAAGTAATTATAAAGGTTAAATACTGTTAGAATATATAGCAAAGCTCTTAGCTAATCGCTAAAGAGCTTGCGAGTTTATAAAGCTCCATTAGCTATTTTAAAAGGTTGTTGTTAAAGCCTTAATATTTATTTAGTAGCTAGTAATATATAATATTATTAGCAACCTAGAGCCTCAGTATTTAAATAAATATACTTTTACCAACAGTACTTATAAATAAGATGATTTTAAAGTCTTTTTAAGCAAGCTCTAATACCTAGCCGTTATTTAAAAGCTCTATATATAGTGTACCCTAAGAAATCTAGCCTTTATGTATTAATTTAAGGTTAATAAGGCTGGGGCTTATATGCTTCTTACGTTTTAGTATAAATCCTCTTGCTTCTTACGCTGTGTTTTAACTGTTTTAACTATTCTAGCTGCCCTAATTCCCTCCTTACAAAGTCTTTATAGTAGTTTAATACTAGTAAAAAGGTTATTAAGCTAGACGACGTGCTGGTGTGGAGGATATAGGCGTTCTTTAGGTTTAACGTCTTCCTATAACAGTAAGTTAAGCACTACTACTTCTGTTTTTGTAAAACTATCTTTAATAAAAGACGTATCTAAATTATACGGGCCTTTGCTAGTATCTTTTGTATAAAATATCTAAGAACGTAGCCTTAATTGCCTAGTATCTATATCTTAAAGCCCTTAGGTATAGGTTTAGTTGGAATATTTATAATCTCGCTCGCGTGACCAGTAAATCGTTTAATCTATTTATTAATAGTAAGGTAGATTCTAGGCTTATAGAGCTTCTAGTAACGGAGCTATAAGTAATTACTAAGGTCCTTTACTCGCTGGAAGGTGTTTTAGAAAGGCTAATTATCTTATTCCTTTGGTTTTATATAGTAGAAGTAACAATTAAGCTACTCCTAGCAGTTGCAGCTTATAAAGTCCCTAACGCCGTAAATTAGGCTATCGCTTGGGGGGCTGTTTCAGTAGTCCTCTGTTAATGGTTTAGTATAAATGCCTATATAAAATAAAACGGCTAAGTACGCAAGGAGCTTCTACCTACATATTAGTTTTCACGGCTAAGGGAAGTCTTTTAGCTAACGCTTTGGGGGAGTTGGATAAAGCTTTATATTTTAATTTATAAACTCCACCAGCTTATCTAAGAGCTTATCTATAAAGAAGAGCTTAAATATTGTATAAGGATCGCTTACATTAATATTCTCTAGTATATTAGGACGTCTATAGGTGGCGTTATTATTAATAGGAACTGGGTTAAAGTTAGGGAGTACTAACGGCTTAGGGGGAGGCTTTTTCTTTGGCCGTGTCGCCTATTTAGGGTATTAAGTCTATAAAACAAAGCCCTTGTTCGTCCGTCGCCTCCCCTTTGCTCCTCCGTCCGTCGTCACAAGGGCGCCGCCGGTTGTATACCCCCTAAAGACACGTCACCACGACGCTAGCTACCACAACCAGTCTGCCACAGAGCAGACGACCCAGACGACCCCTTCTACAACTGTCTGCCGCAGGGCAGACGACCCCTTCTACAACTGTCTGCCACAGAGCAGACGACCCCTTCTACAACCGTCTGCCGCAGAGCAGACGACCCTTCTACAACTGTCTGCCGCAGGGCAGACGACCCCTTCTACAACTGTCTGCCGCAGGGCAGACGACCTCTTCTACAACCTGTCTGCCGCAGGGCAGACGACCTCTTCTACAACTGTCTGCCGCAGAGCAGACGACCTCCTCTACAACTGTCTGCCGCAGGGCAGACGACCTCCTCTACAACTGTCTGCCGCAGGGCAGACGACCTCCTCTACAACTAGTCTGCCGCAGGGCAGACGACCTCCTCTACAACCAGTCTGCTGCAGAGTAGACAACCTCCTACAACCAGTCTACAGCCGTTATACTGTAGACAACCTCTACTACAACCGGTCTATAGCTGTCGCGCTATAGGCAATCAAACTATAGAGGACCGCAGGCGTACCGTAGGCGCACCGTAGGCGTACCGCAGACGATGCACTGCTAGGGTAGCTATAGTAGGGGATAGGGGAAGGGGACCGGCCCGNGTTACCATTAGCACGTTAAATATAAGGTGTATAGGCNAATTGGTGTTTATACCCTATACAGACAACCTCNNGAAAANTTTCCTATNGGAGTGGGTTTATGTAACGAGGTTCGCCCTTATAAAATACTATTAGTAGGTTACTTTTAGGGAGAGTACCTACTAATTACTAATTCCCTACCCATTTCTTTAGCAAGGAGGAGGAATAGGGTACAGAATAAAACAGTCNTATAGGGGTAATTGGTAGCTACTTTNAAGCTAGTAAGCTATATGGTTTCTCTTATTTCTTATATGCAAAACTACGTTAAAAATCTATCTTTTAGAGCGCTTTTTCTACTCTAGGAACGGCAGAATACGGCAGAAATAGATAAAAGAGCTAGGATTTCCTTAGTGCGATTTTCTTAGTGTAAACTGGACCATAGTGAGCAAAATACCAGGACGAAAAAACACCAGTCGCTAGAGCTCCCCTAGCATTTTAAAACCGGGCTAGAGTGTCCACTTAGCTACTAGTATATGTTAAGCTGCCTAGAAAGGATTTATATATATAGAACTATAGCGCCATAGCCTAGAGGCTGCATGCGCAGTATTGTACGTAGTATAATACAATCGGATATTAAAAAAAATAAAAAAAAAGCCCTTGTTGTTGGATTTGCGATTCCGCACCATCTTAGTGTTGTATTTAATATCTAAAATTTAGTCTATCTATAAGAGCCCCATAAGCTTCAATTTTGGTATTCTGGCAAAATGATAACCGCCTATAAACATAGCTTTCTAGTTGGTTGCGCACGGGCCACCACTTTACGGACAGAGTTATCGGTGTAAGGGATAGTATATTATTGTCCCTTTATACATATATATTATCTACTAGTCTAGTTTCCTTTACCACGTGGTTACTTTAACTACCTTTATAGTCTCTAGTAAAATAACCTTATTTTCCGCAATTTATATAAGCTCCTTCTTTAAACTATTTTTCTTACTATAAAGTCCGCCTAAATATCTTCTACTACTAAGATCCCTAGGTCTTTAATTATTTATAAGCTCTCTAAAACAATTATCTCTAATAAAGGTAGCTAGTTTATCTCTATATTTTAGAAAAAACTAACTACCTAACTCCGTATTAAAGCACTATTATTTATAGTATACTATTTAGAAACGGATAGTTAAACAGAATGTATAAATACTATAATAGAATAATATATTTAGATATACACGTTATATCTATAGGATAACTAGATTAATTAGCTTACTATAAGGGGATCTTGTAGATAGGGGGCTATAAGGACACGATTGGAACAGGATAGATTGGTAAAAGAGACGAATTCTTAAGGAGGTAAGGCCTCTGGGATCGTGGAGACTATATACTACGGGTACGTGCCTCCGGCACGTGACTGGCGACTATTTAAAGGGCGTCTAGGGGTTATCCTAAGGGCAACCCAAGGTGTCCGCAATAATATCCCTTACATTACCCCCCCCCCTTCTTACGGTCGGCCCCTAATCGCCATTACCTTACAATAGGGAGATTATAAGGGCTTGTCCCAGAAGAGGTTTAAAGAGATATTAAAGAGGTGTTAGTATACCGCTGTATATTATCTATCTATCTAACCCCTACTTTAAACTCCTGAAAAACCTTAATAAGGAAAAAATATAACTAGAGAAAAGATATAAGGATTGCTAGGAGACCTATTAAAAGCCTACTAAAAGTATGCCGGTGACTACCTAGGCTAATATAGGGATTTTTATATAACTTTGCTTCTAAGCCTTTATGCCGGTCTATAATTAATTATAAGTATTATAGGCAATTTGGTGTTCTAGTATAGTTTCGTAGAACCTTTAGTATGGGATTTAATATACGGAGCCTTGGCTTGCCGTTGTCTTTAACTACTAAGATGTAGTCTATAATCTTTTCTTATAATCCTTTTTTTATAATCCCCTACGTCACTAACGCATTACTCCCGCATTTGCCCTTAGGCTATTAGATGCGGTTAAGGTATTAATTAGTTAGTTAAAGAGACTTATCTCTTAAGATTTAGTATATATGGTTTTAAATCTAGTGGTCCTGTGTTGTATATTTAGCGTAGCTCTATTACCTAGTAAATAGGGATATTTTGCGATAGCAATTATAGCTATTATACGATTATTAAGAACGTCTATAACGTTGTTCCTTAATACTGTAGTATTATTTTAGGTCTAATTTAACCTATATACGTTTTTAATTTGACGTCTTAATTGCCTTCCCTTGGCCGCGTAGTTAGTTTTTGTAAGGAAGTAATGGTTAAATAATTTATACGCGTGTTTTCTTTCTTCTAAATAGCGCTATTATAACGGAGTTATATTAGTAAGGTTGCGGCTATTTACCGAAAGGGTATTGGACGGTAAAGTATAAAGACACTTTGCTCATTGAGCTTAATCCTTTTCCTTAACACTTTACTTCCTATTATTAACCTTCGTCCAATTTAGACGTATCTTTAATATATTATTAAAATTTTCTTCTTTTTCATTATTAATTTAATATGCCTCTTCGTTCTCCTACTAACTGCTCTTCTAAGCAAATTCTATAGTGTATTCTAGCCTTGCCTTTGTATATAGAACCTTAACCCCCGCTAACCCGCAACTGGTGCTAGTCCTACCTAAATGATTTTGCCTATACGTCTTTAAAAGACTAGAAATCTAATAATAGGATTTTAGAGGCTTATAATAAGACGCACTGCGTTAGATCTAATACCTTTAGTCCTTATAATTAATGCATACGTACTAAGAGCGGCAGTTACGTTAAGGTAAGCTTTTCTATCCTTAATAGATTTCCATTACTGACTTTAATAGCCTAGGCCTAAGTGGCGACGTTCCTTTAATATCCTTAACTACTATATCGCCCGGGCTTTCTCCTATTTAAGCGCTAATGCTAAACATCCAGGTCGCATTTAAGACTATACTATAGCTATCTACACCGCCTATAATTCTTAGCAAGCTAGTTAGTAACGCCTAATGCAAGAGTAAGGTTGGTATACTAAGGATAGAGTGCGGGATAGGGGTGATAAGAAGAAGGTTGCTGTCTACTATAGGAAGGAGTTTGCGCATGCGTGTTAAGTTTCAAAAGAGTATAATATAATGCGGTATTAGGTAGGTTACCCTTTGGGTACCTAGCGGATAGGTAACTAATAGTTACTGTAGTAAGGTCTTGGTGGTTTTAGACTGTGCTAGCTAGCTAACGTCTCTGTTTATTCTAGGCTTAGGCGTATCTTTATTAACTATAAGCTTACTCCCTAAGAGCTTTATTAGTATTGGTTTAGACCTAATATTAGTGTTAAGCGTTTAAAAGTCTCTGTTCTAGCTATACCTTATTATCCTGCCCCTGTTTTTATACCTACCCATACCTCTACTAAGGGTTTTAGGTCTTATTCTCGTTAGCTATCCCTTAGAGGGCCAATAGATACTAATCCTACTCCTAAGGATAAGGTATAGTGGCTTTTTAGATTAGGTATTTGGGATTTGTTCTTATATATAGTAGCAATTAAGGACCTTAATTAGGTACTTAGGAAGGCCTTAGAAGGCTTTTAGGAAGGGCTTAGAAGCCTTAGGAATAATATTCCTGGTATAGATTAATAAATGGGAATGCAATTCTAGCAAAATGCCCTATTAACTCTATACTATGTACGTGAAAAGGCTAAGGACCCGTCCTGCTTTAGGCCGTAGCCCTATCCCTATAGTTTCTGGAGCCTGTCCGTTCTATATCCGATTTAACCTATTTACTCTTTTTATAAGCTTTCTTTATAGGTTGCGATAACACCATAGTGTTAGAGCGCTTTCTATAACTTATAAATTGTAGACCTTAGTCCTAATATTCTTTTAGAATATCTTTATAATATTTAAGGTGATCCTCTGGTTCCTATATAAAGTCCTTAGCGGGCTAGCCTAGCCATTTAACTTTAAATTAAAGCTTGTTCTTGACAGACTTATAGCATAGTATAGCTTTAACCTTGTACCGCTTGCCTACCACCTTAGGGTGTTTAATTAGGCCTAGACGGAAGTTCTTTTCCGGCGATAGTTTATGCTATAGCTTTAGTAGGTTTATGTAAAACACTAGATGCATATAGGCTATAAATAGGGGTAGCTAGAGATAATAGGCTAGCTTACTAATTTGTTCCTTAACTTAGAAGGGACTTAGGTATTTTATATTAAGCTTCTTTAATGGTTAACGGGTTTTAATATTTGTTAAACGTAATAGAACCTTATCGCCCACTCCGAAATACTTATCCTAGTACTTACAGTTATACTAAAGTCTCTGCTACTCTTAGGCATCTTATAAGCTCTACTTTGCATACTTTTATTACTCCTCCTATTCCTGGAGGTATCCTTATACTCTCTAGTAGATGTCCTTAGACTTCCCGGTAGGATCCTATAACTAATTATACGGCCTTAGCTAGTAATTGTTGGGTATACTATTAAACCTAAATAGCTAGACGCTATAGGCAATCTGGATTGGTGCATACTTATATAATATATATTGCTTTAAATTGTAAGCGTACTCCACGTACGGAAGTAGCTCGCACTAGTTATCTTGCTGGTAGTTTAAATATATCCGTAAGTAAGACTCTAGTTCCTAGTTCTGGCGTTCCGTTTACCTATCCGTCTATAAATAAAAGGCCGTACTATAATGGTGGTCTATCTTTAAATAGAAGCATAGATCCGACTAGTACTAACTTATAAAGACGCTTCCCCTATTAGTAATAATAGAGTGCGGCTAATTTACTTTAAGAAAGCATTTCTCCTTAATTAGGTTGGTAAGCTCTTATACGTTAATTGTCTTATTAATAGGAAGGTATTAAACGTACTTTAAAAACCTATTAATAAGTACAAGGACCAAATTGTATATTCGTCCTTAGCTATCTTTAGATAGCGGGAGATCTATAATAAAGTCTATAGCGTAATATTGCTATAGCTTACTAGCGGGGGAAACTAATTTAAGTAGACCCTATGGCTTATGCCTGCGGATCTTATATACTTAACACTTCTTATAATGGCTAATGTACTCCTTTACTTCCTAATTGAGCCTTAGCTAATAGTATTTGCGTTAAAGTAATTCTACTGTCTTTGCTTAACTATAGTGGCCGCCTAAAGGATTATCGTAATTCTTTATAAGAATCTTCTATTGTAGATTTGCTTCTTATAGCACCTAAACCTTACCACCTCTATATAGTAGGCCTATTGGGTCTAGTTCCTAATAGTAGCGCCTAGTAGCTTCCTTTCCATTACGTTTCTGGTCTACTTCCGTATTAAGGATAGTATAGGAAGTATTTCTCCGTTGCACCTTATGGATAAGGTCCGTTAATCTTTTAGATAGTTTTTAGGTAAAAGCTATTTCGTCCCGTACTACTCTAAGTATAAGACTAGATAGTACTATAGATCTTATAACTCTTTAATACGCGTACATTAGGAAGGCCGCTATAAAGTTAAAGTCCTTTAGTTATTATAGGGCTCCGAGTTCCGATTGCTCTATGGCTTTGCTATTAGTTTAAGGGGATAGCTTAGTAATTAGAGATAGTATATTACTAGGTTCCAAGAATGTATTAGGGACGTCCTGTTTAGGTATATTTGGACCCTTATTAGTAATGGACTAGGTACTAGCTAAAATATTAGTAAAAACCAATAGGGCTTATACCGCCTAAGACTTAGTATATAGAGCTGTAGGTGCTTAAGTATTTTATACCTAGAGCTTGTTCTATAATATAGGGAGTAAGATATCTATTATCTGTTTTCCTTCTCCCGTTTTAAAGCCTTTGGTATAGTCTAGCTGTTATAACGATTTATTAGTAGGGTTGTTTTCCCCTAGCTTGTATTTAATCTTAAAATTAAACCGCGTAAGCTCCTTTGCCTATCTGGCTTATTAAGGTATAAGCTCCTTTATAGTTATAAAGTAGCGTAAATTATAGTGATCTGAAAGTATACGAGTGGTATGGCTTGCGTGCTTAAGGTAGTGTCGCTACTATTTAAAGCAGTTAACTATGGCCAGCAGTTCCTTGTCGTGGGTATAATACCTAACTTTAGGTCCCTAGAATTTTCTGCTATAAAATGCTACTAGTCTCTAATAGAGCTGGGTAGCGTCTAGATGCCTATTGGGTTATAGTAGGATACTAGTAAGGGCAAAATTTAATACATTAGTGATTATTATTAATAGCTAATCTGGGTTAAAATGCCGTAGTAATAAAGCTTCTATAAACTTTATATAAAGTTCCTAAAAGGCCTCCTAAACCTTTCCGGGCTATAACTATAGCTTATACTATTTAGTTAGTCCCTTCTTAGTTTTCTTTCTTACCGCCTTTAAGCTTTTTACTCCTTAGGTTAGGTCTTAGGAAGCTTCTATAATATAGTTAGATAGGTATTAGGCGACGTCTAAGTAATTATAAATAAAGCGCCTATAGAAATTGGTAAAGCCTAGGAACACTTAAATATCCTAGTAGCTCTTTGGCTCTAGCTACTTCTAGATTATCTACACCCATACTAGATCTATAACTATACCTATAGGCGTTATAATATAACCTAGGAACTTAACCTGCTTAGTGTTAAAGATATACTTTAACACCTTAGCGTAGAGGCCCTAATTATCTAAACGTTCCAGCACTTCGCGGACGTGTTGCTCGTGTTAATCCTTGTTTTCTAAGTAGATTAAGATATTATCTAAATAGATAACGTATATGTAGTTAACTAGTCCCCCTAAGGCTTTGTAAATGTATAATTGGAATGTCGCAGGCGTATTAGCTAGCCTAAAAAGCATTACTAGATACTTAAAGTGGCCGTATTAGGTCTTAAAAGCGGTCTTCTATTTATCCCCTTTTTTAATACGGAGCCTATAGTAGGCGTCTTATAGATCTAGCTTCGTGAAGATCTTCGCCCTAGATAGTTAATTTAGCATTTTACTAACCAGTAGTAGTGGGTAACGGTTCTTAATTGTAATCTTATTAAGACCGCGATAGTCTATACATAGCCTTATAGTTCTATCTAGTTTTAGAACGAAGAGGATTAGTGCGCCTGACGGCAACTTATTAGGCTAGATCTACCCCTTTTCTAGTAACCTATTAAGGTACTTCTATAGGATTTTAAGCTCTTTACGCGAGAGGTTGTAGATAGGAAGGTTTAATGGTTATTTGCCTTCTTCTAGATTAATTACATAATCGTACTCTAAGTTCTGCGGTAGGACTTTTGCTCTCCTGCCCGAAAATACCTTTAGTAAGTCCCTTAGGCCTGCTAAAATATTTAATAAATTAGGGTCGCGTTTATCCTCTGCGTTATTATTAAGTAGGTCCTAAAGCTCCCTTAGAATGCTTACGGGCAGCGTTATACGCTATAGTGGTTGCTTATATATAGTTGCCACCATATATTAAACCGTTTTATGCGGTAGCTAATAGAGGGTAGGGAACTCCTTAACGCAGCGTTTAAGGTACCATAGTATACTCTCCGTATATTGCTTAAGCTAGAGTAACCTATAGCGGTTAAAGTATCTTATAAGATCCTTAAGATCGCCGCCTCCTTATAATATCTCCGCGACCTATCTAGTAGTTCCCTATAGGGTCTCCATTATAGAGGGGTTATTACCTATATTAGGCTCTATACCTATCTTGCTATTAAATAAGGGTTAAATCCGATACTCCTTTAGGTGTAGAGCGTATACTATTTTACTTAGGGCTACATTCTCTAGGATGTCCTTTAGGCTTATTAGTAATATACGCCCTTCCAAATCTTTATTATTCTATTATTTAAAGGCTCTAGTTTTAAAGCGTATCTTAGGATCTACTTCCGCTAGCTAAGGGTATTTAAGGATAAGGTTATAACCTACGAAGTTAGCCGCCTAGAAGGGTTGCGGGCTAACCACCTTGGTGCGGTTATATATATTAGCTACTAACACTATAAGCTTATGGGCACTATATAGCTTAATCCAATGCTTATCTAGGAAGCCTATAATAGGTTTCCGCCACCTTTACAATAGGATAAGTTTATGCTCTTTTACTAAATCATATTATATAAGATTAATTTCGGCGCCGCTGTTATATAGTGCTTAGAACTGTTATACCTTACCCATAGGGAGTGTTATTTCTAGCTTAATAGTAATATAGAGAGTCTCTCCTTCTATATCTTGCCCTAGTTGCAGCTAGGAGAGGTCTATAACTAGGGCTTTTCTTTTTTTATATTGTTAGTGCGGTTATTGCCCTACTTATTTTTCTAATAAGATCTACCTCCGGAGTTTTCTCTTAACTTTTTAAAGTGTTCCCATAAAGGTGCCAGATAGGTATTAGGTTGGCCCTAGGAGTCTTTCCCATTATTTAAGGTTCCTAACTTTAACCCTTTTAAAATTCTCTTTAAGAACGGCTTCTTTAAAGGTTAGGTCTGCCCTACGTTACTACTAAAGTGCCCACGCTTCTAGTGACCCCCTAGCTTCTTACTAAAAGAGGTCTGGTTCCTTACCGCATCTTTAGCGTTTAGAACTGCTTATTCGAAATCTGTATATATAGTAATCCGTAATAGGGCTCCTACGCGCTTTATTTTATTATAAATTACTAGCTTAATTCTAGCCTAAATAAACCCAATCTTCTTTTTTTTATAGATACTACCGTTTTTGTTTTTAAAGGGCTTTAGATCTATCTACTAAGTATAAGTTTCTATAAAGTTTATAAACTAGTGGAAGTTATAGCGGTTTAGCTATATCCCATTCTAGAATAGCTCTATATTATTATATTATACAATATACGGATTTTAAGTCCATTTCTTTAGAAAGGTTTGTAGCTGTGGCTATATAGTAATTTGCTCTTTATTAAGCTAATTAAGTGCGATCTGGTTTAGTAATCGGTCTTTAATCTTGCTAATAATCCAGCATATACGCTCTTTAGTATTATTTTATATTATTAGTATCTTAAAGAAGTTGTCTACCTTATAAACCCAATCGTCTAACTACTGGGCGTTAGGTCTATGGCGGAGTTCTAAACTACTAAAGGCCTTAGCTAGTTAGTCTATATCCTTTTTCCGTTTATAGTATAGATAACTCTTTAAGTCTTCTATACCTCCTTAGGTAGGTACTAAGTAGCTTTTAGGAAGCCCTTAGCCTTAACTAGGTTGTAAAAGAATTTACCTAGCTTGAATTAGACCCTACTAGATTTAAATTTGCCCTTAGAGGGTTCTAATATATTTATTAGTAGCTTCCTCCTATATAGCTTCTGAGAGCCTTATAATAGCTTCCCAATATCCATCTTAAAGGAGATTAGTATAGGGCTCTTAACCTTCTAAACTTAGGCCTAGGGAGGCTCCTACTATAGAGGTAGTGTTAGTACTAGTAGCTAGTATAGGCTTCCCAATGAGGCTCGGGTCTTAAGTTAGTGATTAGCTTAGATTACCTAAAGGGGTAGGCCCGCTTAGCTTGTAAGTAGTTTATACACCGCTACTATACTAATTATGGGCCAGTGGTCTTCTAGAAGGGTTCCAGTTAGTTCCCTAGTCAGACGCGTTAGTATATTCCTCTGGCATTTCTAGCTTAAGGAAATATCTTAGAGTCGCCCAGTGCTTTAATCTATATTCAATATTAATTAAAGTTATTAAATATTAAATATTAATCATTTAATATTCAATATCAATACAAAAAGTGTTAATATTTAATATATTAAATATTGAAAAAATATATACATATACTAAGAATATTTAATTTTATAGCTAAATAGGCCTATATTATGCCCATATATATACTAGGCTATATGCATAGGTGAATAAACATCAGGAAATTTTTTTTTGGCCCCGTTATTGTAAGCGAAAATCAGGGTCTACAAAACCTGCGTAAGTCGCAATTTTGGCAATTTGCGGGCAATTTACAGCAATTTACTACAAACACACAACCCTAATTTTCGGCCACAACAACGTGGCTAAAAAAAATTTCCTAATGCATAGGAAGTGTAACCGTAGGGGCAGGCCAGTAGACCTCTCTTATTAAATACGAAATTGCCATATATTAATAGGCACACTCCTAGTTCTTTAAGCGGCAAGTTAGCAGACTTCTATTATTAAGTATAAAATTGCCGTATATTGCCTGGCATATTGCCCAGTTTCTTAAGTGGCAAGTTAGTATACTTTAGTCATTGGGCACAAAACTGCCACACATCGCCTGGCACATCGCCTAGTTCCTTAAGCTGTAAGCTAGTAGACTTCTATTACTAAGCGCGAAACTACTATACATTACCTAGCACATTGCCCAGTTCTTTAAGCGGTAAGCTAGTAGACTTCCACTACTAAGCATAAAGTTGCCGTATATTGCTAGGTATATTGCCCAATTCTTTAAATTACAAGCTAGCAGGCGTCGCCCATTAGTAGAGTATTCTAATATATTAGCTTACATATTACCTAGTTCCTACGTTATAAGCTAGTAGACTTATTATATTAACAGAGCACCATAATATATTGCCTGGCGCATTACTTAGGTCCTTAAATAGTAAGCTAGCAGTTGTTACTTATTACTAGAGCACTGCGATATATCCAGTCGCTTATTGCCCAGTTCCTTAAATAGCAAAATAGTAAACTTCTCTTATTAATATAAGAATTGCGGCATATTGCCGATATATTGCCCTATTCTATAAAAAACAACCTAATATACCTTCCATTAACTGTAAGAATACAGTATATCGCTAAAAAACATTGCTTACTCCATTAAAAAAAAACCCCAGTATATACCTTCTATCAGCCATAAGACTGCGGCATATTGCCCACTATATTGCCCAATTCTCAAAACAACAGCCTAGTATACTTCTTTTACCAAATAAGACTTTGCAGCAAATTGCCTAGCATATTACTTAATTCTGCGCTAAAATATTAAAAATACCTCACTAGAACACTTCCACTAGCTGCTCCTTTAAACTCCCTAGCTTATTCATATCTACGTCTAGTATCTCGTCTACAGCAGTCTTTTTAAACTTATGCTTATTTAGAATTCCAACCTTAATACAGGAAGCCGTGTTATATAAAATATATGCTGTTATAAGAGGGTTTTCTTAGCTAATTCGGTAGATGCGGTATATAAACTGTTCCTATTTACTAAAGGACGGATTAAGCTCTATAAGTACAATAAAGTATACCTTATTAAGGGTAATACCCTCTGTAATAGCCTTTAGAGATAATAAAAGAATCTATAGTCTGCTTAGCTGCTTCTACGAGTTATAGATAATATAGTTCTTTTACTTTGGTAATATTCCTCTAGGGAGATATATAACAGCGTTCTCGCTATATTTAGCAACTAAGGCCTAAAATAAGTATTAACTTAGAGTTCTGGTTAAGTAAGCTGCTGTTAAGAGGTAAAAAGATAAAGTGTTTTGTTACTTACTGCTATATATACCGCCCTAATAGTTAGGAAATTAGTGCCAATAACAACCTTACTATAATACCCCCCAACGTTTTTTAATTATATAACTTCTTTATAGATAGCTAAAAGCGCCTCAAACTTTATATTACCGTAAAGAATTTCCTCTTTATTCTTATCCAAGATGCTTCTAATAGGAGATTTAATTAATTTTGCGTGAAATTTTGCTTATATATCAATTTTGTTGTCATTTAGCAGATCCTTATTACATCTATCCTTCTATAAAAGTAACCCAGGCGTTATTACTGCAACACAGCACGCAAAGTAGGTGCTTAAGGAGGTACCAGCTATTTATACTGGTTGGTTCCCCTTAAAACAACTATCTTCTTTCCATTTAACCATTTTCTACTAAAATGCCTCTTCTATTTCTAACGCCATTATACTTTCTATACCCTATAGCAATTTAATTTCTATAGTTCTATACTTATAGTTTAGGTAGTAAATTTAGAGCTCGCCTAAAACAACTTTTAATTTTCTTCTATCAAAGCCGATGGTATTTAAGGTATGGCGAATTTTAAAGTTTATAAATATTTCTCCACTAACCTAAACCGATTCTTTATATACCGTAAACTATAAAACCCCTTTAGGGTTGCTCTTTCCTTATTTTAAAAAATAACTCTATAGCTTCGCCATTTTTTTAACTTTAACGGACGTGCATTTTTTAAGAATGCTATTATCTTAGGCGCTTGCCCAATCTAGATCTAAAAGGCCACTTATAATAAACTAACATATATCTACAACACCATTCTCTATTAGAGTCCCTAATATAGCCCAAATAAAGAATCTGAGGCGTTTTAGTATAGTACTTTTATAGAAATAAAGAAATTGGTTAACTATAGTCTCTTTATTCTTCTTATTATAAAACTTATCCTATAAAACCCTACTAAAAAACGTGGTTTTAACCAACTACTAACCTTTATCCTCTTACTTACCGTTAGATAAGAAGCGGTAGACTCTTCTAGTAATTATGAAGTTATTAATAACACGCTATTTTAGGCATTTGGATGTTATAATTATAACAAATCTTATTACTAAGGCAGCCGGGGTACTAACTAAAGGATTACCCTTTTTAAGTAGTAGGATACTATTAGAGAACCATAGGCAAGGGGTTTTTACTTTATCTATAAGAGCCTAACGAGTATTTAAAGTATTATGGGCGGTTTAGTTTCCTAACGTTTTTATTTCTAGCCACTTATCTAAAGTCGGCTACTCTATGCCTGGAGAAACATCTGCCGTTAAATAGTATATTATAACTCTTAGCGGTGCCTGCGCTTGCGTTACAAGTAGTAAGTCTTTAAATAATAAGATATAATTATCTCTCCAGGTAGTAATAATATGTGGAACTACGATAACTAGGCTAGTACTATACTGTTTACGTATTATAGATATAGCGTTATAATTTACGCACAAGTATAGTAGAGGCACTCTATCCTAGCTAGGACACTTAATACTATTAGCCTAGTGGCCCTCCGGTAGATATTAAGTAGCATTTCTAGCCGCTTAATTAGTAGCTACTTTATCTAGGTTTATAGTATAGTAGTAGTTAAGGATAATAGTTAAGTATGCGGTTACTATTTTACCGGTCCCCATGCCGTCTATAAGAACCCCACTATTTAGCTCTATACGTTCCTGGTAGAACATCTTAGATATACTATATAGCTAGTATAGGAACGCTCTAAACTCTAAATTTAGACCCTATCTACAGGAAACAGGGACCATATTATTCCCTAGGAGGGCCCCTTTAGAAACCCCCTATAGCTTAGCTAAGCGTTTATATATTTACTACTCTATTCTCTTAACCTTACCGCCTACTTTTGCTATAGCGGCTTCTTAAAATCTAAAAAAAGCTAACGTTAGTCTAATTTAAGATGTACTCTATATGCTTATATACCCATACCTTTACTTAATATAATTAGTAGCCTCTGCCTCCCTATCGGCTTCATTTATCGTATCTTTAAGGGCCTTTTTTTCTAGGTTATCGTCTTCTACAGAAACCTATATGGTGTTACTAGCTAGATTGTCTACGGTTATAACCTATAGTTAAGCTAGTTTAGGATCCGGAGCGGTTACGCTTTAGAGAGCATTATAATTGTCTTTATTCTCCTTTATACTATTAGGACCCCCTATAGGCTAGATAGTTAGACTACCGCGGCCGTCCTTAGCAGCTTGCCGCAATTTGCCTTTAGATACTCTAGTAGGTTACTCCCTTTTATAACTATATTTCTTCCAACCTAATAAACTTAGAATGCTGTTATACGCTAATAAGGTTAATAAAGCATCGCTTTTACTTTTAATATCTTTATTAACGAACTTATTATCTAAGTACTCTAAGTGCTTACGGGTCTGCTTAGATATAGTCTTCCGCCATTTCTTATGTATAGGCTTACCGCGCAAAGACTGGCGAATTAGGGTATTAGCGATGCTAGGAGGGTTTATACTCTACTTGCGCGGTATTTAGTATAATATTTCTATAATTAAATGCTCGGCTGCAATTATTAGTATATAAATAGCCAGATGTTGTTAAAAGAACTTATAATCGGTACTCTTAAGTATAAATTCTACTTTACTTCTATGGTATAGTATATATTGCTAAAATGCGGCTTATAATGCCCCTTGCTAGGCAATATAAGCCTCCTTATAGGATTTAATATTAACCTATATAATTTAATCCTTATCTAAGTTAAACCCTATTAATACTGCAACCTCTTAAAATAGCGAAAAACTAATTTCTTTAATTGTTAGAGTTTCTGTATTAGCTTCTATAATGTTATAGATTATATAAAGCTCTATAGTATTTTAGGTGGTTAAGTTTATTCTTTAAAATTAGAAGGTTATATTTTTAAACAAAAGCGGCTTGCCTAATAATATAGGGCCTAGTGATTCCGAGATTTGCTTGGGAGTAAATATAGGCGTTGGCGTTATTATGGGTTTGAATTTAGGTTAAGTCTAACTTCTAGGTTCTAACTTATTTTGCCGTTTTATAGTATTAGTTCTCTAAGATATTATTAAAGTAATAATAGTATCTTTAGACTAGCTCTCTAAAATACCTTCCCTCTTAGGTAAGTTACTAAGGACCTTCTAAACAAAGTTATTGCGTAGTATTTTATCTTTAGCAGTATAAAACGCGACTTTATTAAGCCTGGCCTCTACTATATTATCTAAGATTATCTTCTTAATTTCCTTAAGGCGATAAGTATTAATTTCCTATCCATTTATAATATCCAAGTCCTTTATAGTAATATGTAAAGATACTAAAATAGGATAAAGAAGAAGTAAAGCGTTATTATATAAGAGCGGAAGAATCTAGTTAGTATTTAGTAAAGGTATAAGTCTAAAGTAGGTAGGTAAGACAAACTAATTATAAAAATGAATTAACTGGGTAGATTACCGCAGTTCTGGGGTATAAATCACGGCTTAAAGCAGTAATTAGCGGTTAAACTAATTAATTAACTAATTAATGTCGCGTAGAGGTGCCGTGCGAGAGTTAGTTAAGGTAGTAGAGGTAAGGAGTTAGGCAAAGTAGATATTAAAGTTAAGTGCTCCCGCAGTAACGCTAGTAGGCAAATTACCGTCATCTAATGCTTATTAATGGCAAGGTAAATTAAGAAGTTCTAGTAAATACACAGAATGCCGAGTCTAGCGGCATTTTGCGGCAGATTGCCTTAGGTAGTATAAGTCTTATATAGTTATAATTTTTAGGATTTAAGAACTAAACTAACTTATTAGTTTATTAAACCTTGTAAATCCTGCCTTAACTACTAATATAAAAAGGTAATAACTTAGCTAAGTATAGAATTTACGTATTATTTTTAATTATTTTTTAATAGGAGACTAGGTAAAGCTAATTAAGCCTTTACTATAGCCTCCTTTAAGCCCTTTTATACCGCCCTTAATTGATCCTCTATATTAAACAGCCGCTGGTTAAACTATTTAACCACTTATAGCACTTAATATACCTCATTTAGCGTATATAGTACGTCCTCCCTTATAACCTTAAGCTGGTCCTTTACTAAAAGCTCTTAAAACATTACCTTTCTTTAATTTATATTATGCGCTTCGGTTAGTTGCGAATATAGTTTTATAACCTTAGAGATAATCCTACTTTGTTACTTAGGCGTCCTAGATTAGATTAACAATAGATATATTTTAAGCCTTTTTAGCTTTTTAAAGTTCCTTAATTTCCGTCTTTAAACTCTCTATTCTAGTAATTAGTAGGTAACGCAGTCTGCAAAGCATCCTATCCCTCCTTTATACGACTAATTATCTAACTTACAACATTAAAAAGGTCCCTCTTTATAGTTTTCTAGTTTCCATAACAGCTATCTCCACAGCACTGTTTTTATTTAACTCGGTTCTCCCTAGACTATATATAGCGGCATTTCTAGCGGCTAGTAGGACAGAATAGGTTAGCAGAGGCTTCTTAATAGGTAGCTAAGCTGTCTTTATAGCTTTAGCTACCTTACCATTCTTCTCCTACTTAATTAGAAACCCTCTAATCTCCTTCTAGCAACTATCCGCCGCTTTTCTTCTTTCGCGGCTTTAAAGCTGGCTTAGTGGTCCTATCTCTGTTCTTTAGTAACGCCTTTTTAATATAGGGACGCTTAGTGCGCTTAGCTAGGGTAGTTATATACCTAGGGTTTTTATTTATCTATAATAGCCGATTAGCGTAAGATATCTATAACTTTTTATTGGCATATATACTATTGCGACGTTTACTTTAAAAATAGGTTAAGGGCTAGTATATGGTTAAGTTAAGGGGAAATTGGTTCTAATGCAGAGAGTAGGTAATAAATAGATGGATAGTGTTTAGTAGTAAGATCTAAGAGGGAAGCTTATCCTTATTAACGTTAAGAATGCGTATAAAGCGGATAGGTGGTAGTAATTTAGGGGAAGACTTTAATAGAGGATTATCCTATATAATCGGCAGCTAATTAATAGAGGAAGGGTAGAAACCTATAGTTATAATATTATATATTATAATATTTTGCCTAACTTCCTTAAATATATATATAGGTAGTGGCCTTCTGTAGCATTTCATCGGCATCACAAGTTAACGCGTTTTAGTAAGGCTTACTAATAAAATCACGCTAGCTAAAGTACCTGCAGTATACTAACCTAGGTAAGAGCGCCCAAAGCGCCTAATATAAAAAGTCTCTTTTACTAGATAAAGGGATATAGAGCTTAAAGCTCCTCACTATTCGGTTATAAATCGCCTCTATATTATAACTATTTAATCTATATACCTTTTAGTATTACCTATTTTATAATTAGTAGCGGCTACTACTATAGCTTATTTAAATCTGTAATTAAGTTAATTATTTAGTAAGGCTCCAAAATAAGGCTCTAGATTTAACTTCGCATATTAATACGTAATTAATGTTAGTAAATAATTTAAAAGAGCCCCTTTCTGCCACTAGGCCTCTATCGCGACTCCCTACTTTAGTATAGTAATAGAGCCTCCTCCTTAACCAACGTCCTCTCTATAATTGGCGTTTCCTATATCTTTACCCACCTCCTGTACGAACCCCCTAGAAATAAGCTTATCGCGATTAAGAAGGTTAAGATAATAATATTATATAAGGCATGCAAACGCGACTATAGTATCGCGATTAGGGCATGTATCTAAAACGAGCCGTATACTAGTATAAAGAGAACAGCAGCAGAATAAGCGGGTGTTCTAGATTCTATAGCTAATGCGCCCCTTAATAGACACTAAGTTAGTAGCAGAGCTCTAGGAGTTACTAATTGGCCTTATATTAAGCACGGAGTTACTAGTAATCTATTCTTCCTCAGCCACATTTTAAATTAGGTATAGATCTAGAGCTCTAAGAGCTATATTAACTTTATATTCACTCCGCTCTACTAATTAAATAGTTAGATCTAAAGTCTATATTAATTATAACTCTAGCTAGGAGCTCCAATCTAATAAGATTACTGCCTTAAAGAGTAAACTAGTAGACTTTAATTACTAAGCGCGAAATTGCCATATATTGCCTAGTATACGCCCAATTTCTTAAGCGGCAAGCTAACAGACTTCTATTACTAAGCGAGAAATTGTTATATATTGCCTGGCATATTACCTAGTTTCTTAAGCGGCAAGCTAGTAGACTTCTATTACTAAGCGCGAAATTGCTATATATTACCTAGTATACCGCTTAGTTCCTTAAGCGGCAAGCTAGTAAACTTCTATTACTAAGCGTAAAATTGCTATATATTACCTAGTATACCGCCTAGTTCCTTAAGCAGTAAGCTAGTAAACTTCCATTACTAAGTACGAAGTTGCTATATATTACTAGGCATATTACCTAATTCTTTAAATTATAAGCTAGCAGGTGTCGCCTATTAGTAGAGTATTTTAATATATTAGCTTATATATTACCTAGCTCCTACGCCATAAGCTAGCAGACTTGCTATATTAACAGAGCACCATAATATATAGCCTGGCGCATTACTTAGGTCCTTAAATAGTAAACTAGTAGGCGCTGCTTATTAATAGAGCACTGTAATATACCTAATTATACATTGCCTGGTTCCTATATTATAAGCTAGTAGGCTCCTCTTATAAGTAGAGTATTCCAAATATTGGCTCGTATATTACCTAGTTCCTACGTCGCAAGCTAGCGGCTTCTTTTATTAACGGAGCACTGCGATATATCACCCGCGTATTACCCGGTTCCTTAAATAGCAAAATAGTACCTTCTTTTATTAATGAAAGAATTATAGTATATTGCTAATATATTACCCAGTTCTACAAAAAACAACTTAGTATATGCCTTCTATTAGCCGTAAGACTGCTACATATTGCCGAGTATATTACTTAATTCTATAAAAAAAACAATCTAGTATTTACCTTTTACTAACCGTAAAACTGCGGAATACTGCCTACTATATTGCCTAATTCTAAAAATAATAGTCTATTATACTTCTTCTACTAAAGAAGAATTTACGGTAAACTACCTAGTATATTACCTAATTCCGCGCTAAAAGGATTAAAAATATATCGCTACTATAATCTATAACATTTGTATTAGCTACTTCTTTAAATTTCTAGGCTTATTTATGTCTATGTTTTTCTTAAACTTAAGCTTATTTAGAATTCCACTTTCGATATAGAAAGCCGTTAATAGTAACACCCTCTATAATAGCCTTTAGAAATAATAAGAGAATTTACAGTCCATTTAGCTGCTTCTATAAGTTATAGATTATATAGTCTTTTTACTTTAGTAATGTTCCTCCGGGGAGGTATATAACGGCATTCTTGCTATATTTAGCAACTAAGGCCTAAAATAAGTATTAGCTTAGAGTTCTAGTTAAGCGTACTACTATTAAGAGGTAAAAAGATAGAGTGTTTTACCACTTACTGGTATATATACCGCCCTAATAAATAAAAAATTTGCTATAATAGCCTTTAACATATAGTGCTGCTATAATTTCTTTATAGATAGCTAAAAGCGTCTTAAACTTTGCGTTATTATAAAGAATTTCCTCCTTATTCTAATCTAAAATACTTTTAATAGGATTTTTAACTGCGTTAGTGTAGTATTAAACTAGATATTTATTTTTTTTATTATCCGGAAGATCCTTATTAAATCTATCCTTCTATAAAAGTAACCCGGGCGTTATCGCTAGATCATAGTATATAAAGTAGCTGCTTAAGGAGCTGCTGGCCATTCATACTAGTTTTTTCCCAGTAGGAAAACTATCTTCTCTCTATTTAACCATTTTCTACTAGAATGCCTCTTCTATTTCTAATACTATTACACCTTCTATACTATATAGGAATTTAAGTTCTTTAGTTTTATAATTACACTTTATATGTTAAATTTAGAGCTAGCCTGGGACAGCTTTTAGTTTTCGGTTATTAAAGTTAATAGTATCCCAGTTACGGCGAATAAGAAAATTTACAAAAATTAGGCCACTAACCTTAACCGATTCTTTATATGTCGCAAACTACAAGGCACTTTTAGGGTTGCTCCTTCCCTGCTTTAAAAATTGGGTCTATAGTTTAGCTATTTTATTAACTTCCGCGGACGTGTATTTTCTAAGAATACTAGGTTAGCTTAAGTGGTTACCTAATCTATATCTTTAAGGGCGCTTATAATAAACCAGCATATATTTATAACACCATTCTCTATTACTATGCTGGAAATGGCCTAGGTAAAGAATCTTAGGTGTAGCGGTACTATATTTTTTTTTAAGAACAAAGGAATTAGTTAATATAAGTTTCTTAATTTTTTTTATTATAAAACTTATCCTATAAGATTCTGCTAAAGAGTGTAGTTATAACAGTCTATATACTTTTATAGAGGACCGTTAGAGAACTATAAGCAGGGCGTTTTCTTTTTACCTATAAGAGTCCAACTATTATTTATCGTATTATAATCTGACTAGTCCCCTAAAGTCCCCATTTAAAGCCATTCCTAAGGGTTTAGTCGCGCTATTCCTTTAGATATACCTTTTGTCTTATAGTATATTACAAACCATAGTAGCGTCTGCTCTTTTATTATAAGCATAAAGTCCTTAAATAATAAGATATAATTATCTCTCTAGCTAGTAATTACACTTAGAATTATAATAACTAGATTTACACTATGCTGTCTTTACATTATAGATATAGCGTTTTAATTTACATATAAGTATAGAAAAGGTATCTTATCCTAGCTAGGACACTCGGTATCTTTAGCCTAGTTATCCTTCTATAGATACTAATTTGTATTTCTAACCGCTTAATTAGCAGCCGCTTTGTTTAGGTTTATAGCATAGTGGTAACTAAGGATAATAGTTAAGTACGCGGTTATAATTTTTCCGGTTCCTACACTATTAGTAAAAACCCCACCGTTTAGTTACGTGCGCTCTTAGTGGAATATCTTAGATGCGCTATATAGCTAGTATAGGAATAATTTAAACTTTAGATTTAGACCCCATTTACTAGAAACGGGGACTGGGTTCTTCACTAAGACGGCCTTTTTAGGAACTCTGTATAGCTTAGCTGAATATTTATATATCTACTACTCTATTTGTTAAACCTTACCTCCTACTTTAGCTATGGCGGCCTCTTAAAATCTAAAAAGAGCTAATATTAGTCTAATTTAAGATGTACTCTATATAACTATATGCTCATACCTTTACGTAATAGGCATTATAGCCTATATCTCCTTAGCTTAGGTTATATTATCCTTAGGTATATTTTTACCTAAGGTATTTTAGATTATATTAGTTTCTATAATTTTACTAAGGAAAGCTTTTACGGGTATAGTGTTAAATTATTATATAGAGTTTAAGCTAATTAGGGATATAAAGCAGTTTTGCTCTAGGGAGTATCGCAATTATCCTTACCGTGCTCTATATTATTGGGATTGTCCGTAGGCTGGATAACTAGATCATTGCGGCTATTCCTAGCAGCTTACCGTAGTTTACCGTAGTTTGCCCATAGATACCTCTAGTAGGTTGCTTTCTTTTATAATTATATTTCTTCGGACTTAATAGACTTAGAATACCGCTATATATTAATAAAATAAATAAAGCATTACTCTTATTCTCGCTGTCTTTATTAATAAACTTAATATCTAAGTACTTGCAGATCAGCTTAGGCGTAATCTTCTGCCGTTTCTTAAGTGCGGCCTTAGCGCGCGAATACTGTAGGTTAGAGTATTAGCAATTCTAGGAGGGTTTATACCCCACTTATTTAGTAATTAGTACAGTGCTTTTATAATTAAATGCTTAGCTGTAATTATTAGTATATAGATAGCTAGATATTATTAAAGGGACTTATAATCCGTACTTTTAAGTAGAAATTCTACTCTGCTCCTATTATATAGCATATATTACTAAAATAAGGCTTATAATGGCCCTTGCTAGGTAATATAAACCTCCTTATTAGTGACTACGTTGAGCTAGGTAATTTTATTCTTATTTAAGATAAAACCTACTAATACTAAGACCTCTTAAAATAGCGAGAAACTAATTTCTTTAACTATCAGAGTTTCTATATTACCTTTTAAAATTTATAGACTATATAAAGCTTTACAGTGCTTTAGGTAATTAGGTTTATTCTTTAAAACTAGAAAGTTATATTTTTAAGTAAGAATGGCTTATTTAGTAATGTAAAACTATATAATTCGGAGATTGGCTTAGAAGCAAATGTATATACTAGCGTTATTATAGGTTTAAATTAGGTTTAACTTCCGACTTTATATTATTTTGCCGTTTAGTGGTATTAGTCCTTTAGGATAATATAAAAGGAATAATAGCCTATCTAGACTAGCTGTTTAAAGCACGTTCTTTCTTAGTTAAGTTACTAAGAATCTTCCAAATAAACTAATCGCACGGCACTTTATCTTTAGCAGTATAAAATATGGGTTTTTTAAGCCCGGCCTCTTATATATTATCTAAGATTATATTTTTTAATTTCCTTAAGGCGACGAGTATTAATATCCCATCCCTTTATAATATCTAAGTCCTTTATTATAATGCGTAAAGATATTAAAACGGAATAAAGAAGGAGTAGAGCGTTGCTATATAAAAGTAAAAGAATCTAATTAGTGATTAGTAAAGGTGCGAGTCTAAAGTAGGTAGGTGAGACAAACCGATTATAAGAGTTAATCTACTAGGCAAATTGCTATAGTTTTAGGGAGTAAGTTATAGCTTAAAGCAGCAATTAGCGGTTAAACTAATTAATTAACTAATTAATATCGCGTAGAGGCGCCGTATAAGAGTTAGTTAAGGTAGTAGAGGTAAAGAGTAAAGTAAAGTAGATAAGCCTAAGGTAAATGCTCTTGCTAACGGAATATAATGCGCGCGAGTTAAAGGGCAATTTACTATAGTAGATTGCCGCTAAATATGCTTCCTCTAGTTATAGAAAATATTCTTTATAAAACTAGTATAATGGGCGGAGCTAGAAGTACATTAGAATATATAACCTAAGAATAAGGGTTGATACGCCTAGGACGTTTTGCCTATCTAGGATTAATGTTTTAGCTTAATTAAGACTGCTTTAATATACCCTTTTAAGTAGGGCTCCTAGTAAATAATTAAGACTCTAAATAGTATTAGATTTAAAGCTATAAGGACTAATATTATATACCACGTATATTCGCAACTACGAAAACAATTATATCCTTAAAGGCTTTAAGCGTTTATTATATTGCATACTTTAAAAGTCCCACATTCCAAACTGGCATAATTATTAGTATATCTACCCATAACTCCTCCGTCTCTAGGTTAACTTTAGCGTCCTAGGCAATATTAAGAAATTTGGGGAAATCTAGAAGACTCGTCCACCCTTCCACTAAGTTAGTTTAAAGTAGACTAGTACCTAAGTCTATATAAATTATAGACCGTGGTATATTCTCTAAATCTCAGCATATATAGATTATAAGACCCTAAACGTTATATTTATTAACATATTTAGGTAAAAGAGATTAATATACGTCCTAAGGCTCTGTATAAGGGTACCCTATAGCAGAATTTATAGCTCTATACCGAAGTCCTAATTTAGCATTGGCCTAGCTAGCTTTCTTACGCATATTTAACTGCGTGCGAGTAAGGAGATATTAGGCCACTTCCTTAATCCACCCAACTGGAGCATTACTAGACTCTAGGATTTAATTAACGATTTTAGCTATAATCTTACTTTAAATAGCGTAATTTATTTAGTCTTGGAAGTATATGGATATTACATTACTCTTATTTACAATGTCCTTAACTGTCCCTTTAATCTCGTATAAACGAGCGCTGCTGATACTAAACCTAGATATAATCTGCTCATCCTTCCTAAGAGTTTTACCGGTAGACTTATACCATACCTCCTCTATAGTATGCACACTATTTAATTGTATTATTGCCATACTAGGTGCGTATAGTATTAGCGAGGGATATGGGATTAAAGGTTTATAAATATTTAGCGGTTGTAAATTAATTATAATAGGTACTATAGGATATAATACTGCTTTATATATTATTAGCGCTTAGGATAATATACTACTTAGTATATTTAACTTACAATTTAAAAGGAGTAAGCCGTTACAGTTATTAGGATGGCTAGTAAATCGCCGCAGATTACGGCTATTGGATTAGTTATATAATGTACTGCCCTTTTTAGGCATAAACCCACCTATTAAATCTTAATAACAACATAAGGAGCCGTATTTGTCGCTATTATAATAGGCTTAATAAATTGCCAGTGCCCTAAATGCAAGCGCACGATTTCTACTATAGGTAGATTGGTGCGATATAAGCTGTACTATAAAGCTATAGGTATAGACTATCTTAACTAATAGGATGATGTCTATTCTATAATTTAGGCTTAAGTAGATATATATAAAGACGACGAATTTACTATAGAATAATAGGTACACGACCTTATAGCAACTAACACCGCTGTTAACAATACTTTACTAACCATTACAGGAAATATTAGCTTAATATTAGTAGAGGAGCTAAGTAATATAGCACCGGTAGAATAACTAACTAGTACCAAAACATACAGTTACGCGGTAATAAGCCTCTCTACCTTAAATATTTATTATACCCAAACTTATTATAAAGTAACTGGCCGCTATATAGGAACCCTACTTAACCACCTAGAGGGGAACTCTAATTAGCAGTCTACCACGGATCGCGACCACCCGCTAAGGCCTAGCTAGCTAGCAGATGGAATAAATAAAGGCAATAACATATTCTACCCTTTTATAAGCTCTATAGAATAGGCACAAGTTGCCTAGTAGGTACACAATAACATATTAGTAAAAGAAATAGACACATAGCTATAAGACCCCTATATTAAAAATATAAGGGACGGATATATATTATGCCGAAATATAAAAGAAGTTAAGATAAAACTATATTCTATTTCTAAAGGTGTAAGTAATAAGAGCTGGCGAATTATAGAACTTAATATATACGGCAAAAACCTAAAGATATACCACCGTGATATACTTAGCGTGGTGGCCTTCCTAATCGGTTATTTCCCATTTAAAGATAATATGGTTTATTCTCCTATTTATTAGTTTAACGTAAAAGGTAATAGAGTGTATAACGAGGTATATACGGCTAACCGTTAATAGGAGATCTAAGATTAATTACCTAATAGTGCGACGGCTATTATAGTAATACCTAGTAGCGACTAAACTAAGCTAACTACACTATTTAGAGATAAAAAGGCGTATCCGGTTTATATTACGATACTTAATATCCTATTAAAGACTTAACATGCGGCTAGTAGGCTAGTAATACTTCTTCTAGGTTATATACCTACGGACTTACTAAGTAATTAGATGAATAAGCTAGATATATACTATTAAGTAATAAGCATTATATTTAAACGTAAGTATTTACCTTAGTAGTGTATAGGTACTTAAGTTAATATAAAAACTAGCCCTTAAACACGCTGCTAGGCGCGGCATACTAATGTGATGCGCGGATGGGTTTATCCGGCAATGCTACCCTATACTTACTGGGTTTATGGCAGATTATAAGGAGCAGGTTATATTAATAGGAGTAAAATTAGGGTAATACTGCATAATGTATTATATACCGCCTTATAAATAAGGTAACCTACTAAGTACTATATCCGGTAAATAGCCGCGACGGATATATAAATTAACTATTAAGCAACTTAAACGACAGTAAAACTTATAGCTAGATCGCAGTAACCCTAAGTATATTAGGCCAATTTAAAATTTTACTTAATCCCATTATATAGCGGATATACACGCTATAATGGCCCCTAATTTACTACACTAGCTATATAAAGGTGTTACGGAGCATTTAATAAGCTAGCTTCGGGCACTACTACTTAATATTAAGAAAAGGAAAGGGAAGGTTCTAATAACTAATTAGAGTGGTATAAAAACCCTATTATCTACTAAGGATAGGGTAGAATGTCTTCTAACTGTATAATTTGCTAAGGTTAAACCCTTTTAGGGTATAATTAGATGGGATAACTTCGCAGAGTTAAGCTAATAGACTGGAAAGATATACAAGTCCCTTCTTCGTTAGATTATACTAGTTATGGCACCATTGCTATATAGGCATAAGGGGGCAATGCTGTTTATTTATACTATAATTAACTTTATATTATTAGCCGAATATAAATTATATAATAAAGATACAATTAAATATCTTAAAGCTATATTATATTAAATGGATAAGACTAAGGAGGCGTTCTTACTGTACTAACCTAATAACAAAAACCTACCCAATTTTAATATACCTAAACTTTATGCAATTTCCCACTATCCGGAGATAATTTGTATATTTAGCGCCCTAATAGGAACTATAATAGAGTATAGCAAAAGGGTATATATTCCTTAGAAGAATTTCTATTAAAGATTAAATAAGCGTAAAGGGTATAAAGAGCAAATAATTTATCTTAATACGGAATTAATAAACACTATAGTAATATAAGAGATGGAGCTATAGGAAAACATAAGGCTAATACCAGCAGCTAATACTATAGAAGATTTATACATTGTATTATTATTAGGCATAGTTAACCTAATAGACGAGCCGTATAGATGGGATTACTGCCAGTTAACTAACTAAATGTTTTCAATATGCGGAATAAACCCAAATTTATAGCGCAGAGCCTACGAAATTTAGACTAAGCTAGGTATTAATAAATTTATTATAAAACTAGCTTTGTTTGTACGGGAATGTTATAAGCGAGTTAATAGTATATAAGCAACGGATTTAGACGTTAAGCGCCTTAAAAGGGATGCAGCCTAGGCATAAGATTTACCTATTAGTATTTATTACTCTATAATATGCTATATTTAACGCGGTAAAGACTTTTATAATCTTAATCGACTATATAAAGCACGGGTACGCTACAATCCAGTCTAGATACGGACTACTGCCCTATAAAGGGACTAAGTTCTTATATAAGAATATAAGAACGTAATAGATGGAATAAAGGGAACGCGGGCTGCCTGTTTAGAATTACTGGTATTAGTATAAAACTTAAATCGTATAGGTAAGAATAGTAGATACTAAGTGTACTATAGAGCACTTCTTAAGCTATTCCGTCTATATAATAAAGGTAAGGTAGATCCTTTTAATAGGATAATTAAAGTAGAACGATTTCTTATAAATATAGCGTAAAATAGACAAAACCTAAACGGCCACCAAATATACAATATTTCCTATATTAAGAGACCCATATAACTAATACTAACTTCGCTAAATAAAAGAAGAACGTTCTAGATAAACTTATATACAGATTAGGACATATATAATCGATTCTATAATAATAATTTTCTTTAGATTAACAGTATACGCGTAGATAAGTTTATAAAGAAATAAAAATCTAAAACTAAGCTTTTAATTAAATTATGGGAGGCCTTAGAATAAAAACAAAAACGGCTAACGTAATAGGGAATCCGGCATATTTAATCCCTAGGAATTTAAGTAAACTAGCTGCAAGATAAGGTAAGACAGAAAGAAGTTAAAAAAGCCATTAGTTAGCTTAAAGGTAAAGGCGGCATATCTAATATGTGGGTAAATTAAGTAGTAGAGGGGCTTATTAGAGTAAGAGGCTAGCTAGCTATACGTATTTTTGCGGATTTTATATTAGCAGAGTAGTATAATAACCCCCCCTCTTTTGCCTTTTTCTTCCGATTTACCGCACGTTTTTCTTTAATAGGCTTTATTTTTATAATAATCTCTACCTTTATAGTCTGAGCTTCTTTTAACTGTTCGCAATTAAGTATATTAACTCTATTAATACTTAGGGCTAAATTAATAGCTAATCTTTATAACCGCCGCTTCTCAACATATAGAATAGCCTTATGTTGCTCCTCTACAAAGGCTTTCCTTAAGTTTTAAACATAAAACGACTTTATTAGCTTATTACCTAAGCTAATACGCTTTAAGGAAGATTCTAGGTAGAAAAAGGCGGAAATAGCGCAATTAAACTAACTCTGCGTCTTAGGTGTATCTATAGGCTAACTAGGTATAAAGGGGAGCTCCAGAGTACGTCTTAATAAGGGAGGAGAATAAAAATAACCGTTAAGCACTTACTGCTTAGGTAGTGTTAACCTACCAAACCACTAAAAAAGGTTAGCTATATCTATATAAATTAGTTAAATTCTTATATTTTTACAGGCGGTTATAACGCTCTTACCCATAAAGATTAGCTCTAGTACTTGCTTATTAGTAGGAATTCTTAATATTACGCAGCTAACGGCAAGATATGCGGCAATCTGCTACAATTTGCCCTAAGTAGGCTAGTAACAGGTCCAAGCTTCCTAGCAGAACCTTAAAATCTCCCCCTTTACTCCTCTATTTCATTAACTGCATCTATACTAGCAAATATATAATTTAAAAGTATTATACTTTATCTTTATATCTTTATTAACTTCTTTAACTTCTTCTATATTAGTTATGCCAAAGGTTTACCAACCTCTACTATCCTAAAAAAATATAACTACAGCTTCTAAAAAAAATAAGGTATAGACTACCCTCTATATAACTGCTCAAAATACTAATATATACCTACCACCAAGGTAAAGGTAAAAGAAATAGCACTACTAGTATAAGAAGAATCTAGAAACGTATACGCGAACGGCAGTTAGGCTAAAGTATTATAAATAGTATATACACGGTAGCATGCAGCTAACTTTAGTAGACGGCTATATATAGCGATAGAGTATCTAGGGATAGTATTCTAAAACGTTAGTTAGATATAAATAGCGATTCTAAAGAAGATAGAGGCTTAATGCCCTAGGGAAGAGCGTATTATTAATAACTCCAGCAGAGTTTAGATAAAGAATCTCTAGATCTATATATATAGAATTTAACTATGGTATCTATTACATAGACTCTATTCCTTTATACCCGCTTACGCTTTAATAGCGGTTATAAGTCCTAAATCGCCCCAATAAGCGGCTCTAATGCTACCGTCCCTCTACTAAAGAGTTTATCTCTAGTGCCGAAGATAACTCTATAGCCGAGTCGTTTTATATAGCGCCTATACACAGTAATAAACCATAGAAGTCTTAATACGGTATATATACAGTTAGAAAATGGTAAGAAATAAAACATAGCAGTAAACCTAAATTAAAACTTATGGATAAACTAATATTAAAAGCTGCTGTGCGCTTCTTTTTAATATTTATAATATTAGGTAAGGCTTCTAAAGGTCTTTCTCTTACGCTATAGCCGGAAGGGAATATAAAGACTTTAAAAAAGACGATGGACTTAGCATAGGATAAAGCAGTGGAGTATAATAGGGTTTCCAAAGGCGACAGTTCTAGCGAGGCTATACAAAAACCGTCGCCATTAATGTGTCGCATAGTAAGCTACCTCTTATTACTTTTATATATACTAACATAAAATAGATATATAATAGCATTAGCTAGTTCTAGTCTTACCTATTAAGACGCATACAAGATTACGTAAAGGCTAAGTACTTATTTAGAAAGCTCTCTAAGTAGGAAACAATTGCTAAAGTAGAAGAGCTACTCTATATAGATGACTTTTAATGCTTTAAGACAGTATATATAGTTATACTACCTTAGCACTCTCCTAACTATTTATAGGGCGAGTAATCCCGCTTTATAGCACCGGTTATTATAGTCAGTCTCTCCAAGTCATTCTTTAAAGGAAGGTGGCAATTTAGGTTCAATATAGATATATAGCACTTTCTACGCCTAATTAGCCCCGGGGCTGTTATACTAATTTATATAATAATCCGCCACATTATTAATAAATGGAAAAGTGGTAGTTTTACCTAATAAAAGCTTAAAGCAGGTGCTAATATTAATAGTAATTTATTCTTTCTTTACCCTCATTCTAACTACCTAGGCTACGCTATAACTAACTCTAATATTAGCCATATAGGAACGGATAAAGGCTATATAGGCGGATTAGTTAACAGAGCACCAAAACTGGATTTTAGGGCTTCTGCGACAGGGCGTCTTAAAAAGACATTAAGTAACTATATATAGTAACGACCCTACTGTATAAGTAATTCCAAATCCATTTAAATATAGTCTTAATAATCTTTCTAACCTAGATTCTAACTATAACGCAGGATTTAATAAGCAGCGCTTTAATATACTTCTACTGGTATATAACTACTTATAATAACAGTTCTGGACTAATACTTATATCTAGGTACTTAACGCGTCCCTTTCCTTAAACCTAGACACCTCCTGTCCTTCCGGCACTGTTACTTAGCCTAATATACCCCATAATATGTCGCCTAATTAGACCAACTATAGTACTAATTACTAAGGCGGTAGGCCTAACAATATTAGCGACCCTAACAGCGGCATAGATAGCGGGACTAATATAAATAAGTGTTGTAACGGATATAGTGGAGTTAATATAGATAAAGATGGCGATACGGATAATAGAACGGATATAGCTCTAGGTAGAAATATAGATGATTGGAATAGTGTAAGAAAGGGGGGCAACGAATATAATGGAGTAGACATAGGCAATAATGCCGGCGTAAATAGTGGAGAAGATATAGATAAGGATAATAGCGCCGGCAATAATTTCGGAAATAGTACCTATAAGCTTATCTTTAAAGGTATAAAATCGCGGAATCGGAAACGTACTATTAATATACCATATCGCTAGAATTACGAACAGTTAATAGCTGTAGTTAAGCTATTTAAAAAGACGCTTAGGGCTAAACCTAATATAAGTCTTTAGTATACTATTAGAAAAGGGGTTGAGTCTGTACTATTTAATAATAAGGATTTAGATATCTTTAGAACAAGGGTAAAAAAGGGGCTAGGTAAGGTAAATACTTTATAGTCTATAATAGGTTTAGAGAAATAGCTATTTTATATAGTAGTTATAATATAAATATATTTTTAAAGGCATATTATAGCAATTTATGGCAATCTATAGCAATCTGTGGCAATCTGTAGCAGTATATTATAATTTATACAGTTCATACAGTTTGTATAGTTCGTACAATTTATACAGTTCGTATAATTTGTATAGTTTATATAATTTATACAGTTCGTACAGTTCGTACAGTTCGTACAGTTCGTATAGTTCGTACAGTTCGTATAGTTCGTACAGTTTGTACGGTTCGTACAGTTCGTATAGTTTATACAGTTTACGCGCTATTTATTTATAGGGTAGCAAAAAGCTAGCATTAGTTTGGTAGTTAAGCGTTTTGCTATAATTTGCTATTAGATATTATAAACTTATTACAAAACGCGTGGTTTACTATCAGATGCTGTAAACTTATTACAAAACGCACGGTTTGCTATTAGGGTGCTATAAACTTATTACAAAACGCACGGTTTGCATAATTCGCTAACAACTATATCTACCTACCGCAACCGTATAGTTTGCGGCAATTTGCCGTAAACCGTAACAACCAGCCTAAAAAAAAATTTCCTAATAAAGGGGTATATAGGTAGGAGTAATAGAGAAATAGAGTGTATCCTAAAGGGGGGGGAAGGTCTTCGACGTGATTATATCATCAGGTACACGGTCCTTACTTTATATTTATATAGAGGCTTGGCAAAATTTTTAATATTTAATATAATATTAATATTAAATGCATGTTTAATATCAATATCAATACGACCCTATATTAATATTGAATATTAATTAAAGCACTGGAGTCGCCTCTAGCGCTTAATCTTCCGATTGGCCTAGGTGGGGCTAAAGGGGTTCTAGCTGCTTTTTAGTAGTATTATAACCGTTATAGAGGGTATCTGTATTTTCCTTAGCGTTACTAGTAACCATAGGTATGCGAGAGTCTTCGAGCTCCTAGAGCATCTAGGTATTAGGGCTTATTTAGCCGTCTTACCTAGAGGGTTATATTGTTATAATCTCCCGCTATTAAAGGGACCTTCCTGCCTTTACGCGACGGCTTTCTATAAGGTATTTGTAGAGTTTCCGTTTAGGTCGTCGCGAGATTTTAAGGGAGGATAGTGGTTGTAAATAAAAGATATAAATAAACAATCTGGTCCTTAAAGCCGACTACCCTTTTAAAAAAGAGTAGAAAGGATTTAAATATAAGGGGATTTTATAGATAGGGGGCTATAAGGACACGATTAGAATAGGATAGATTGGTAAGAGAGACAAATCCTTAAGAAGGTAAGGCCTCTAGAATTGTAGAGACTATATACTATAGGCACGTGCCTCTAGTACGTAACCGGCGACTATCTAAGGGGCGTCCGGGGGTTGTCCTGAGGGTAACCTAAGGTGTCCGCAATAATATCCCTTACACTTATATTTACCAAGTTTACTATAATAATTCCGCCTTAAAAACTATAAAGGTCTCCTTATTTCTAGCTAACTATAGCTAGTATCTATAAATAGGTTTTAAACCCTTTAGAAATATTTTTCGCCCTACTTATTACGCCTTATAAGTTATAAAAATTAATATATTTATAAAGAAAATAGAAAAACTATAATAGTTCTTTACTAATAAAATAATATAGTATAAGGTGATAAGCTCCGCACTACTTAGCTACACAAACCCATAAAAGGTAAACGAGTGACTGGCTTAATACTAAACACGGCTGTACGGAACAATATATATAGGCGAGGTGACTTCGTTACCTGATAATGTATCCCTTCTAATAGCGACTGTCTACAGGCGCAATTCCCTATCCCGTAGTAAGGCTTAGGAGCGCGGCTTAGTGCTAAGCTTTAGTTGCAATGCTGGCTCGCAGATATGTATATCGCGTATAATATATACTAGACCTCTAGCAGCTATAGCGCGTTGCCCTTATAATGCAGCTGGACTTATAGGCGGTCGGGCCTAGCCAATTACAATACCGCCGCCGACCCTAAGTTTATAAGGCTTTGCGCTTTAGTTGTAGACTAGTAAAGGCTGTCCCTAAGTTAGCCTGGGGTATAAACGAGGTTTAAACCTACGAGGCCTTGGGTATTAAGCCAGTCACTATATAAGGTAATAAGCTCCGCACTACTTAGCTATACAAACCTATAAAAGGTAAACGAGTAACTGGCTTAATGCTAGGCACGGCTATACAGAACAATATATATAGGCAAGGTGACTTCGTCACCTAATATATAGGCCTAATATATTTATAAAGCCGTAGTAAATAAAAAAACAAATCCTAGTACTGGTCTACTAGATTAATAATTTCATTTAGCTAAATATAAGAAATCTAAACACAAAATAACCTACTAAAAAACTTAATTAGAAAAATGCTAGCCCTTATAAGGTTAAAAAGTTTATCTTTCCTTATACCTACTAATTAAAGCTCCCTAATATGGTTAAAACCCACCCCGTATTTTATATGTTAGTTCTTTACCCTACTGCCCCTATATTAAACGCCCTACCTAAACAGATATAGGACCCTCTTCTACTAGTTAAAGTAGATAGTAAAAATAAGTACTTTGTTAAAAGAATTAATGACATTAAGTATAATAAGCGGAAACGTTAATATATATACCTTATAAAATAGAGAGGCTTTGCTATACCTTTATAAGAACCTGTTAATTTTATAGGACTTATATAAGCCGCAGAAGACTTTTATAAACTTTACTTAGAACTACTATAGCCCTATTTTATAGAAGCTTAAGTCTAAAAGGGGGGTACTATTATAGGATATCCCTATAATACCTTATATACGTCTACCTATTTTCACTAATTTAGCATTTAAAGACTAACTATAATGTTACGGCACTGACCTAACGCATTGTTATAACTTGGTGTTGCTATAATATAAGTACAGACCTAACCCCTAAGCGACACGTATATATACTACCTTACCTCCTATATAGCTCCTTACACGATATTGTTTGTTAATAATATACAGTTACCTTATACCTCGTACCTTGACAGTCGGCACGTACTGTGACACATAAGACTATAATTTGCCGCAACTTATAGCAATCTAACTATAAGGCATATTGCCTAAGTATATAGTGTTACGGCACTGACCTTACGCGTTGTTGTGGCTCGGCTAAGCGTATGCGTATGTATGAGCACGGACCTAACCCCTAAGCGACGTGTATATATACTACCTTACCTCCTACATAGATCCTTACACGACATCGTTTGTTAATTATATACAGTCACCTCGTACCTCGTACTATGATAGTCAGCACGTACTATAATATATAGTAGGGAGTAGATAAGCCAATTATAAGTTATAAGGAGAGTTAAACTAATAAGAAGGAAAGGGCTGTAAGCCTAAGGAGCTTATAAGGAGGTACTAAGCCTAGCCTTTAGCTAGGCCTTAGCTACCCCTAAGAGCTTCTAGGTAATGCAGCCAGTAAGGGGCTAAAAGATCCCTTACACTAACGGTAATTTACTATATTCTGCTATATTCTGCTAAGTTTTACTAAATCTTATTAAGTTCTGCTAAGACTACTACCTAAACCCTATTCTGCTTTGTGTACGTATTAACTAAGTAACTAAACTAACGATATATACCCTTTCTTCCTATTTTCCTACATTCTTTCCTTATATAACGTCTTAACTTTATTATATAGTTTATATACATAGCATAATAGTATCTACTCCGCTATATATTATTGCCGCTTATACTTACTCCGTAATAGGAGTTAAAAGTACTTAAGGAGTTTATCCAAGATAACCTATAAAAGGGATATATTTAACTATTATAGTTATTAGTAGAATATCTAGTACTATTCGTACTGAAGAAAAACGGAAAACTTAGGCTATATATTAACTATAGATAGTTAAATAGTATTACTAGAAAGGATATATATCTTTTACCCTTAATTAGTAAAACTTAGGTTAGGGTTAATAATATATAAATCTTTATAAAAATATATCCAAGATAGACGTATTATTAGATTAGGATTAAGAAAGGCAATAAATAAAAGGCAGCCTTTAGGTTAAAAGGAAGACTATATAAACTATTAGTTATATAATTCGGACTTATAAATGCGTATATAACGTTTTAAAAGCAAACTAATAGTATTAGGAGAATACCTTAATTAATTAATTATAGTATATATTATTATTATTATTATTATCTACCTAATTACTAAGGAAGAATATAGAGAGCATATTAAATAGGTCTAAAAGAAACTATAAGAAGAGTAGATACTAGTAGTAATTAAGAAATATAAGTTCTTTATAAGGAAGACTTATTTTATTTATTATTAAACTAGGACATATTAATATAGATCTAAAGAAAGTTAGAGCTATAGTAAGTTGGTAAGAACTAGAGAGTATTATTTAATTAAGATTGTTTTTATAATTTTATAACGACTATAGAAGGTTTATTATATAATGGTTAAAGAATATTAAGCCGTTTACTTAACTAATAAAGAAAGAGGAACTATAGGTATGGAGTAATAAATAAATAAAAAGCTATTTAAGGAACTTAAGGAATTGTTTACCTAGGATCTAATCCCAAAATCTACTAACTAATTTTAGAGATAGTAGTTAAAACGAATATATTAGACTTTACACTAAGAGCGTGCTATAAGGTATATTGCCTAGGTATATAGTAAGAAGTAGGTAAGCTAAGTATAAGTTATAAGAAGAGTTAATAGAAGAGGACAATATAGTAATAAGGGTAGGCAATAGCCTAGTACAGAGACAAACTAGTAAGGAGGGAAAGGGTTAAAATAACCCTTATATATGCTTACTATTAAAATACTAGGACGTATAGCACCTAGTAATATACTATAGTAGAAAAATAATACTATTAGAGTTAAACTATAATATCTATAATAAGGTGTTATTAGCTATAGTTATAACACTTAAGAAATAGAGAGTATTCTTATAAGATATAAATACGCTATTTATTGTTGGACTCACAAGGGGATATTATATAGCTACGGTTCGTAGATAGTATGATGGTTATTATTCTTATTTTCATAGATAGGGGTAAGGGTCGAGGAACTTAAGGTTCCTCGCTACGGTAGTGCCGCGGCAACACATGACGGCAACTTGCCTCACGTGACGGCAATTTACCTTACATGGCGGCAATTTACCCTATTCCCAACACTGGCAACTCTTCTTTTTATAGTTGCTATTTATATATATATAAACAGACAGGATATAACAATACTAGATAGTATACAATAAGACTAAACACTATATAATAATATAGCAGTTGGCGAAAACGGGTAGGCCGTTAAGGCGCTAGCAGTAAGCAAGCCAATGGCGATTTTCTATCCCGGGGATAGAAAATCCTAATTAGCTAGATTAAGTTAGGGTTTACAGAATGTTATACTCTAAAAAGTCTTAGTAAGAGAATCTAACCAATTAGATAACTTTAACCGCCGGTTAAAGTTCCTAGATATTTTAAGACCTTACGTAACTAAGAAATTTCTAGGGATTCCCTTTTAACCTAACCTTTAACTTATATACGTAGAGTATTCGTGTTAATAAACGTCTCTAGTGCCTTATTTAGGTTTGCCTTTATTATCACATCTACTAGGTTATCTTAGCCATTAATTTATTAAATCTTAAAGAGTTTTTAACGCTTGTAGGATTGCTAAAGTGCCATAATATTAATTATAAGGCGCTTTTTTTTTATAGTACCGAGCTTAACTAAATACTTATAGAGGGAATATAAGTTAGTGCATACGATTATAGGGATAACGGAAAGTTCGAGTTGATTTATAATTATCTTTAGGGTAGTTTTAATTGTAATTGCTATATTAACTCCGCTAACTATTCTATATATCTCTAACGCTAAAACACTTTAGGTAACGCGCTTGCTCTTAGTTAAGCTCTAATAAATAAAATTGCTATAGATTATAAAGTTATTCTCTCTAGTAAATTTATTTATAATAATAATCTTATATCCTAATTGGGAGCTAAAATCTTTATTATTTATAAATGATCTATTAATAAATATAAAGAGCTTAGCGGTAGGAAAATTAATAGATATATAGAGTAGTCCCCAATTAAGATGGTTTATTTACCAGAAAAGACGCTTATTTAGGGCAAGGACATTATCCTTAGTTAGTTCCTGGTATTGGGCGGCAATAGAGAGATTAAATAAAGCCTTAGGTTAACAAATAGAAGTAATATAAGCTTCGCGAGCGCGTTGCTCTACGTATCCTTGCTTTAAAGAATTAGCGTTAATAACGTTAATTTTCTTACCTTAACCCTTTTGGCGCAGAGCAATAGAATCCTTATTTAGGGAGAGGATGCATCTATTAAAGAGTAATGGTGTTATTAAACTAAGCTTTTCCTTTAGCTTTGCTATAAGATTTACCTTTACTAGCTTGTCTTCTTTAAGAGCTAAAAATTAGTCGTCTTTTAAGATAATTATATTATTAGTTTACATGCCGATAATTCTAAATAGAGTTCCCGTAGTTATAATGAGGAAGTAGGGATTAAATATAGAAGTAGTTATTAAAAGCTTCTCTTTGTGGTGCTTGCTATAGGTAGCCTACTAATAAGTTCCTACTTCTGCAATTTTATATAGTGGCTTAAGCATAACCATAATCGTATCTTCGGGATATTAGTGGCGAATTTACTCTGGAAGGTATGCTAGTATTAAGCGCTAAAGGCGCGTCTCTAATTGGGTATAGGCTTAAGTAATATCTCGTAAATAAACTGCTATTCCGTTCTTTATTAAGGAGGGAGCTAGTGTAATAATAACTTGCTGACTAGCTCGTTGTATTATAGGAGATTGCGTAAGAATTACCTCCTTACTATTATTGTTATAACCTTAGATAATAAGCCTTAATTTCTTAAATAGGGCGTTAGTAGCTTTGCCCTTAATCTTNTTAACNATNCTTAACTTAAAGATGCGAANTNTATTNAACTTNGTAGGGTTATACTTCTTAAATTTAAAGACTCCTNTTATNATAAGACCGTCGATCTCCTGCTTATTGGATGCTTGGAAAGGAGCTCCTAGGGTTATAATACGACCTTCCTTTTAGAGCTGTTTTGCGAGCTTAAAGTTAGCCTTCTCTTTAGCTGTTATAAAGGCTATTAATAACTTAACTTTATTCTTAATGGCGGCAACAAATTGTTCTTTAAAATTAATAAGGTATTAGTAATTTTGTAATCCCTTCGGGCGACCTCTACCGCGTTATAGTTGTGGCGTATCTACTACAATTATATCGGGATTATAGTCGCCTTCTAGAGCATATTAGTTGTGGTTCTCTTCTAGGGCATCTTCTAGGGCATCCTGTAAAGGCTCAGAATTGTTATCTTTATAATAAGGCTTAATAATAGTTAAACGGAATTAGGTGGGTCTGTAAGGCATTTAAATAGTATAAGTTTAACCATTAATTATAATAAGTTAATGTGGGCCTAACTATCCTCCCCTTTTACGCCATACGCGTACTTTAGACTGGAGTAGCAGATTAAGCGCAGTTAAGGTATTTGGGCCATTTCTTATTCCTAGTACGTTATTAACCTAGCGTATAGTATAGAGGCGTCGTACCTCCTTTATTGCCTTATGAATTGCCTTAGCTTATTGCATAATAGAGGGAAATAGTAGAGAATTATTAGTTATTCGTGGGTAGGCGCTAAAGACTAGTAATATAGGTATGAGTCTATCTGGGCTAGCGGAATTGTTAATAGCTTTAATAGCCATTTATAAGGTAAGTTCTTTGCTAGCGTCCTTTAGTTCTAAAGAGATAATCTTATATACGCGGCGTAATGGCGCGTAATATTGCTCTACTTTTTTAATACTATTATGTGCCTTAACAGGGACTTCCTTAACCTTAATTGCTATTGCCTTTATTTATTATTGGAACTCTATAGATAAGAAGTTCTTTTCTATATCGTAGACGATTTAATTAGGGGGTCCTAAGTAGATATTAATCTAGTATAACTAAAGGGTATCTTATACGTTCCTAGCTAATATATCCTTTAAGAATCGTGCGGCTTGGAAGGAGGTTAAGAAGTTAATAACTTAGAGTACTGGCTTGCCGCTAAGGTATATAACGTTAATAATGATATAGAAGTTAAAGTTGTAGTTATCTTTAAGGGTGAACTTAAATCGGCTAGGGGACCTCTGGTTTATTTAGCAGTAGTAGCAGTATTTTATAAGATGCTTAATTGCCTTAACCTTAACTTTATAGCCTACTCGCTAAAGAACCCTAAGTAATTAGTAAACTAATAGGTGACTAAAACGACGGTGTAATTGGCGTAACTTTAACTTAGTTAAATGGCTTTAAGCAACACTCTTTTCTAGTTATTAAAGGAGCAGCTAAGGGTAACCCTATTTACGTATAATAGGCACCTAATTATCTCCCTGCACGAGTATATTCTTAAAGTTATTAAGCTTAACGCTTAGTTTATTTATATCTCTAATATAAAATAGAAATGGGGTGTTTATAGGAATAACGTGAAAAGTAATGTACCCTAAGGGGGTTTGAACCCTAATTGTGCCAAAAGAGATTATAGTACCTTTACTAAAACGAATCGTGTGTTGGCCTACCGTTAAATAGTTAATCTAAACAGAGCTATTAAGCTGCTAAAGGGCTTAAACTTGAGGTTCTCCTACTATAGATACTCCTGCGGCTCTAGTATCCGGTATAATACTATAGAAGACGTTCGCCAAGTATCTATCATTAAAGGAAAACGCGGAGCTCTCCTTTGGCTCGTTAAAGATATCTAACTTCGTGATAAAATGGAGCGTAAATTAGTTATTAAGAATAGCGACGGTTTGTGTGCTATTTACCTTACTATACTTAGTAAAGTATTAGTTAGGTAAGTAGTCCTTAATTTCCATATCTATAAAGAGCTGTTTAGTCTTATTAACCTTACCCTTAAGGTCTTCTACGCCTTTATATTAAACTAGGAAGCTTTAAAAGTAGGCCGCAGTAACCTTATAATTTCCAACATTTTTTATACTCTAACGGAACTTATTATATACCTCTTTTCGCTTATTAAGGGAGTGTTTAGTTAACTAGTAATTTAGCTTTTTATAAACGTAGCACTTCTTCTAGCAATTACTTCGAAATAAACCTCCACGAGGACCTCTATAATTATCTTATAGTTAACGTTAATTATACCCTTTACTATATTCCCTACTACGGCCGCCATATATTCGATTAGTCTAGTTATAATCATATTAGTTAGAAACGCTTGGTTAGGTAGGGCTTTCGGTATAGAGCTGTTAAGATTCTTATATTCGCATTACAGTACCTATAGCGGAGCGTAGCTCGGCATATACTCCTTTAAACGTGTCTATAGGTTTATATAGCGCTAAGTTGCACTTAGGAATGCTATAGCATGCTAAGATAACTTAGTCCCTTAGGCTGTTCTTATTTTAGTAAGTTTTAGTAAGTCCGCGTTAGATTTTCTGGAGTTTATTAAAGAGTAGTTAAAGGCACTCTAGGCGAGTCGTTATTAGGTTAAAAGTGATAACTCTCTAAAATATAGTCTCCCGCCATTTAGATATATAGAGTTGGCGGTTTTTATTAGTTTTAAAGTGGGCTCTAATAAGCTAAAGCATTATATTAAAGTTATAGTTTTTACCTATAATATAGTTGTAATAGAACGTTGCCGCCCGTCCCTTTAATATAATAGAGAAAGCATAATAAAACTAGTGGCGTTAAATTCCGACCTTATTACAGCAGTTATAAAAGACTTATAGTTTTACTCCGAGTATATTATACAATTCTCCTCTAAACTTCTTCTCTTCGTCCAAATATACCTTTATTAGATTCGTGACTTTTTAAAATAAAGGCTTATTGGTTAGCTGGGATAGAGGAGTTAAAGGTAGTAAAGGTAGAGGAAAAGTACCTCTAGGTGGTAGAGCACCTCTAAGTAGGAGAGTAGCGTTCTAGGGGTTTCGTTCCGAATTAAAGTTACCTTCCAAAGAATATAGGTTAGTTTTAGGTTTCCGTAGTTAATATATAATCTCAGCTTCCGTCCATACTGGTTTTTCTATACTAGTAAGAACGGCGTAAATATTACTGGTAATTAGGTTACCGTCCTTAGCAACATATACCCTATTCCTTTAGAGGGAGTCTTAAAAATTCTAAATAATATTAATATTGCTAAGTGCCTAGGTATTAGCGGTCCATTCTATAAAATCCTCCCTAAAGTATTCCTATAACTATAAATCGGCGTAGTAGCTATCTTAGTAGAATAGAATATAGTATAGGAGAAAGCCGTTAACTTATTTTGCGGTACAGGTTGTTATATTAAAGGTAAATGCGTCCTAATCTTTATTAATGAGTTTCGCGTATATAGCTACCCCTAGTAGTAAGGAGTCTCTCTAGTTATTTGGAGTGGCCATAGTTATATCTTTAGAGGAAGGGAATATTAGTGGTGTAGGGATTGTTGTTTAGTACGCGTTTGTGATATATATTTACGATTATAGGGCTTAGGACTAGTTTTGGCCTTAAATCGCGAAGACTCGTAAAGCGTGTTGTTCTGCGTAATGGACGCAAGAATCTATAATCTGGGGAAGGCTTAGGACTAGTTCTGGCCTTTAGATCCTTAGATTTGTGGAAGAGTTCTATTTAAGGTTTAGGACCAGTTCTAACCTTAAAAGACAGCTTCCCTTAGCATAAGTAGCACTAGTATAGTAGCTTGTCTCTTCTTGGTGAATACCTAGCTGTTCTATAGTATAACTATAAAGTTAACTACTAATTAGTGTTGGACTTATAAGGGGATATCACGTAGCTACGGTTCGTAGATAGTATAATGGTTGTTGTTCTTATTTTTATAGATAGGGGTAAGGGTCAAGGAACTTAAGGTTCCTTACTACGGTAGTGCCGCGGCGACACGTGACGGCAACTTGCCTCACGTGACGGTAATTTGCCTTACATGGCGGCAATTTGCCCTATTCCTAACATTTATAGTTAAGATAGATTATAAAAACCTAATAGGGTTTTTAATAACAAAAGAACTTAACCGGAGATATATTAAATAGGTAGAGATACTAATAGAAGACTATTTTAAAATTTAGTATATTAAGGGTACTAAAAATATAAGAGTAGACGCGCTAAGTAGGAAGACGGAACTATAAAATAATAAGCAGTTATTAGGAATAATATTATAAAAAGACAAGGATATATTAATTAGATATAATTATCCTAAAATAGTAGTAACGTAAGAAGAAGAACTAGAGCAAGTCTATAAGATACTAGAAAGCTTTTAGGTATAAAGGATTTTAGAAATATAGCTAGAAGATCTAAGTATAGAATAATATACGCACTAAAAAGCATTACGGAATAATTTAATAAGGGTATAATAGAGCTATAGGCTTAGTGTTAGGACTTTAAGAAGAATATATTATTTAAGAAATTTAGGGATTAGTAAGATAAGTTATAAGGGAATATCTAGATTGTTAAAGAAATAAGCTAGTAAAGTATAAATCATATAAAAAGCTATAGGTAGTAAAGGTAGTAAAACGACTATAAAAACCAATATTATAGGACTTTATTATAAAGTTATTAAAGTTAAAAGACCCTGTTACCGGATAGGAGTATAACGTAATTTTAATAATAGTAGATAAGCTAACTAAGTAAGGCTATTTTATTATTACGGCTTATATAAATGCTTCTAAACTAAAGCTTATAGAATGCTGTATTACAAAGATACTAAGCTAAAAAGAAGGAAAAAGGGGTCGCTAGGACCGATGTAAATAAATATATAGGGTAAGCCGCTAAGGCGCTAGCTTTAGGCGGGCTAATTATAAGTCGGCAGAATATAGCAGAATTTAGTAAGTGTTACAGTGCTGCAATAAAGTAGACTAAATAACTACGTTATAGTATAAAGAGGGGAAGAAGGTAGAGAGGGGGTATTATATATAAATAGTAGGGCTAGCCGCTAAGTTGCTAGTGGTAGGCTAGCTAATAGTAGGAAATAGTATAAGATAGTATAAAATAGTATGCGTTAGGTTAGTGCCGTAATAGTACTCCTTTCTCCTAAATAGTTTTGTTCCTAAACTAAATAGATAACTTAAAAATAGGTAGTATATAGGGTTGCCTATTTTTTACCGCAAAGATATTAGTTCCGCTTACCGCCCTTAACTAAGCTAATAGCGATTTTCTATACCGGGCATAGAAAATCCTAATTGGTTAGTTTAGTAAATAAGGTTAGCAGAACTCTATACTACCACCTAAATTAATCCGTGTGGCGTTTCTTAGCAAGAATTTGGCCAATTAGATAACTTTAACCGCTGGTTAAAGTTTTATAACATTTTAACCACCATAAATTTTAATACAGTGGTCGGCCGCGACCTTGGCGTAATTTTTCCTTATCTTATACCTAGTCTAAGGGTTCTAGCTTCTTAGGGTATTACTTATAAAAGCGCTATATAGCTTATTTATAACCCTTTAGGTCTTCCTCTAGCTACTAGGTTATATCCTTATAATATTTCCATTTAATCTTATAAGTTAGGCCCTAGGGGTCTTTATTGTATACATTAAGGATTTTCTTAAACTCCCATTTATCTTCTATATTACCGTTATTATCTCTCTTTATTACTCGTCCTTATATATTACGGCGCTTTACAGTATTAATATTTACTTAGCTAGGGATCTCTTTAGCAGCCTAGAGGCGGACTTTAAATATATAAAAGGATTTATTTACTTAGATATAGTCTAAAAAGTCTACTATAACTACCCTTTAGTATACTACGAGTACGGGGTATAGGCTATCCTATTTATCGTCCCATTTCTTTTTAGGTCTATTTATCTTTATATTTTCTAAGCTAACCATAACTATATTACCTTCGTAAAATAACACGCTTTCATTCCTATAGGTATTAGTATTATCTTTATAGCGTTACTATAAAATCCAGGCTAGGGCCTTAAGCTATATTAATATCCGCTTAAAGTAGTTAGCTATAAAGTCTGCGCAGAAGAACTCCTTCTTTACTTATACTAATAGTATTAGTAGGTAGGGGCCAGCAGGCTTAATTCTAAGGCAAGGGTTAAAGCCATAGTTTGCAAAAAATAGAAAGATGCCTATGCTCTTATTAACTTAGTTATTTATAGTAAACTTAGTAAGCGGCAGGTAGTTAACCTAGTTATCCTATATAAAGCTAATAAAAGTATAAAGGTATTTATTTACGGCAGCGTTAATAATTTCGGTTTAGCCGTCCATTTTTAGGTACTAGGCTAAGCTTAGTTATAAAATTGTCTTAAGGCGTTTACTTAGTTATCGCCAGAAGTCGCTAATAAATTATATACCGCAATTAAAGATAATTATACTTAGTACACTATAGAGTTTATATATATTATTAATAAAGCCATTAACTAGCTCCTTTATTAAGAGTTCTATTACTAAAATAAGGTATTACATTTTAGTTAGGTGGTCTATAATAATAAGGATATATTTATATACCTTACCATAGCATTAGTATACTAGTAGCGTTATAATATAGTTAATTAAGATATTGGTCTATAGGCAGGTGGGTAATTTTAATAGCTTTAGAAAACCGGGCGGGGTAAAATAGGGGGTCTTAGTATAAAAGTATAGGGCATAGTTTTTAATAAAAGTAGCCGTGAACTGGGAGATTTCTAGCTACTAGTATATTTAGTTTAAGGCCGTCGAAACCGGACTCTGCACCTGTACGTGGTGACGGCTACGAACCTGGTCTTCGAAGTTCAGATCCAGAGCCAACGCAGAGACGTCGCACAGCGCGTGCTGGTGGGCCTGGTGGTGGTTGTATGCGTTGTGGGGCGTAGTGAAAAGTTTTTATATAGGATGGTAAGATCTCAAAAACCACTATAGACGGTACCCCTTCACAATACAGCCATTACTGTTCCCCTACTAAGCACCTATATAATCCAACATGGATATACGGCATTCGATAGCATCCCCTAATCCCTAATAAAAAGCATTAACGACCTCATATTAACGAACGAGCAATTGCGAGCAAGTAACGAGCAAATATACGGCCCCTCCTAACCCCTAGGGCGATCACCCGCGGAGCATACAGTCACTCGCCATTAACTATTAAATACTACCTAGCAGCCTAAACAACACCGTACGGTTTTCCTATCTCCTCTTAAGGAGTGGTAACCCTTGGCGAGGGCCTAGCAACTAGGGCCTAGGCGCAAAAGATACCCAAGCATATACATACGTCCCGCTCGCCTTTTGGTATAATAGTAGTTTATAAATAAATCCCCCTTACGCCTTTAATAGGCCTTAGGGGGGGGGGAGGCATAGCGTATATAGCAATGGTTAAACAAGAGATAGTATACGGGGGATGGCTAAGATATGGGAAACAATAGTATAGCAGTTAATTGGCAAGGCCTAGCTAGGACGTAGTAAACCCCAGCTAGGATAAGCTAGAGAAGGAAGCAGCGGTTCCCAAGGAGTTCGAACATCTAAGGAGGACAGGACGTAGCCGTAGGCCCGCAGGGCCGCCGCTATGGACGGACATGGCAAAATAGGGGTTTTTCATCCTACTGAGGTGGCTCATAGGGTTTTTCCGTCCCCTATATTAACAAGGGTTTTCTTCTTGTTAATTTATAAGTTTCCCTTGTGTATAGAGTAGTCTGCGTGGGCCTAGATAGGATCCGTATCAGACGTTAATCAAAGAACTTACTACTATATTTAGTTTAAAAGGTTAAGGGTTTTAACCCGGCTAGGGTAACTAGTGGGGCCGCTACTATAAAAGTAATAGGTAACTTCTAGGCGGAGGTCTAGGGCGTTAAAAATAAAGAGATGTTAGTAGAAGTAGATCTGTCTATTAATAATACTATATTTTAACTTATTGTAATAGAGTAATTTCCTAATCTTTTTTAGCTAATGGCGAGCTTTCTAATTACGTAGGGCTGCTACTATATCTCCTATAAGTTTGTTCTCCTAGTATCCTAGCTAAATTAACTTATCTAGTAACTTTTTAGCTATTTTAGGGTCTAGAGCGGCTATAAACTTCGCCTTATTAGAGTTATGGGACTTATATAGTAATTCTTCTAAGATTATAAGGTTAACTTTCTAGGGCGGTATAACGACTTAGGCTTAGTAACGGAGGCGTTTATTATTAACGTCCTTAGGCCTTATTCCTAGTAGCTAGCTTAGGGCGTTAGGGAGCGTAGCTTTACTACTAGGTCTATATATAATTATAAAGTTAAACTATAAAAGGAACTCTACCCACTAGACTTAGCGCTAGTTTAGCTACTTAGTAGTTATAAACGTTTATAGGTTTTTATAGTTGGTAATAATTTTAAACGGCTCCTTAGTCCCTTATAGCTTAGGACGCTATTCCTCTAAAGCCTTAATAATAGCTAAGAGTTCTTTATTATAGATCTTGTAGTTATACTCTAGCGTAGAGTACTTTATAGAGAATAATGCAACCAGTTTTAATTTTCCATTATTATTATACTAGGAAAGGACTCCGCTAGAAGCCTAATTTAATACATCTATCTCTACTATTATTTTCTTCGTGTAGTTATAGTATGCTAGTACTAGTACTAAAGTAAAGGCTCCCTTAAGGGCCTTAAACGATTTAGCTTATTCTAGTCCCTATAGCCATCTAATATTCTTTTTTAGGAGTTTTGTTATAGGTATAGTAATAGCAAAGTAGCCTTAGATAAATTGTTAGTAAAAGTTTGCGAAGCCAAGAAATTATTATAGTTCTTTAATTAATATTAGGTCCTTCTATTCCTATAAGGCCTATACCTTTTTAGGGTCTATAGTTATGCTATTAGTTAAGATAATTAAGCTAAGGTATTTTATTTTAGTAGAGTAGAACTTAGACTTATTAATATTAATCTAAAGTCTAGCATTGCCAAGTCTTTAGATAACTTTATTTATATACTTAGTATACTTAGCGCGTATTTTAGAAAAGATAAGGACGTCATTAAGGTAGGCGGTATAGTAGTTATTAAGGGCGTTATATAGAATATAGTTAATATAGTTCTAAAATATAGCGGGTGCGTTATAGAGGCTAATTAGTATAATTAGTATCTTATAGAGTCCGAACTAGGTAATAAATGCTATAAGCTACTTATAGCCCTCCGTAATTTAGATCTGGTTAAACGCAACAATTATATTAAGTTTAGTAAAGTACTTAGCACTATAAAGTGCGTTAAGTGTCTCGCGGATTAGTAGCAGTGGGTATTAATTCTTAATAGTAACTATATTTAGGCCTTAGTAGTTATAGTAGATTTATATACCGCCGCCGGGCTTAGTAGCGAGGAGGAGTAGTACAGTAATTAGTAAGGTTAATTCGCGAATAAAACCCTATCTAGTATCTTATTAATCCACTTCTTTACATACCTAAGTTTAGTAGGTAAGAGTGGTCTATTTTTATAGTATAGGGCCTAGTTTCTAGGGGTAATCTTAATTTTATAGTCTTATGGTTAGTAAGGGGGCAGCTTATCTATATTCTTAGGGAGAAAGTGCTTAATATATTTACTAAACTCCTTTAGTAGGCGTTGTAGAATATCTTCGCGGGTTAATCCTAGTTTGCCTTTTAGGAATTTTTTAATATTAGTATCGACTATCTTCTAACGTAAAAGCTTAGGTTTAGTTTTTAGATTTATTTTAAGNAAGTNNTANAAATAGGGGGGNANTACTTTANNGGCTTCCTTTATTNTATAGTTGCCTTCNACTAGCCNGTANAAAGACCTTTTTAATAGGTTCGGTACTTCTATTAGGCCTATAGGCAGCTCTTTAAGTAGCTGTCGGTGCTTATTTTATTTAACCAGTTCTACTAGCTCCGCTATATAGATCCTTATTACCTTTACGTCTTTTTATTTATAGAACTAGGTAAAATTAATAGTATAAGTATATTTAATATCGTCTAGGTTAGGGCGTATCTAGTTCTCTAGTGCTACGGCTAGGCTAACACAGCTTAGTTAGCCTAGGAGGGCGGAAACGAGGCGGCGGCCCTATACGGTACGCGCGGGAGATGGGTATAAGGTTAGGCGTTATAGTGGCGCGGTTTCTATTATCTGGGTCTTAGTAGTTTTATAGCTAGTCCTTACTATAATATAAGCTATAGTGTGCGTATATAGTATATAGCTTAGTTCTAGGTATTAGGCTAGGCGGCTAGGGTTTAAATAGTGCCTAGGTTAAGGTTAGATTCTTAGTAGTGGCGGCGTAAAGCGGACCTTCTTTCTTAGTCTTGGTAGGGCTAGCTGGCCTATCATTTTGGTTTTAAGTGCTAGGGTAGTCCAGTCTTCTACTATCTCATTTCTTTGCAGCTATATAAGCTCCCCTTTATTAGGAACGTCTTTTACTATTAGGGCTTTATATATAGTCCTAGGCACTAGGCTTAGTAGTACTAAGTATCTACATAGGGCGTCCCTACTAACGTTGGTTATCCCCTATAGGAGGTAGTGCCTAAAGTAGTAGTCTAAGTTAAAGCGGATTTTAAGTTTCCTAAAGCTAGAATAGGGCTTATACTTCTAAAGCTAGGGCATACCTAGGATAATTAGGGTAGTAGGTAAAAGTTTAGTAATAAAAAAGAGTATAGCTTTAGTATAGAGGCTAATTAATATTTAGGCAGTAAAGTAGTCTATAATAAGCGAAGTTAGGATACTATCTATAAGGCGTAGTAGCCTAGGTACTAGCAGCTTCTTAGTTATAATATTATACTTTCTTATAATAGACTTTATATTAGTAAATGCTATTATAGTACTACTAGAGTCTACTAGGCTTACTATATTAATATAAACTTAGGGGTATAGGTTACGTAATAAGGAGAGTTAGGTTTAAATAAGAATTAATTTCTTATTACTATTTACTAATCTAAAATTAAGTAGTAGTTTACTAATAAAAAGGACTAATTAATCTAGTAATAGGGACCTAATCTTCTTGTCTTCCTCCTTATATAGTTTAAACCCTTAGGCGCAACTTAGTTTAAGGGTTTACCTTTTAACAACTAGGGTATAGAGCTATCTTAGTAGGGTAGTCTAGTGTCCATCTAGCTAGTAGTATTAGTCTTAGTTTTAGTTGGGGTATAAGAAGATAATACCTTACCGATAACGTGGCCGTGTTTATATTCGCTAGCGCAAAGTTGCTAATACTAGGCGTTGTTAACGGGTTAGGCTCCTATATAGGGTATATTTTAGAGTAACTAAGCCATAGGGTTAAAGGGGGGGGTCGTCCGCCGCGGCTATAATAGGCTCCGTGGTTGCCGCGTCTATAATAGACTTTATAGTTACCATATCCGCGGTTATTAGTTTATATCGTTTAACGGGGTAGTATTAGGACTAGGTTTGCTATCTTAGCGGGGTTATAAGTATCCTTTTAATAGCCGGGTAGGCTATAGGTAAGGCACAGTCTATTATTAATACGGCGCTTACGCTCCGTGTTTAAGATTCTATTAAGGTCTATAGGTTCTTTAGTTACTACTAGGGTTAGGGTTAATATAGGGGCAGGGGCTTAGGCAGGTAGGCGGTAGTTAGCGTTCTTCTTAAGGTTAGCTTAATATACATAGTTTATAAGGTTTTTAGCAAATATATCCATCTACTTGCTCTAACTTATATAGTTACTATTATTAATTTTATAGGTAAGCCTAAGTACCAGCTCTTCCATCTTTAAAGAGATAAACTTTTAAAGTAAGTTTACCTTCTATTTATCTATCTTCTTAATGCGGATTATTAGCTTGTTAAGCTCTCCCTTCTAGGACTAGTAATTACGCTCGCCTTAGGGGAAATAGTTAAGCTTATTCTTTACGACCTAGGTTATATTAAGGACCTTATAGTAGGCAGTAAGGTCTTTAAGCATATTTTCCTTAATAGGCCATTTCTACGTAGATATGTTGTTTAGGTTCTTGTATATAAGCTTTAGGCCCTACTTAATAAACTTATAGGCTTTATTCTCTAGTATATTTAAGATATAAAGGATCTAGGACTAAACTATATTAAAGTAGTCCTAGTCCTGGTTAAAGACTCCCTTAATCTTAATATACTAGGTCTTAAAATTAGCTTATCGTTCTAGCAGGGTACCTTTTCCGCTAAATATTAGCGGGTCTTTAGATCTCCGTTTTTTCTGCTAGGTTACTACTATTATTATAGGGGTTAATTGTTTTAGAACGGTGATAGTCTTTATTTAGGAGTTAATAGTTCCTATCTAGGAAGCGATAAGGGTACTAAGGTTTTTATTAGCTTTCTTATTAGCGGTGTTTATATTATATATACACTATAGTCCTACTTTAATATTATTAAGGAACTCGTTAGTATAGTTAATAAGGGTAAGGTAAGCTTTACTAGGCTTAAAAGTCTTAGGGTATAGTAGGGAGCGGCAGATTATCTACATAATATTAGGGTATATCTCTATAAAGAGGTCTACAAAAACGTCGCGGGGGTTTTAGGTTTCGGCTATTTCGGCGTTATTAGTATTGCCTATCTAGGCGCTAGGTAAAAACTAAGGATTATTTTAGGACTATACTAGGGACGTGTTAGTTTTAGTAAAGGCGCGCGTAGGTTGTAATTACTTTAGGGTAGAGGTTAACTAGCTAGGGTACGGGGAATTAGTGATCACGATAGGGCGCAAATTAAAGATACCATAAACTGTTATAGTGCTGCGATAAAGTAAACTAAATAACTACATTGTGGTATAAAGATGGGAAGAAGGTGGAAAGGGGGTATTATATATAAATAGTAGGGCCGGCCGCTAAGTCGCTAGTAGTGGGCTAGCCAATAGTAGGAAATATTACAAGATAGTATAAAATAGTATACGTTAGGTCAGTGCCGTAATAGTAGGTAACGTATAATAGCGGCGTTTTTATTACCCCCCTCTTTAAAAGAAAGCCTGCCCTTAGGCTTAGTTAGAAATAGGGTAGCACTAGGCTTATAAATATAGAATTATAAAATATAAGATAAGGAGATAAAGGGGATATAAGTATATCTAGACTAAGTATAAAGGGCAATTATAGGCTAAGTAGAAGCACTAGGCTAGAAAGAGTAGCTATTAAAAGTCTTAGCACAGATCTAACTAATTAGATAACTTTAACCGGCGGTTAAAGTTCCTAGATATCTGAAATTTTACGGTACTGGTAGAAAACGGCAGAATATAGCAGACAACTATATTAGGGCTTTAGGGCGTTTTTATCCCTATATTCTTCTAGTAACTTATTATCTTTATTATACTAGTATTCTATCTATTTATCTAGGTACTTTAGGGGTCTAGGCGTATTAGGGTATTAGTTATAGAATTTTTTAAGCTTTTAAGGATAGCTTATAAAGTTCTATATAGGGTACTAGGTTAGGTTAGGATTGTAGCCCTTCTATTAGATATAGTATTTTAGCATTCCCTATACTATTTTATAGGCTAGTATTTTGTTAACCTCTTATTTATTATTACCGTTTACTTAAACTAGTAGGGGAGGCTTGTTCTTTTATCTAGGTAATAGGTTATTTATAGCTTTCTATAACTTATCTAGTAAGAAAATAGGGTAGACCCTAATTAAATCTAAAAGCTTTATCTTATATAAGTTGCCTATCTTTTTAAGAACCTTATATAGTCCTGCTATCTAGTAGTCTAGCTTATAGCTAGGTCGTTTAGTCTTCTAATTCCTTATTATAACCTAGACTATATCGCTAGGGGCAAAATCGGGCTCTTAACGGTGTTTGTTCACCTACTGTTTTATTAACCTTTAAGCTTTTTTTAGGTTCTCGCGGGCTACTATCTAGACCTCCTCTAATCGTTTAGCGTACTATTGGGCCTTAATATAGGATAGCTTCTCTTATATAGTCTAGGGTTCTTCTAGCCTTTTTTAGTTAAAGCTTATACGGGGTAAGTATCCTATTTCTAGCTAAATCGGGCCAAACCCTATAGAGTTGTAGGGTAGGGTTGCTTGCACGTAGTCTATTAAGGGTAATAGTTTAGACTAGTTGTCTTAGAAATAGTTAATAAGGGGCCTAAGCCTCTAGTTTAGGTACTAATTTATAATCTCTATCTAACCGTCTATTTAGGGGTAATAAGCTATAAAAAGCTTTAGCTTAATACTTAGAATCTAGGTAAACTTATTTTAGAAGGCCGATATAAACAATGGCCTATAATTAGATATAATAGTATCTAGTAGTCCGTAAATTTGGTAGACGTAATAGATATAGCTAGGCTACCTCTTTAGTATTAATCTTCTTATAATAAGGAATTAAAAACGGGCGTTTACTAAAGTAATTAACTATAACTATAACTATATTATATCCGTCACGGTCCTTAAGTAGTTTATAAAAGTCTATAAAGATATACTATTAAGGGCGCTCTAGTATTAGGAGTGGCTTAAATAGTCCTAGGGTCTTATCCTATGGGATTATAGCTTTCTAGTAGTCTTTACAGTTCCGTATATATTAATTAATATCTATAACTATTTTTAGCTAGTAATAGCGGCAGTTAATAATTTTACGGGTTTTATTCTTACTAGGGGGTACTATAAAGACTTAGTAATAAGCTTTATAGATTAGTTTATATTGGTATGACTTTTATAACGTGCAGAATATATATATCACAATGATATATACTATACGGTGTTATAGATAGATGATTAATTCTCTAAGATCTACGCGTCACGAGAGGTAAGGCTTGTCACGTATTCTCCTATGACCTCTATTAACCAATTACGATTTTCTATACCTGGCATGGAAAATCGCCATTAGCTCGCTTACTACTAGCGCCTTAGCCGCCCTCACAATATATCTAACACTTCTAGCTATACTAGGAATACTTTAGAAAACGTAAAGATCCGGTATCCTACAACTATACAATTCAAAAATCTATATACGCACTTCTCCTTCCTTCCTTCCTTACTATTATTGTACAGGCCGTAATAGTACTAGGTAGTGTTATAGGTGCAGGCAGATTACTATAGGTTGCCGTAGATTGCTATAGATTGCGGTTACGTAACACAGAGATCGTATATACCCTCTTTGCTATATTTACACGTCGATTAACTAGGTTACTAATATAGTACATTTTACCTATTCCACTGTCTTTAACTTGATTCGGTTTGTGTTAATAAGTTGCTTAAGAGCTAATAATGGTTTGCTTTTAGTCATAGCGTCTATAGAGTTGCTGTCTCCGTTAATTTATTTAACTTCCGCTATTTTACGTCTTTTATATAACTGGCGTAGGTATATAACATTAATTATAAGTCTCTTCTCTTGTGTAGTTCCTAGTTTGACAAGGCATTTATAAATTAACTTAGAATCAGTATAAAGAATAAGCGGGAGGCTAATATTAAGTTACAATTTGATTATAGCCTTAATTATAGCGCCAATATTAAAACCATAGGCCATAGTATATAATTCGGAGGCTAGTACGCTTCTAGTAATTCTCTTACACTTAACTAAGAACCAGTGGACAATATTCGCCTTATTTAATAAGTCTACTAGTACTAGGATATATCCAATCTATAATAAGAGGTCTTTATTATTTGCGAATGAGGAATTAGTAAATATAAGTAGTTAAAGTGTCTTTATATTAAGCTTAACAAAGCTTAAGCCTCTTATTAAGTTCTTAATTTGCCACTAAATTCTCTTATTAAGTAGTTTTATATTTTTCTTATTAGGGTTAATTACCTAAGCAGCGTAGGATAAATTAAAAGAAGCTTTAGGCTGGCATATAGACGTAATATAAGCTCCTCTTGCTTGTTGGGCGATATATTAGTCCTTAGGTATAAGTGCTGTACGAATAGTGCCTTTAGAACTAGTTATTGTAGTAGCTTCCTTAATATTAATAAGGGTCAAGTTTTAGCATTAGCGCTCTTATATAAGCGTAATTATATAATTCTATTATTAGATAATGCCTCTATTAAACTTAATTGGGTGTTCCGGTATAAGTTGCTCGCGTTCTTTAATTAGGAACTTAGCTTTTTTAATCTTCTCCTATTCCGAAGCTGTAAAAACTAAGTTAGCTAGTAAGAGGGTGTTATTAGTTTATAAACCAACTATTCCGAAACTTATAGTATTATTAAGGTAAAGTAGGCAGGGGTTATAAGTGAATTAGCTTATGTTTAGTTCTTTAATATAGTAGTTATAGTAAGTCTTAAACCAATAATTGCCTACCTTAGGAATACCGTATAAAGGTCTGACGACCTTTAGAATTGTGCCTTATAAGACTCTAAGTGCTATACTAAGTTTAAGAGGTGCTTTAATATAAAAGTCTTGGTTTAGTTTTATAGTTAATTATATATAGGCCTATAAAATGTCTTATAAGTAGAGATATATACTATCGTTCTAAGTTATAGCTGTGATGCAAAGAATAAGGCGTTAGCTAACTCGTTAAATTGTAGGTAATTAGGTTAGTACAAGGTCTTTCTTTAGGTCGTTATAGGCCTATATAACTAGTCTTAACTTCTTAAAGGCTTTATTAGTGCTAGGGTTCTTAATCTCGTTAACAAATCTAGAGTTAAATACTCTATTGCCTTATAATATATCCTTAGGGTTAACTANTTTAAAAACTCCTTTNTTAAGNAATCCCTTAATCTCCTTCTGGCNTAATACTGTAAACTAATTAGGATTTATAAGTTAATTATTATCCTCATCCTATAAATAAATTAAGATATTCGCGGTATTTGCTTTAATAGGGTACTTATATAGTTTACCTCTTCCGTGTTTAACGGGTTAAGGTTTAGGCTTAGTTTAAGGTTAAGGTTTAGGCTCGGTTTAAGGTAAAGGTAATTTAATATTATTATCTTCTAGTTGCGTATCTTCTGTAATTTCGGGGTCTACTATATATAGTTTAACAACTATGCTACGGAAGTTAGTAGGTTTGTAGAAAAGTTGTATAGTACAGGTCTTATTTTTAATGCTAAGCAGGTTGTGCGGACTAGACTAGTAGCTAGGTTAGCTTATAGATCCTTCTCTCTATACTAATATAGGTGAGTTAAGCGGTAGGTTATAAATCGTGGTTGTCTTAGGTTTATTACGTATATTAAGGGTATCTACTACTTAGCGCTTAGCTCTAAGCTTCTTAACTTCTTCTATAGCCTTTTTAAGAGCTACTGCTCATTTTATAACCGTAGGATTGGGTGCGTCGGATTCCACTATATATAGGTAAGCTCCGAATACTAATAAGGTAGATATAAGACCATTAGGGCCTACGGAGTCGTTAATTGCTTTAAAAGCCATTTACAAAGCTATATCTTTATTAATGTCCAGTAGTTTTGTAATAATAATGTAGTATATATAACGGAGGGGGCTATAGTAACGTTCTACCATTCTAACTAAATTGTAGGCTTTAATAGGTACGCCTTTTATAACTGTTCCGAGTATTATAGCGTATTATTTAAATTCTTTGCTTATAAAGTTCTTGCCTATATTATATATAATAATATTAGGGGGTCCTAGGTATATATTAATTTAGTACATTCGTAGTATATCCTATATATGCTTAGCGCTAATGCTTTATAGCTATCTGCTGGCTTAAAATTATGTTCCTTTATTAATAATATATAGTAGAGGTATACTATTAATATATATAATATCAACCACAATTAAGTAATTAAAATTATTATTATTATATAAGGTAAATCTGAATCTACCAGGCGACTTTTTATATTTTTAATAATAGTGGTAGTAACGTGTAAGATGGTCTAAAGTCTTACTATTAATGTCGTGCCCTAAGCGTTTAAGTGTTTATATAAGACGCTTAACTAAAGGGTGGCCGAAGCAACGATATAGTCGTCTCAATTTAATATTAGTTAAGTAGTAAGGGTTTTAATTAAATAATATAGTTAAGTAGTTGCATAGGGATGTGTTTTAAAGGAGGAATAGATAGCTAAAGTAACGTATAACTAGTACTTCGCTCTAAGGGGTAATTAGTATATTTTTTAGGTTGTTAAAGTATACTTATAGTTAATCTATATCTACCAGGCAGAGTAAAAATAGGGTGTTAACTTTAACAATATAAAACTCGATTATACCAATTAGGGTAGTTACTTTAGTTAATCTAATTAATAAGGTTGATCCGATGCCAAATTATACATTAACTATACCTTATATGGTGGTATTAAGTTATATACCAGTATTAAGTCTTTAGAATGCTAGGAATTAGCTATATCCTACTATAGATTGTTTAGATACTCCTATATTAATTATTATACCTATAAAGTAGTTTACAGTATAGCGGGACGTAGATATAGTTGCATTATAGGTAAAGGGGTCCTAGTTGGTTATAAAAGGTGTTATATTATCTATAATTATAACTAAATAGCTAAAGGCTTTATTAGCTAGGGTAGTAGCTATAAAAGTTGCTTTATGCTATTCTACTTAGCCAAAAGAGGTATAGAAGTGGTTAATATCTAGTTAAGAGTTCTTGTCGGTTGCCTCATAATTTATATTAATAGTTAGTGCTTAGAAAGCTTTCTTAAGCTCTTCTTTTAAGTTAATATTATCATCTTTATAGTCTATAATATATTAATTAAGTTATTTATTAAATCGGTTGTTAAATTTACCAAACTTATCTCTATTAGCGGTTCTAAACTTAGCTTTAGACTCTTCTTATTCTTCTTAGGTATAGTTCTATAATTAGTAGCCTTCCTTATTATATATAAAGCAACGTAGTTTATAACGTAGAGAGAAATAAGGGTAGGTGCGGTTATAGTTATAGTTTTAGTTATAAGTTTGGTTTTAATATTGGTTGTGGTTTTAATACCAATTATAGTTATTCTCCCTTCTAAAGTACCGATAATCTATATAGTAAGCTTAAGTTTAAGCTTACTTTAGGTTCTGTTTTTTATAAGCCGTAATTAAGAACTATAGTTTATTAATAAGGGGGCCTAGTTCTTAAGGTGGGTCTAATATAGTGAATTAGTATATATAAATTCCCTAGCAAGACGTAACAAGTTTGTTAGTTAGGAATAGTGTTATTTATAGTTCTAGGGTAAGGCCATACTATAGTTAGGAGAGTGTATTAATTAATATTTGGAGGTAATTACTAGTCAATTTGTCTGTGTTCTTGTCTATTATTATCCTTAATAAGATTATATTCTATTTACTAAGGTTCTTACATTCTAAGCTAGGGCCTTTAAAGAAATTACGAAGGTGCCTGCAAGCGTCTTTAAATAAGAGATTACTAAGTCTACTGTTAAAGTACTGGTCTAAGGCTAGACCTATTAATATAATTAGTAAAGCTTTATTATAAGCCTCTTATAGAATATTAGATTGGTTATAGATATTATAGAAGATAGTAAGTTTGTAATTGAAGCTACTATTTATACTATTATATTTAAGTTCCTCTATATATATCTTTACTACATTAGAAATCTCTTTACTCTATCCTAGTATAGTTGGCATCTATAGGAGGGAAGCGGTTTGGGGTCGTAGGGTTGCGTACGGTAAAGGTCCTACTAGTATTCCTCTAGATAGTGGTAGGGTTATAGTCTAGATACTTAATAGTTGTTATAGTTAAAATGGAGTTATACGAACTATTAGGTCTTATAATACTTTATAGTTAAGACCGCGCTTAAGTATATTATTTATTTTATTTAACTAAAACCTATTTCTATTTAGCTTATTATATACCTTATCTAAGTTCTCTTAAGTCTAAAAATATTAGCGTTCTTCCTAGGTTAATTTAAACAAGAGTTACATATATATTGTGCGTTTCTCCTTTATACATACGTATACTCCTCTATATTATAGGAAGGTATATATACTTTAAAGGTGCTATACATTTACTTTTAAAAATATATTAACACTAAATATTTTAAAATTGTCTTAGAAGGAGAACTAAAGTCTATTATCTATTAACTTATACTTATTATATTCCCATAACTTAAACAGTATAAAGTCTATAAGGTCTTTGCTAGTTACCGTTTATATATTAATCCCGTTCCTCTATTATTTTATTTTTACCTTCTAGTCTATAGGTATAGCCATCTTAAAAGAAATAAGGAAGATACGTAGAATAGTTTAGGGAACGGTTTAAGTAGTCGTTTAAGGGACAGTTTAAGTAGTGGTTAAGGTGGTCGCGTTCTTAGTATGGTCGCGTTCTTAACGTGGTTACGTTAACTACTGGTACAGTAGTCTGTCTCTAGTTAAGGTAGAGCGTTAGACGTCTTCTAAATCTAGGGTAAATTTAAGGTATTTCCAGGTAAGGTAGAGCGTCAGACGTCTTCTAAATCTAGAGTACTTTAATTCTCTTTAACTGAAATAGGGCCTTTATAAGGTGGAGCGTAAACGTTTTTTAAGCAAGTGCGTATCTCCTAATCTGTGCGCGCTTACTGATTAGTATTAGTATAACTTTTACAACGTGTAGAATATATATATTACAATGATATATACTATACGGTGTTGTAGATGGATAATTAATTCTCTAAGATCTACGCGTCGCGAGAGGTAAGGCTTATCGCGTGTTCTCCTGTAACCTCTGTCAACCAATTACGATTTTCCATGCCCGGCATGGAAAATCGCCATTGGCTCGCTTATTACTAGCGCCTTAGCCGCCCTTACGATGTGTCTAACACTTCTAGCTATAGTTTGGTTTATAAATTATTAACGTTAGGGATTATAAGCCGCTTTTAGTATAAGAGTAATCCTTCCTTTGTCTTAAAATTAGGGTTTCCTTTTACAGCTTATTCGCGGAGGGCCCTTAGGGCATTAGCTATATGGTTTATAGTTAAAAGGCGGTTAATTAGCCCTATTAGCTTATCTAAGGACTTCTTTATTAATGCTAGCTTGTTTTACTAGGAGTCTAGCTCCTTAAGGATCTATAGGTTAAGCTGTTCTAGATAGAGAAGGGCGCGCGTCTAATATTAGGTCTTTAGCTTATCCTAGGGTTCTATATCTTATTCTCTTTAGGTTAAGGTATTAGCCTTAAAGTTTTACTTACTAAAATAATATATAATCGTAAAGAAGAATTAGGAGAGTATTTTAGCCTATTAGGCTTATTATTTAGTAAGCTGCTTTATAGTTATAAAGTACTTTAGGGCTTTATAATCTGTATATATCTTAATCCGGGAGTTTATACCTTTAAGCTCTACGCGCTATTAGGAGAGTAATTAAATAATAGCTAGCATTTCTTTATTATATACTTTATAGTTATACTTAGCCGGGTTTATTATCTTTAAGAAGAAAGCTATAGGGTACTATTTGCCGTTTAGATATAACTGTAATAGGATTCCAGCTATAACCCTATTAAAGGCATCCGTTTCTAGCATTAATTTAAGGCTTAGGTTATAGTAATAAAGGATTAAGAAAGAGATAAGCTAATCCTTTATATCTTTAAAGGCTTTTATATAGCTATTATTAAAAATAAAAGGCGTATCCTTCCTAGTTAGTTATATAAGGGGTTTTACTATAATTCCGTAGTTATAGATAAGCTAGTAGTAAAAGTTATAAAAGCTAAGGAAGGATTAGATTTCTTTTACTATATAAAGGGGCTTCTAGTTACGGATTGCCTCTACCTTCTTAGGGTTAACCTTAATTCCTTTTATAGTTATAATAAACCTAAGGTATTTTATATATTTTACCCTAAACTTGTATTTCTTAATATTAACTTATAAGCCTACGTTCTATAGTCTCTCTAAGACCTTTTTAATATAAACTTAATACTTAAGTTCGTTATCTAAGTATATAAGAATATCGTCTAGGTATACTGTGTAGAATTCGTTAAGGTAATTAAAAAGAATATTATTTATATACCTTTAGTACGTAGCTAGTTCGTTTATTAGTCTAAAAAAAGAACTTTATATTTATAGAAACTATAATAGGTACGGAATATTATTAAATCTTTAGATATAAGGTCTATCCAGATTTGGTAGAAAGCTTAGCGGATATTAAGTTTAGTAAAGATCTTTACCTAGCTTAGATATATAAGGGTTTTATTAATTAAAGAAATAGGATACCAGTTCTTTTAAGTAATAGCATTTAGCTTTTAATAGTTAATACAAAAATTAAGGCCTTTATTAGGCTTTTTTATAAATAAAATAGAGGAAGTAAAAGGGGCTTAACTTAGCTCGATAAACCCTTTATCTAGGTTATTAACTAAGTACTACTTTATTACTTTTAGCTTGTCTATTAATTAATAATAGAGGGGGCTATAGCCTAGCGAGTTATTAGCTTCTAATTAAATCTTATAATTGTATATCTGGTAGGGGGATAACTTATCTAAGGCCGCCTTTAAAAATGCATCCTTATAGTCTATATAAATAGTAAAAAAGAGGCGTTTAACTAGTTCCTTATCGGTTTCCTTAGCTGGCCTTTCCTCTCTATTATTAATAATTTAGTTAATCTTATATGGGCTTATTATAAAGACCTTATTATCCTTCTAGTATATATTAAAGTAGAACGCTATAGCGCTAATTACGGCAATATTTACGGTAGAGGGGTTACCTAATAATAGGGGCGTATATAACTTTAGGGACTTCTAGGGTACTAGTATTATTATTACTCCTTTTAGCTTCTATTGTATCTTTTAGAGGTTATCCCTTATATCCTATTAATACGTTATTTTCCATACTAGTTAAATCTATACGATTTATACGTTATTTATATTACTATCTATCCCACTTCTATATATAGAGTCCTCTTTAAACGTAGCGCTTTAGGAGAGTATCTTTATTAATATAGAGTTCTTTCTAGCTTCGCGGCGGGCGTCTTTTTAGGTAAAGGCTAGGTTACGGGCCTAGATATCCTACTAGTAGGTAGGGTTAGCCCTTATAGCTAGTATCTTATAGTTAGTTCGGATCTCCCTAATAAAGGAGGATAACCTTAGTCTATCCTCTAGCTAGATAAACCGTCTTTATTATATGTTTAACTAAATATTAAAATAGGACATCTATTTTCGTCTAAGGATTATATTGTAGAACCCTAGGTCTAGGATACAAAAGGGGATACTATATTAGCATTATCCGTTAAAAGCAATATATAACTTTAAGACGTGGGTAATAGGCCGACCAGCTTAGCTATTATAGCCTTTTACCTAGATAGGCTTCTCTAGTTAGATAGCTTCTGTATTTAAAAACTTAGCAATATTATTTATATAGGCAGTATTTATAAAGGCGAAGCTATTTACTTTAGTGTTAATAAGGGCGGTTATATTAACTCTATATCTATTTTAAGATACTATATATAAAACTATAAAATGCTTTCCACCTATTAACTAATTAAGATTAATCTCTTTAAGATTAATAGGGTACCCTAAGGGGGAGCCTTTCCCTAGGGTTCTTCTTTTCCTAACTTATTAGACGTTTCTCCTTCCTCTATCTCCTTAATATTGCCTATATCCTTTAGCTCCAGGCAGGATAAGGTAAAGTAATTCTACTTATTATAGTTATAGCACGTAGCCAAGGTAGGGTTAATTAGAGTATTACGGTAAATACTAGTTAATAGTGTAGTATATAACTAGTTAGGCGAGGCTTACTAGTATATAGTAATAACCGCCTTTAGTATAAGAGTAGTTATAACTTATCTTTCTACTCTAGCTCCTATAGGTATAGCTAGCAAGTTCTAATTATTATAGAGTTGCTTCTACTAATTAGGGTAGGTGTTAATCCGCTTTAGTTCTAAGTCTAATAATAGGTAATAAGCTGCGAGTCTTTCGTGGGTTAGTAGGTTATTTAAGGTTATAGCGATCTTTTTTTATAGGCGGATTATTAGCTTATTATATAGGTCTAATTAGTAGTTCTTAAGGGGAACCTAGCTTTCTCCTATAAGGTATAGGAATTAAGTCTAGAATTTAGTAAAGGGTTAATTTAGTTTTATTATTAGGCGATTATAGTTATAACAGGTATTTTATACTTTATTTGGGTTAATATAAATAGCCGCTAGGTGCCGTATTATCTTATTAATAGATATAAATCGGATAGGGGAGTCGTCCTTAAACTTAGCTTAAAGGTGCCGTTGGGCGTCCCTAGTAGTTCGACTAAAGAGGTAGAGCATTTTAGCTTCTTTAGAAAGGAAATAGTTATAGTTAACATAGAGCTTTCCTTATACTTAAATCCTCTAATTCTTAAAAGTAGGGTCTATCTCGTTAGATAGTAGTAGGGGGTTAAGGAGCTTAACAAACTTTAATTGCATTGTTATTATATCTATACTCCCTAGTATATCGTATTTAGTGGAGTAAATAGGTTAGCTAGGGCTTTAAGAAGGGGAAGCTGGGCTATTTTATAGGGCTGTAAGGCTTTTTAGGATCTCTTATAGGGTCTCTTATATATTTCTTACTTTAAGACAATCGGCTTCCTAGCTGGCTATAAGGGCGCGAATCTGCTTGCGTATATCTACGACGTTATTATTATCTTTAATTTCTAATCCTAATTAGATCTTAGGTTCCTCTTAGGTAGAGGCAGCTCTCTTAAATAAGCTTACTTTAGGTGCCATTGTTAGCTTCCTAAGGTTTATCAGTATTATACGCTTTAGTTTTAATTCTAGGGGTATAGGTCTAGTCCTATCTGGCTTATAAGGTGGGATATTATCTAGGCCTTCCTAGGCAATATAGAGTTGTTTTAGTGTCTAAGTATAGTGCGTTAATGCGTCGTTATAGACAAAGTTTCTTTAGAGTAGGATATTATTAAGGCCTTCCTAGGCAAGGTAGGGTGAGCTTAGTATAATATTACGGCTTGTATAAATGCTTCTAAACTAAAGCTTATAGAATACTGTATTACGAAGATACTAAGCTAAAGAGAAGGAAAAAGGGGTTGCTAGGACTGATGTAAACAAATATATAGGGTGAGCCGCCAAGGCGCTAGCTTTAGGCGGGCCAATCGCAGGTCAGCAGAATATGGTAGAATTTAGCAGGTAATGTGCGATAGCGCTGTTACATTTATAGTATATAGAAAAGAAATCTTAGTAAAGGATATAGCCATAATCTATATTAAGAAGTATTTATAAGATATAAAGCACTAATAAATATTATATTAGATAGAGATTTAAGATTTATAGTCGCATTCTAGGAGGTATTTTTGGCTAAATAAGAAGTATAGGTAGTAATTTCTACCTTATATTACCTGTAAATAGACAATTAAACAGAGAGACTAAACTAAATATTAGAATAGTACTTACGGCATTATATTAACTATATATAAAATAAATAAGTATTGCTATTACTAGTTATATAGTTTATATATAATACAATACCGTAAGAAGGAATAGGAATAGTACTATTTAAGGCGAATTATAAATACGAGCTAAGGATATTATTATCGCTATATTAAGTAAAGAAGATAAGTAGTATAATTAAAGAAAAAATATATATATATTAATCTTTATAAGTGCCTCTATACAATAGCTAAACTAATATTAAAAAGAATAAAAAGGTATTATAACACTAAGAGATCTAGGAGGCTAGATCTTAAGGAAGGAGATAAAGTATAGCTACTATATAAAAAATTTAAGAGTTAATAACTAAGTAAGAAGTTAGACCATATTAGGCTAGGACTATTTAATATTATAGTAAAAATTTCGCAAGTTATATATTAACTAAACTTACTAAAGAGAATAAAAACCTACCCTATATAGTATATTATAATACTAAAGCTAGTATATAGAAATATTAAGCTACTAGCCTATAAAGTAAATATATATAGAGGGTAAAAAGAGAATAAATAGTAAGTTTAAAAGATTATTAGTTATAAATATATAAATAATAAAATATAGTGTAAAGTAAAGTAGATAGGCTATAATAAGGTTACTTAAAAACTTTAAAAAAACTTTAAAAAAAACTTTAAAAAAAAACTTTATAAGAAAGGTATAGAAGTACTTTTTAAAAAATTAGGTTAGATGGTTTTTTTTAAATAAAAAAATTACTAAAGAATTAGTTAGTTAAGGAGGACCTAAGAAAATACCTACAGAGCTATTTAGAGTTATTTTCCTCTCTACTTTAGATAAACCCTTTTAGTTTCCTTTAGTTTAAGTTTATAGAGACCCTACTTAGCTAGTTTCTACTTCTTTAAATAGATCTTTTTATAAGTATTACGGTCCTTATATTGGCAGTAGTGCGACTACTAAGAAGATATATAAATAGGTTAATTAAGATAGTACGAGAGGAGGTAGAACTGATCGAGCTAGAGGATAAGGGGTAAGCCGAGTTATATAGCTAGTTACGTTATAAGTTTAGAACGTAGAAACATAGGAACGTAGAAACGTAGTAGATGTACTAATATACTAATATATTAACGTACTTAGTACATTTCTTAGGCGCAGTATTATATATTTAAAGGACTATAGTCCCTACCTAGATAGTTCTCTTCTTTATAGTAAATCTTAAAATATAATTAAAGTTAATCTATTAGGCAACCTACTCTACTAATTATATTTATATTATTGACTATTCTATACCTATATACCTAGCCCTTTAATAAGTCTATTATAGTATTTCCTATAAAGCTTTGTTATAATAAGCCTTTTTTAATATAACGCGAATAGGATAGTATAGTTTTATTAAATAAAAGAATTAAGTATAAGGATCTAATAGAAGGTATTAGGGATTAAGAAGGTTATTAAATTAAAGATAAAAATGCTATATCTTTAAGGACGAAGATAGAGAGGATGGGAATAGTATTACAGACCTTATATTAGCAGTAGTATAGATACTTAAAGAGAAGATAGATAAACTAGGTATAATAGTATAAGAGGCGCTAAAACTGATTAAACTATAGAATAAGGGATAACTAAGTTATATAATAGATTACTTCCTTCGTCACTAGATACCTTAGATCTCGTTTTTATCTAATTAATTGGCCCTTAGCTACCTATCGTCTCTATATCTTTAATAAAGCTAGCCATGCTCGTGCTTGGGTAGTAGATATTGGGTAACTCCAACCGCCGGTCAAAGTTGTCTAATTAGCTTACCGGTCCGCTTAACGTCCTTATATATAACTTTCCGAGACCTTCTAACACATACTCTTTTACTTCTTGTTATCACTTTTTGGCCTATCTATTAAGTCTAATATTCTATCTTTTTCGCTATTTTTCTGTTTAGGGACTACCTTATTATCTGATACTGCCTTACTAATAATAGGGGGTCGTTATACTACCTAGGTAATAGGTTATCCGCGGCCTTCTGTAGTTAATCTAGGGAGAAGATAGAATAGATCTTTATTAATTCTAGTAGCTTAACCCTAAAATAGTATCTTACTTTTTAAAGAATCTTATATAGGCTAGCTATTTAGTAATCTAGCTTATAGCTTAGCCTTTAGGTTTTTTAGTTCTTCATTAATACCTATACCTTATTTCCTACTTTAAAGTCTCCTTTACGACGGTATCGGTTTATATCAGATTCTTTCTTCTCTTACGCCTTTTTTATAATTACTTAAACAGTTTTCTAGGCTTCGTGTGTCGACCTGAATCAGGTTGTCTTGCCAGCCTGACTCAATTACCTACCCCTTCGACTCAGTCACTTACCCCCTTGACTCGATCACCTACCCTTTGTTTCTATTGCCACCCCCTCTTTTCTTTCCTATTGCCTATACCTTCCTTAGGTATATATAGAGGACCTAGAGCCACATTCAATAGACAGAGTCCTTATTCTTTGATATTCCGATCGACACCTTTGCATATTGTGAAAACGCATGCACCCCAACTTCAAGGCCTTCCGCCGTGCATGCAGTCCGGAGTGCCTTTGTCAAGGACTTCGATCCAGTGTCTAGCTCTGCATTTCGATCCAAGCCGACTTGGTCCAGGCACCCCAAGAATATCGCTAAGTTATCATGGAGTCATGAACTATGAGAGGCCGCAAATTCCTTCTAGCTACACCAGATGTAAATCTCTGATTTAGGAAAGACTCTTTGATGAAATCGGGGCTTGCTAGGCAGTGGAAATTAGCATGACAGAATTGCGAAGGTAAACGTGGACACACCAAGCAAAAATTCCCATCTCTATTGTAGAGAAGGCCAAAAAAGCGACCTAACCGTTGCCGGGTTTTCCGGGCGCATGATGACAGGTAGTGCACGTAACTCTCTCACACGTAAAATACAATAACTGCTGTGGTCCCAGCTCTAGGATCAATAGGTCTGCGTGTAGATCGCACTTCAAGCCAACCGAAACCAATATTGCAAACCATGTCGATCCCGTTGACCGAACGGTGTGAGAACGCACCCCTACGTGGTGCGGCACAGGTGTGGTTGGCCATCGAACGGGACTAACACGCGAGCAAGGGGACTTAGCCTATCAAAAATACGCCGTTAACTATGACGTACCGGCGCAAATCGAGACAAGTCTCGACGACATGGGGATAAGCGGAGCAGTAAGCCGTTGTTTTTCGCACTAAAATACTGCATATTCCAATTAATTCCCATACAAAACTTAGCGTATTGGTTTTATTAGAGGACCAGGCACCTGCGTCGCACCAGGAATCATATCCAGGATAGGCAGTGATCCCGCGAAAGGCTGTGCGTGATTAACACGCGCTATGCGACGATCTGCAAGGGGACACAAAGAGGCGGTACATGTGCGTGGTAAAGGACATCAATGCACTACAACCAGATTGCGAAGGCCTAGAACAGTTGATGCGAGTTTCTGGTTTACAAAGGAACAGGCACTGCAGTGAAGAATTTCTCACGTTCATTATGGTGATGCTGGGAACGGTTGTGCTGCATCTACGCTCAATTCATTTTCATATGTATTACAAGGCGCGTTACAGTAAAACCCTTTTATAACGATACGAGATACAACGATATCGTTGTATCGAGAGAGGCTTTTTGGCCCGTGAGTTACGTTTTTAGGATAAGACTCTTCCCTATTTGTCGCGCGCATGGACGTATGTTATACCATTAGTATAACGGTACATATCGCACCAGTTATCGTAATAGAGAGATTTTACTATCTCCTTCCAAAACCCCATGGCATCCTCCACTTGTGAAACCGAGATATCAAGACTCGTGAAAAGATAGCAATCACTAGATTCTCAAATGAGAAAGCGGTATTATACGATCATGCCGAACCCAAAACAAAACCCTAGTCCCGGTCCCATTTTCCGATCCGAGCCATTCTATGACTGATGTATCCTGCTGGCTTGATACCAGATTACATGCTCTCAAAAGCTATGCCCAATTGTTCCTGCCCATCCCCCCAAAGTGCTTCCAGTGTATTAGACCCCTGTACGCCGACAGAGAGAGCGTCGAATCGTGTCGTGGTATCTTTCAATGCTTACATCATTCCTCCTCTTCTTCCGTTTCCTGCTCTTCCTAAGTAGATTAAAATATCTTAGATCCAACTAAGAAGATATCCCAAAGCGAGGGAAAATATCGAGAGCGCACTCCCAGAAGACTGCAGGGTGGCGGCAGCACCGTGCGACGGCTTCGCTGATCCAGTAGCCGCCGCGCCCGCGGAGGCGGAGCTTGCTGCGGTGCCCGTGTTCGTGGCTGTTGATGCGCTGTTTGTTGTTGTAGCTGGGAATAGGGTCTCCGTAGTAGTCATACTTCCTCCATTAATGATTAGTGCAGTTGCAGATGGGGAGAGCGAAATGGTTGTCCCGGATACAGTGATAACGCCTCCGGGAGTGAGAGTTTGTCCTCCGATAACGAATGTAGTTCCACCGCCTGGCAGAGCGGTATATGTTGCTGTGCCGATTGTCAAGAGCGGAGGGTTTGTGATGGGGGCTGTGGGAATAAGCGTCGTGGTAACGCCGTTCACAACGACAGCGGTTGCACCGGGTGATAGGGAGATTGTTGTGCCGGCGACGGTAATTACGCCTCCAGGAGTAAGAGCTGAGCCGCCGATTAAGTAGGTCGTTCCTGTGCCAGGGATGGCTGTGAAGACTCCATTTCCGATAGTGATTGGGGGAGGAGTAATAAGAGCGGCGGGACCGCTAAGAGTATCTGTTGCGCCGTTGATTACTACGTATGAAGCAGAAGGACCTAAAGAGATGGTGGTTCCAGCGACAGTGATAGTACCGCCAGGAGTCAATGTTTGACCGGCGATGATATATGAGGAACCTGAGATGGCAGTGTAGACGGTATTTCCCACTGTCAGGAGGGGACCGATGGTGACAGGTAGAGTTATAACCGGTTCGGTGTTGCCATTAATGATTACACTTCCCCCAGAAGGATTGAGAGAGATAGTAGTGCCGCTCACTGTGATGACCGAGCCTGGCGCTAGGGTTTGACCGCCGATTACAAATGATAATCCGGAGTTCCCGGTGAATGTAGTGCCGCCTACCACAATTTCAGGAGCGACTGTGACTACCGGTGTTGCTGTAGGTAGGAATTGTGTAGAGCCTCCGATGACAAGGAAAGATGCAGAGGGGGCAAGGCTGATGACAGTCCCACTAATTGTAACAGCACCTCCAGGCGTGAGCGTCTGGCCAGGGGCCACAGAAAATTGAGTAGCTGCGTTGGCAGTGAGAGTTGTGGATCCAATAGTGAGAACTGGTGGTGGTGCAGCAGCGATGGTCACGGCTTGCGGCAGTTTTGATGTTGTTCCTCCGATCACAATTGCTGTAGCGGAAGGTGCGAGCGAGACTGGAGTGCCGCCGACTGTGATAACTGGTCCTCCAGGAGACAGTGTTTGGGTACCAACTACTACTACAGAAGATGGTCCGATCCTGATAGTCTGTGATCCGACAGTCCCCACCACTTCGGCTTGAGCACTGGGAGCGCCATTACCGTTAGCAGTTAGTCCAGCTTGACCATTTGGCTCAAGTGGTGTAGCTGCGGCTTGGCTCGACCCCTTTGTTGTCGCTTCGTTGTGTGCGAATGCTGTAATAAAAGAGTTGATCTGAGATATAAGACCAGCAAGATCTGTGGCTAAGCCAATACCGTTTGTGTCGGTAGCCCTTTGCCCAGGCCCGACAGTAGTTGCCGATGCTTCTGCGCTTGGTATAACTGAAGGTTGGATGATCGGAGCGAAAGGAATAGCTGGAGTGCTCGCGCCTGGGTTCTGTGAGGCACTATCCTCGATATGCGGGGTGGGGACATAGGTTGGAAGAGTAGTACTTGTTGCCCCTGAATCGTCAAGGCCAGTTACGCTCGATTCGACGTGGACAAGGAAGGGATGGTAGTGGCGCTCTTGATCATAAATAAGATCTACAACTACAACGACTGTGACCACAGCTTGCCAGGTTCCAACGCTACAAGATGACTGAGGAATTTGCTGGAGAAAGTCGGCCGGGAGATCTCCGGATGCTACGATTTGGTTTTCCAATCCATCACCGGTGTAGGCGTACGCGTAAGGATTTGACAGGTTGTAAGTTTGCGTATAAGATCTGCATCCAACTCTCCCACTGTCTACAGTCACAGGGACCTGTGTTTCCACTTCATAGACAGAAAAGTAAACAAACGGCGTGGTGGAAGTACTGTTGAAATTAGTCTCTAGGACGCTTTATTTCGTGAAGATGTTCTTTCTGCTAAATCTGCTCAGTCCTTGGAATTTTTACTTTTGAATGATTTTGAATATCTTGGGTATGGATAAAAATGATATCTATTTTACTGCATCCACTTTAGAAATCCCCTGAATGAAAATTTTCACTTACGCAACAAACACAGTCCCCGAGGCACCGGTTACGGCGACGCTCGCAGGCAAGGGGTCAAAGGACAATTTTTCAACATCGTCTACGGGGATTGTACCGGGAGAGGGAATGGGTAGGACTGCACTTCTTGAAACGATTGATGTGATCTTAGCGGAGGGAGTGACGGTGTAAGCACCATACTCGGTGAGAGTCTGGTTGGAATTAGAGTCAAAGTAGAGACTCGCGGTGTAGGCATAATAATCTGATATTGCCTCTGAGACATCGAAGCTGTCGGTTGCGGGTGCTAGTGTCAGAACGGGCGCACCGTTGGCGCTTGTCACATTGGAAATAAGAGTGCTTAAGGTTCCCACGGCGTATTCATATGTCGCTGCGAACCACCAGTCCACGGCAGCGTTAGGCGCATTGACCGTACATCCTCCACAGGTGTCGTTGGCAGGTGGCCCTTTACCAGTGGGTCTCGGGTGCCCTCCGGGGTTGGTGCCGCTTCCCAGTATTGGGTATGGCGGTTGAGTGATTTTTGATGAAAGAGTGGGAGCGGATGCAGCTGATATAAGAGATGCAGTTGATATAGACGCTGCAGGCGATATAGAAGACGCAGCCGAACCAGAAGACGCAGGCGATATAAAAGACGAGGTGAGATTCCAATTTGGACCTGGTGTATCAAGGTTTATCGTTAACTAACGGCTATACGATGCGGGTGATTATTGACGGAAGGCGCACCTATCGTCTCGTATTTGCGAGCGAGAAATTGCTTGGGAGGCGCTGAGAAAACGACGGCGGGAAGCAGCGCGAAAAACAGGGCAAACAGCATCAGCATCATGTGCCTCTATAGAGTGGCCAGCAGACAGGCTCTTTAGGCATGGAAAACCAAAAACGAGGGAATAATAAAGCAGAATGCAACAGCGACTGCGACAGCGAGTGGGCGTGGCTGATAGAAAGGGCCCTGGGATGGACGACAATTTACGTGGATAGAGTTCATCCATCTAGATCAGGTCGATGCACGGTGCAATGACTTCTCGTTGCCCGCTGGGGCCAGCAGTCCACTCAGATCACTCAGTCCCTCAGTCCAGCCAGTCCAGTCGGTAGTGGCAGTGCAGCGTCGGCGCGGTGGAACAGGTCCGTGGAAAGCATAAGGTGCATCGAAATGAGCTTGTTTATCCAGGGCCAGGCCCCGTCTGCAGCAGGACCGAGCGAAATCGTCAGGCAGGCCGGGAAGAGAGCAAATCACCGCCCGCGCTGCCACTCGCAGACTCTCCGAGTAAGCCAGAGGCCCTCCGCTCCGATTTGCCCTCTGCTATGGCACCCCAACGCATTTCCCAGCAGCCTGTCATCTCCGGATCCCATTGACCATGGCATCCCCTGAGAATAACCAAGATAGCCAGGACAACTTGATAACTAGGATAACTGGGATAACTGGGATAGCTAGGGGGTTTATCACCATGATGCCTTCACACTTCAAATCGTCAGCACCAAGGGGATCGTCAGCACCAAGGGGAGCGTCATAGCGCTTCATCGGGCCCGACCACGTTTTGGAACGACCAGGCTGGTGGCCCCCAAAACCCGTGCAAGCCCGCACTAGCCCTCCGCCCTCGCTGGCGATCGCCTGGGGTTGATTGCCATCATGCCCGCCAACTGCCTGCTGACTGCCCAAAAGGGCGAGATCTAGCGAGTCCGCAATGCGTCGGCGCTGGGTGTGGCTTTATCCATGTCCGTTCCAGGTTGCCATGTCTCAAGCTAGCGTGGCCTCTCGCGCTGATTGGTTGTGTGCCGCCTGAAGGAGCTGAAGGCTAGGCAATCTCATACCGAATTCATCATCCTCCTGGTGACTCTCTCGATGAAACAGAGACGTACGCCATGGCAGGCGCTCCCCGGCTGCACATTCTTCTGCACTTCTGCAGTTCTGCAGAGGCTGCACTCACTTCTCATCGGGAAAATCGACCGGCTGTTTGGATGCAAGCAGATGGTTCCCGGCCTCTTTCCCCTCATGGTCGCTGTTCCAGGCCTGTCCTTGCGAGCCGCGTAGACCCTTCTCCTCCCAGCACAATGACACAAGGTCCCCCCAAACGTTGCCCAGCGTACGAGCGACTCTGCATTTCGGATCCTTCAGCAGCGCCGTCGCCAAAATCGCGGCCTTGGCTTCCTCCACTCCTAACTTTTTTCTCAACACCACTATTACGCCTTGCTCTGCTGCGCTTCTTAGCCGTCTCTTCATCTTTTCGCCGTCGCACCTTAGCACTTCTGCTGGCACGGATTATGTCTCCACGCTTGCGCGCAGACTACTGTAATTTGCTATGACACTCGTTACTATAACTTTCATTTTCCCCACCCAATCCTAGACTCCAATGCTCAGCTAGAGCGGCCATGCTCCGCTTCCGAGCTCCGCGCTTTTCATTCGGAAGCTTTCTTCTCTTTACAGTCTTCGCAATACGCCTCTCCTTTTGCCTTGCCGATGTGCTTGTGGAGAGGTCGACAGTAATACCCGCGCCCATATCTGTGACACCGGACCAAAATTGGGATGGAATCGACGGCCAGTGGTCAACCTTCACTTTGCGCGTAGGAACTCCACAACAGTTCGTCCGCACCTTTGTTTCTACCGCCAGCCAGCAAACGTGGGTGGTATTGGCGGAATCATGCAGCGATAAAAGCAATGTAGGGTCATGCACCCAAGCTCGCGGTTGGACCTATAACGTTTCTCAATCTTCGACATGGCACCAGATCGGTTACTATATGCTTTGGACTGAAAGAAACCTGGGATATTCTGGAAATGGGCAGTATGGCTATGACACGGTCGGACTGGGAGGACTGGGCGCCGAAGGGCCGACGCTGAAGAATACTACCGTTGGCGGCTTCGAAACGACCGATTTCTACCTTGGAATATTCGGGATAAATCCAAAGCCCACCAATTTCTCCGATTTCAATGATCCTTCGCCAAGCTATATCACATATCTGAAGGAGGACAATCTTATTCCAAGCGTGTCGTTTGGCTATACTGCAGGCGCCCAGTACCGTGAGGCATTCCCAAAACTCGCTTTTCGTATAAGTCAACTAACCGTCAATATCAGGATTTACCAAGGTTTTAGCAAGCCTTACTCTCGGTGGCTATGACACGTCGCGATTTATTCCTAACAACATGACCTTTGACTTCGCACCGGACAATGAGCGCGATATCGTCGTGGGACTTCAGGGTATTACTATGAACGACCAGACGAAGTCAAATATCAACCTTCTCCCGACGCCGATATTCATGTACATTGACTCGACAATTCCAGAAATATGGCTTCCCTTAGATGCCTGCAAGGCTTTTGAGAGTGCCTTTGGGCTAACATACGACAACGCCACTAATCTTTATCTTGTGAACGACGTCACTCACAGCCAGCTTTTAGCGGAAAGTGCTAACGTTACATTCACGCTTGGACGTAAAACAACGGGTGGAGAGACCATTGACATTGTATTGCCATATGCCGCTTTCGATCTAGTGGCCAAACCCCCGTACCGTGGCCTCCAAAACTCCTCAAACTACTTCCCACTTCGACGCGCTGCGAATGAAAGCCAGTATGTTTTTGGCAGAACATTCCTCCAGGAAGCGTATCTGGTGGTTGATTGGGAGCGCTTCAATTTCTCGGTTTACCAATGTTCTTGGGTATTTGGAGAATCGTCTCAAATCGTTCCCATCTTATCCCCAAGCCTGGCGAACTCAACGAACACGACTATTGGCACGCCGAACAGCTCATCATCTTCAAAACACCTTGACACCGGCAAAATTATCGGCATTGCGGTTGGCGTAGGCCTCTCTGTAGCGATAATCGCTTTCTTACTAATCTGGTGGTTCTGGTGGAGACGGCACAAGGCTAGAGTAATGGCCAAACTCGAAGCCGCAGAAGCAAACGGAGATGTGCCTTCAGAGAAATCTAAAGACGAGGCTCCCAATTCACCGAGTTCTCCAACAGGTGGAACGAACGTGTTCCCGAAAGCCGAGCTACCAGCGGATCCCCCAATCAAATACGAACTGTGCAGCGGCTCAGACGGGACGCCTAAACCAGAAGATGCCAGGCTCCCCGGGACGCCAACCTCTCCAGGTCCGGATTTCCCCAACCCGATATCGGAAGCAGAAGGGAGCGAGCGGAAGATCTACGAGATGCCAGGGGATATTCCGCCGCGACTGGAGGCTGATGGGCGACAATTGTCGGAGAAGGAGTCAATGGTGGCGAGAGAGAGGAGATACAATGGTGTCGACCCTGTTCCATCTAATTCGCCCATATCGGAGGAAACTCCGAGGAGACTTGCTCTCGTGTCGCCTTCAGAGGTAACGATAGTGAACGGGAGGGGCCTACAGGCCCTGCAGAATGTGTCTCCTATTACGCCCCGCACGCCGCGAGACGGCAGGGATCTCGAGGCTGACAATATTCTTTCCCCTCTTTCTCCGATGGATGGCTCGACAGAAGGCAGTTCATCAAGACGGCGTTTCTCCTACGAATAATGTTTTTTTTGTGGGGGCCGAATGTTACAGACGGTTGGGCGTCTCGGGTTTTCTTCGGGTTGGTGCTTGGGGTGCAGGGTTACAGGCACGAAGCCAATGGCGTTTTGGAACAAGATACCAGCTCGGCGTTGGCAATGGGGTTTACCGTTGGGGTGAGTATTATCGAGTCGAAGGCGCAGACGTGGCCTCCTACCGTTTGGGGAGAGTAGAGCGCATCAAGTAGAATACAATACAGTACAATACAATACAACATAATCAATATAAAGGTAGCATTTCCAGTAGCTACTAAGTTAGCTAGGTATGCTTCCAAGGTTCAAAGCTTCACTTGGACAGTCCCACCAACATCAGCTCTGTGGGATGACGTGCATAGATGCTTTTCCCTTGACAGACGCTGCCCTGGTGCCCGGCTGCCCTGGTGCATTGGTGCCCTTCTGCACAGTATACGCGAGAGTGAGCAGTGAGACTAAGCCCCCAAAGCCCGCCAACTACCTATCTACCTGCCTAGCTACCAGTTAGTACAGTCAAACCCCCTTAGTACGATATAGGGTATATACCGATACACTATATATAATCTACACCCCTTAATTAAGCCTTTTGCAATGTACTATTCTAATACTCTAACCTCTTAAAATATTACTAAAGTAGCTCTACTTAAATTACTATATAGAGTTTTAATTTATTAATATAGCTATTGCTTACTATAACTTCAACTATTAAAATCTATTAAAATAACCTTACTCTTTATACTTAATTTTATCCTATTCATTATAGTAAGAAATTAAAATCCTAAAAGGTAATACTATTATAGATTCTCTGATTATAAGTACTAAAATTTTATATCTACTGTTTAAAATACCCTTATTTATTATAAAAGTAGCTTACTCTTTAAGTAAGTAATTGACTCTATTAAATAATTTATTATTTATTATTATTAAAATTAAGTAGCTTAAATTACTATATAGGTAAAGTATATAAATATAAGAGGCTAGTACAGCTTCTAACTAGAATTTATAGATATCTAATCAATAGTATCGAATAAGAGTCGCAGGTAGGTCGAAGATAGAACGCACTTTGCGTATTTAAAAGATAATTACCTTCTAATCTCCTCTATTTAGAGACTAATCGTTAGTTTTTCTCTAAAGGATAACTAGTTTTTTATAATCCTTTTAAAATATTAGTAAAACCTTTCGCCTCTTATCTATCTAACTATATCTTGTCTAATATATACCTTTTAAAAGACATTGTTATAATAAAAGTAATCTCTTTTATAACGGAACCTTGTAGCAAGTACTACAATAGGCTCGTTAATAGGCTAGGTGTATAGGTAATGTAAATTAAAGTTAACAACGTAATAATAACTAGTAGAGTAGTTGCCTAATAGATTAACTCTAATTATATTCTAAGAATTACTACAAAGGGGAGAACTATCTAGGTAGGGACTATAGTCCTTTAAATATATAACCGTACTCCTAAGAAATCCCCCTTATATATAAGGTATGTGTTATACGTATTATATATACGTTCCCTTTATATACTGCGTATACTATATATAACGTTATATAACCTTAGTTACCCTTCTTTATTATATAGCTCTATTAGCTCTATTCTAAACTATATCTAAATTAACTAATTTATTTTAAGGTTTTATATTTAATCTACTACTATGCGGCTAGATAGTAAACTGTCTTAAGCCCTTATTAAGTTAAAATGTTCTTATAACGTGGAGCAAAAGGCTCTTAAAGCCTATATCGCGGCGTCCGCTTAGTTACTTTATCTTAAAAAGGTTTATAAGGTCTGTTTTAAGAAGTAGAAACTTATAGAATAAGATTTATAGGAACTTAGCGATAAAAAAACGGATTTTTTTCTAATAGAGAAGGAAATAGATTTAAGTAGCTTGGCAACTACTCTTCTTAAGTCCCCCTTAGGTAACTTATTCTTTAGCGATTCTTCTTTATTAATACTACCTAACCTAATTTCTTTTAATACTCCTATACCTTTTTTATAGCGTTCTTTAAATTTTCTAGTAGTTCCTAGGTAGTCTTAGTATAGCCTATCTACTTAACCTTATACTATATTTTATTGTTAATATCCTTATAACTAATAATTTTTAAAACTTACTATTTATCCTCTTTCTATCCTTTATACGTATCTGCTTTATAAACTAGTGGCTTAATATTCCTATATACTGGCTCTAGTATTGCAATATACTATATAGGGTAGATTTTTATCTTAGCTAGTAGGTTTAACTTAAACGTAACTAGTGAAATCCTTTATATAATTTTAAAAGGTCCTAGTCTAACATAGTTTAACTTCTTACTTTGTCACGGGGCGAGGGCAGTGGCTACAAGACGTATGTATTCGAGGAGTCTACAAGACGTTGCGCGATCGATCGTAAGGGTCGAGGGCGTAAGGAGGTGATATACCTACGCGTAGCTAATATAAGCTGTACGCGAGGTGTACGCAAAAGCACGGGGCTCTCCTATAGAGGCCCCTGCGGTAGGGTTCCGTAACACTACCCCCCCTCCTATAGAGGCGGAGCTCCGGCGATGCTATAGTTACTATATATATATAAAAGGGACACTTAGGGTATAGAAAAGAAGAAAGGGGGGTATCGCTAAAGGCTTAAAACAATGTTATATAATAAGGCTTAGCATCTAAGAATCCAACTAATTAGACAACTTTAACCGCCGGTTAAAGTTCCTAGACATCTTAACAATATTCCAGTTATGTGATTGCACTTTACCGCAATCTAACGGCAATCTAACGGCAATTTGCCCCTATATGATAATATACAACGGTTTAACTCTATAAGGGCTCCTATAGAGGATTAGGTATAAAATCTCTGCTTAAGCCTAGTTTCTATAGGTTTACGTAATAAAAGTCGCTAATTAGATCCTTTGCATTTTTAAAGTCTTCCTATAGTTACCATTCTAGCTAATCTATATCGAATCCTATATATATAGCTCTATAGTAGAGCCGTTGTCCTCTGCCTTTGCTAAAGTATTTAGAGTTAATAATTTATTTAACGGTCTACTCCTTATAGTTCTCGTCTTCGTTCTTGTCTCGGATTAGTACTAGTAGGGGTTTAGGCTATATCTGCCCCAGTAAGGGGTTAGGCTAGTAAAGGTGTAGTAGCCATAGGTAAAATATAGGCTATATCCCGCGGGTGGCTAGGGTAGGCGGGAGCTCTAGCTTATATACGGCTCCCCTATTAATAACTCATTTAATTAGGTAGGGGCCAAGGTTCTTATAATTAAGTGACTTTATAGGTCTCTATATAGAGATATTACGTATATCTAGCTATACCTAGTTGCTAATACGCATCTCCGGTGGTGGCGTTCTATAATAGTCGGCAAAGTAGGCCTGCTTTACTTAAGCCCAGGCTATTTCTCCCTTATAGTAGTTAAGTAAATTTTTTATACGGTCTGTATACTAGTCGGCAAGTAGTATCTTAAGGCGTTTTCCATATGGCAGTTTCTTATTAATAGGTTCTAGTAGTTCTATGCTAGATTGGGGGTAATATCCCTTATTCGCGAAGAACGGGGTAAGTCCTATAGTAGTTAAGACGTAATTATTCGCTATAAATTCACCTAGTAGGAGGTAATCCACCCAGTTATTTTAACTATAGGCGACTACCTATTATAGATACGCTTTTATGCTAGCATTAGTGTTTTCCGGTTACCTAGCAGTTTCGTAATAGAAGGATATAGATATCTTAACAGAGATGCTAAGGCGTTAGTAGATTCGTCTCTATACATCAGAGCCGAACTATATACCTTAGTCGGACGTAATCGAGTTAGGTAACCCATATAATCGGTAGATTTCGCGAAAAAAGGCGTTAGTAACGTCGCTAACGGCTACGCCTTTGGTTAGGACATAATAGCGCTCTTTTATAAATCGGTATATTATTATAAGGATATTCTTATAGGTACGGCCATATCACTTACAAGGTAGTAGGTTAATAACGAAATCTATAGCAATATCTACCCATTGTTGTATAGGTACTAGTAGAGGGTATAGTAGTCCTTAATACTTTATATTAAAGGCCTTAGCGCGCTTATAACCGTAGCAGGCACCTATAAAGCATTTAACTAAGTCTATTATTTTAGGCCAGAAGTAGTATCGGCTAAGAAGCTTATAGGTTCCTTTTTTACCTAGGTGGCCGCTTAATCGGAGGTCATAGGCCATTTAGATTAGTTACTGTTATAGATTTTCTAAGTTAGGGACAAATAGACGGCCTCTATAATAGAGCCTGTTTTCTTTTACTTCTAAGGCTGCCATATTAATCTGGCTTAAGCTTTAGAGTTTAGTTAGTAGTATACGGGCGCCAGCGGTCTTTACGGTAATAAGTTAATATAGTAATAGGTTAACAGAGGTGTTATATGCTATAGTGATAAGCTTATTAATTTTAGGAGGTAATTTTAGTTCTATGGTGTGGAGCTAAGGTATAGTTAGCTCTATTATAGGTAGCATACCTAGGGCCAAATTCCGTGCTTTTAGGATCGTCTATTATTAGAACTAGTTATAGGGGTTATCTTTAGACTAAGGAAGGTCTTATAAACGGCGTGTTAGGCTATTAGGCTTAGTACCTTATACTCCTAGCCTATATATAATTTTAAAGTTAAAACTAGAGAGGAACTCGTTCTAGCGTGCTTAGCGTTAGTTTAGCTATTTTATAGTTATAAAGTACTTAAGGTTGCGATAATCCATAAGGACTTTAGTTAGCTAGTTAGGTTCTGCTAAGGAGAGTTCTAGTTAGAATTCCTTAAACGCTTATACAATTGCGAGAAGTTCCTTATTATAGATCTCGTAGTTATATTCTTATAGTGTAAGCTTAAACAAATAAAATGCGACTAGGTAGAGGAGACCGTTATTACCTATCTAGGAAAGGACGCCTGCGTTAACGTAGTCTAAGGAGTTAGTCTTAAAATAGAGTTATTATCCTAATATAAAGTAAGCTAGAATAGGTGCTTTAGTAAAAGCATCTTTAAGGTCTTAGAACACCTTCTCGCATTTAGGCATCCAAATAAAACGTAGATATGTTTTTCTTCCTTTCGCGGAAAGGCCCTTTATTCGCATTATTGCTATAAGTGGTGCTATAACACCCAAGAAGTTATATATAAATTTTTAATAGAAGTTAGCAAAACCGAGGAAAGCTTATACGTCTTTAATGCAGTTAGGGGTTTACTATTTAGTAATTATATATACCTTCTTAGGGTCCATACGGACACTCTTAATAGTAACAATTAATCTAAGGTATTTTACTTCTGTAACTAAGAATTCGCACTTCTTTAAATTAATATAAAGTCCTGCGTCCCTAAGGCGCTATAGGACCTTTCGAACGTGCTCGGTATACTTAGAAGGGTCGTCGCTATAAATAAGTATATCGTCTAGGTACGCAGAGCAGAAGTCGTCAAGGTAGTCCTATAAGGCGTTATTAATATAGCTTTAGAAGCTACCTAGGCCGTTATATACGCTAAAGGGCATAACGGTATATTTGAATTGGCCAAAGCGCGATGCGAATGTGGTTTTTTATTCGTTACCTTCTCGTATTCAGAGGCGGTTAAAGGCGGCGATAATATTAAGCTTAGTATAGATTTTGGCTTAGCTAAGCCACTTAAGAGTCTCATGTATAAGGGGTACGGGGTATTAGTTCTTAATTGTAATAGCGTTAAGTCCTCTATAGTTAACGTAGAATTAAATACCTCCTCTTGGCTTCTTAGTAAGGAGGATAGGGGCGGCTGCTAGGAATATGCTAGGGCGAATAAACCCTTTATCAAGGTGCTCGTTAATATACTTTTTAACAACTAGAAGTTCGTCTTTTAATATTAAGTAGGGTCTCTTATAGGGTGGCGTTTTTCCTTATTTAATATTAATGGCATAGTTATTAGGTCGATATAGGGGGAGTATATCTACGCTCTTTTATAAGCATACGTTAATAAAGTTATAGTACCTCTTAGGGAGGAGCTTACGGAGTTCCTCATTGGTAAGTCCTTTTTTAAGCTTTATAAACTTCTTAAAGTCTAAAGGTAAAAGTCCGTAGAGTTCTACGGGGGCATCGTTTTCTAAAAGGTTAACTATATCTATCCTATTACTATAAAGGACATGGTCTTATTCTTTATTAAGCTTATATAGTTATAATTAGGAGGCTGCGGTAACGGTCTAGCCTTTCCTACGTACTATACGGTAGAAGGCCGCGGCACTTATATAGTAGCAGTTAGTTATAGGTAGGGTAATAAGGGGTTCCTTAGGTTGGTATCCTAGGGAGTAAATAGAGGCGGCTAGGCTATGTCTTAGGCAGGTCTCTCTACAGTATTTAGAGTTAAAGGTTACTTCTCTCTTTTTCCAGTTAATAGCGGGGTTATATTATTTAAGCCAGTTTATTCCGAGGATAATAGGGTAGTTAGTAAGTGGTATAATATAGGCCTAGAGTTCTTCCTGGTGCCCATTTATATCTAGGTAGAGTTATACTATATAGGTAATCTTTTATACGGTATAACTACCATCGGCAAGTTATAGGGCGCGGGCTTTAGTAAGGGGTAAGGTAGGTAGGTTATAAGTATATACAAATTAGGTATCTATAAATTTATTAATAGCTCTTCAATTAATTATAGAACGGCTTTTATATTATTTTTTAGCAGTAGTTCCTATTACGGGTAAAACTATCTATTTCTGTCTATTTATCTTTACTAAGTCATCTATTAAGCAGGCCGATATATAGATCCCCTTATTATTAGGGCATCCTAACCTACAACTTAGGGCTAGGACTTAGCGTTTTCTATTTCCGTATCTAACTCTACCGCTATTACTGCGTCTTTGTCTTATACGGTAGTAATATATAGCGACGTATTTAGTGTTTAAGGTACTAGGTTAGATATTAGGCGGCGGCTGCTAAACCTAGCTATTAGACAGTTTAGGCTATAGCTATAACAGCCTTCTTAACAACATCTATAGTAATACTTTAGCTTCCGGAGTAGCTTATATTCTCCGTCTAGTAGCTTTTACGGGAAGGTTAGTATAAAAAGGTTAATATTAGAACCAGTAGTATTACTTAGGGTAATAGGCGTTAGTGGTTTAATAGGTCCGAAGGGCTTCTATAGGGAGGTCTTCGGGTAAGGGTTTATAGTAGTAATCTAATTTAGTCGTCGTTTAATCTTCCGTATAGCTGCTACTATATTATAAACATTATTATAGTTATAGCTAGCGGCTGCGTAACTAAGGCAATAAGTGACTTTTTTAAGGAGATCTTCTTGGTCTTTAGTATTGTCTTAGGCGAGGGCTCTAGTATATTCCTAGAATTTAACATAGAACTCGTTAAATAATTTAGTAGGGCTCATCTTTAGGGCACGTAGTTTAGCTCGGTTGGTGGCCAGTAGGTTATAGTCGCGGTATATTAAATTAAGATCGTTAAGGACTTCTTAGTAGGACTGCCACTTTTAGGGGCTATTAGTCTCCCATTAGGCGAAGAGTCTATTAAATAGTATACCCTTTATTCGCCCAATAATGTAGCTAATCTTAGTATCTTCCGTAGGAAAAAGGCAGGCGCTCTAAGTTAGTTTTTTACGGATTTACATCTTCTAGTAGCTATATTCTTTGCGGTCTCCCTAAAAAACTAGGGGATTAAGGTAACGTGCATTAGACCCTACAGTGACAGCTTAGGTTTAATCGTTATAGCTTTCGTTATTACTTTAATAGGGGTTCTTATTAGGTAAGGCTGCTTAGCACTAACCCTTTATTAAGTATTAAGTAGGTAAAGTTGCTAGGGGCGTAGAGACTTAAGTAGCGTTATATATAGTAGAGAGGTATCTAGCGTTATTATAAATATACTCGTTAAGCTAAGATTATAGGTATTTAATTATGCCTTCTCTTTTAGTAACTATAGCAATAAGTACAATCTCAGCCTTCTTTAACTATTAGACGTCGCGTTTAGACACGCGGAGGTTATCTTTAATTTCTTAACGCGTGTTATCGGCGAGCGCCTCGCGAGCTTATAGGTCTTAGATAATATTATAATCTTAGGTAGTACGCATCTCGGCTTATATAAGCTTTAGGTGGTAGTTCTATAGAAGGCGGTAATATTTATCGGGTTCTTGTGCTACCATTTTTATAAACGTCTTGGCGTCTTATATTTTAATTTTAATAGGTAGTAGCCCTTCCGCTTGCTTGTCCGTAGTTATATAGTTAGTAAAAGATAAGACATTATTAGTATCTATCTCCTTAGGGGTTAAGGCTAGGGCTAATAAATTAAATTCTCCTAGGATTAATTGGCGTCGTAGGTTAAGTATAGGTATTAAATTATTCTTTAGGTTTAATATAGTGGCTAGTAAGGAATATCGTCTTACTATTATAGGTTCCTTAGAAGTATAAAGTAAGGTAACTTATAGGCACGCTGCTTCTGGCAGCGCCTATAGTATTACAGAGACGTAGAATTGGTCGTAGGCTAGGTATTGGTAGTAAAAAGGCGCAACGTAATGTCACGGGGCGAGGGCAGTGGCTACAAGACGTATGTATTCGAGGAGTCTACAAGACGTTACGCGATCGATCGTAAGGGTCAAGGGCGTAAGGAGGTGATATACCTACGCGTAGCTGACATAAGCTGTACGCGAGGTGTACGCGAGAGCACGGGGCTCTCCTATGGAGGCCCCTGCGGTGGGGTTCCGTGACATACTTAGTCGTTAACTTTTAAAATTTTTGTATAGTAGCTATACTTTATCTCCCTCCTTAAGATCTAGTCCCTTAGATCTCTTAGTATTATAGTACCTTTTTATTCTCTTTTATACTTTCTTTATTAATTCTATAAGGTCTATATAAAGATTTATTAACATCTTTATTCTTTCTTTAGCTATACTACTTATTTTCTTTACTTGCCGTAATAACAACAATATCCTTAGCTTATATCTATAATTTGCCTTAAATAGTAATATACCTATTTCTTCTTAAGGTGTTATATTATATATAAACTATATAACTAGTAATAGCAATACCTAATTATTCTATATATAATTAACGTAATGCCTTAAATACTATTCTAGCGTTTAATTTAATCTTTCTATTTAACCGTCTATTTGCGGATAATATATAGTAGAAGTTACTGCTTTTGTAACGGCGCTATCGCACGTTACCTGCCAAATTCTGCCATATTCTGCCGACCTGCGATTGGCCCGCCTAAAGCTAGCGCCTTGGCGGCTCACCCTATATATTTGTTTACATTGGTCCTAGCAACCCCTTTTCCTTCTCTTTAGCTTAATATCTTTGTAATACAGCATTCGTTTAAGCTTTGGTTTAGAGGCATTTATTTAAGCCGTGACATTATACTAAGCTCTCCCTACCTTGCCTAGGAAGGCCTTAATAATATCCTACCCTAAAGAAACTTCGTCTACAACAACGCATTAACGCGCTATACTTAGACACTAAAACAACTCTATATTGCCTGGGAAGGCCTAGATAATATCCTACCTTATAAGCCAGATAGGACTAGACCTGTACCCCTAGAATTAAAACTAAAGCGTATAATACTAACGAACCTTAGAAAGCTAATAATGGCACCTAAAGCAAGCTTATTTAAGAGAGCTGCCTCTATCTAAGAGGAACCTAAGATCTAATTGGGATCAGAAATTAAAGATAATAATAATGTTATAGATATACGCAAGCAGATTCGCGCCCTTATAGCCAGCCAGGAAGCTAATCGTCTTAAAGTAAGAAATATATAAGAGACCCTATAAGAGATCCTAGAAAGCCTTACAGCCCTATAAAATAGCCTAGCTTCCCCTTTTTAAAGCCCTAGCTAACCTATTTACTCTACTAAATATAATATACTAGGGAGTACGGATATAATAATAAAGNAATTAAAGTNNGTTAAGCTCCNTAACCCCNTACNACTNTCTAANNGGATANACCCTACCTTTNANAATTAGAGGATTTAAGTATAAGGAAAGCTCTGTGTTAACTATAACTATTTTCTTTTTAAAGAAGCTAAAATGCTCTACCTCTTTAGTTAAACCACTGGGGACGCCCAACGGCACCTTTAAGCCAAGTTTAAGGACAACTCCCCTATCCGATTTATATCTATTAACGAGATAATACGGTACCTAGCGGCTATCTATATTAACCTAAACAAAGTATAGGATACCTATTATAACTATAATTACCTAATAATAAAACCGAACTAACCCTTTACTAAATTCTAGACTTAATTCCTATACCTTATAAGAGAAGGCTAGGTTCCTCTTAAGAACTACTAATTAGACCTATACGATAAGCTAACAATCCGGCTATAAGAAAAGATCGCTATAACCTTAAATAACCTGCCAACCTATAAAAAACTCGCAGCTTATTACCTATTATTAGACTTAAAACTAAAGCGGATTAACGCCTGCCCTAATTAGCAGAAGTAACTCCGTAATAATTGGAACTTACTAGCTATACCTATAGAAACTAAAGTAGGAAGATAAGTTATAACTGCTCTTATACTAAAGGCGGTTATAACTACGCACCGGCGAGCCTTACCCGACTAGCTATATACCACACTATTAACTAGTATTCGCCGTAATACTCCAATTAACCCTGCCTTGGCTATATACTTTAACTGCAATAAGTAAGGTTACTTTATCTTATCTTACCCAGAGCTAAAGGATATAGGCGATATTAAGGAGATAGAGGAAGAAGAAACGTCCGATAAGTCGGGAAAAGAAAAACCCTAGGGAAAAACTCCCCCCTAGGGTACCCTATCGATCTTAAAGAGATTAATCTTAGTTAGTTAATGGGTAGAAAGCATTTTATAGTTCTATATATAGTATCTTAAAATAAATATAGAGTTAATATAACCACCCTTATTAACACTAGAGTAAATGGCTTTGCCTTTATAAATACTGCCTATATAAATAATATTGCTAAGTTTCTAAATATAGAAGCCATCTAACTAGAGAAGCCTATTTAGGTAAAGGGCTATAACGGCCAAGCCGGTTAGCCCGTTACCTACGTCTTAAAGTTATATATCGCTCTTAATAGACGACACTAATACAGTATTCCCTTTTATATCCTAGACCTAAGGTCCTATAATATAATCCTTAGATAAAAATAGATGTCCTATTTTAATATTTGGTTAAATATATAAAAAAGATGGTTTATCTGGCCGGAGGATAGACTAAGATTGCCCTCCTTTATTAGGGAGATCTAAACTAACCGCAAGACACTAGCTGTAAGGGCTAACCCTACCTACTAGCAGGATATCTAGGCCCGTGACCTAGCCTTTACCTAAAAGGACGCCCGCCGTAAAGCTAGAAAGAACTCCGTACTAATAAAGATACTCTCCTAAAGTACTATGTTTAAAGAGGACTCTATATACAGAAGCGGGATAGATAATAACGTAGATAATATCTAAATTATATAGATCTAACCGTTATGGAAAAGAATGTATTAATAGAATATAAGGGATAACCTCCGAAAGATGTAACAGGAGCTAAAAGGAGTAATAATAACGCCAGTACCCTAGAAGTCCCTAAAGTTATATACGCCCCTATTATTAGTTAACCCCCCTACTATAAACATCGCCGTAATTAGCGCTGTAGTATTCTACTTTAATATATACTAAAAGGACAATAAGGTCTTTATAATAAGCCTATATAAAATTAACCGAATTATTAATAATAGAGAGGAAAGGCTAGATAAGGAAACTGATAAAGAACTAGTTAAACGCCTCCTTTCTACTATTTATATAGGCTATAAGGATGCATTCTTAAAGGCGGCCTTAGATAAGTTACCCCCCTACCAGACATACAATTATAAGATTTAATTAGAGGCTAATAACTCGCTAGGCTATAGCCCCCTCTACTATTAATTAACGAATAAGCTAAAAGTAATAAAGCAGTACTTAATTAATAATCTGGATAAAGGGTTTATCGAGCTAAGTTAAGCCCCTTTTGCTTCCCCTATTCTATTTATAAAAAAGCCTAATAGAGGCCTTCGTTTTTATATTAACTATCAGAAGCTAAACGCTATTATTTAAAGGACTAGTATCCTATTCCTTTAATTAACGAGACCCTTATATATTTAAGCTAGGTAAAGATTTTTACCAAACTTAATATCCGCTAAGCTTTCTACTAAATTAGGATAGACCCTATATCCAAAGATTTAANAANNTTCNNTACCNNNTATAGTTNNTATAAATATAAAGTTCTTNNTTTTAGACTAATAAACGGACTGGCTACGTACTAAAGGTATATAAATAACGTTCTTTTTAATTACCTTAACGAATTCTNCACGGNATACCTANACNANATTCTTATATACTTANACNACNAACTTAAGCATTAAGTTTATATTAAGAAGGTCCTAGAGAGACTACGGAACGCGGGCTTATAAGTTAATATTAAGAAATGTAAGTTTAGGGTAAAACGTATAAAATACCTTGGGTTTATTATAACTACGGAAGGAATTAAGGTTAACCCTAAGAAGGTAGAGGTAATCTATAGCTAGAAGCCCCCTTATATAGTAAAAGGAATCTAGTTCTTCCTTGGTTTTTATAATTTCTACTACTAGTTTATCCGTAACTATAGAATTGTGGTAAAACCTCTTATATAACTAACTAGGAAGGATACGCCTTTTATCTTTAATAATAGCTGCATAGAGGCCTTTAAAGAGGTAAAAGATCGGCTTATCTCTTTCCTAATCCTTCGTCACTATAACCTAGACCTTAAATTAATGCTAGAAATAGATGCCTCTAATAGGGTTATAGCGGGAATCTTATTACAGTTACATCTAAACGGCAAATAGTACCCTATGGCTTTCTTCTTAAAGATAATAAACCTGGCTAAGTATAACTACGAAGTATATAACAAAGAAATGCTAGCTATTATTTAATTACTCTCCTAATAGCGCGTAGAGCTTAAAGGTACGAACTCCTAAATTAAGATATATATAGATTACAAAGCCCTAGAGTACTTTATAACTATAAAGCAGCTTATAGGGCGATAAGCCTAGTAGGCTAAAATACTCTTCTAATTCTTCTTTACGATTATATATTGTTCTAGTAAGTAAAACTCTAAGGCTAATGCCCTAACCTAAAGAAAATAAGACGTAGGACCCTAGGATAAGCTAAAGACCTAATATTGGACGCACGCCCTCCTCTATCTAGAACAGCTCGACCTACAGATCCTTAAGGAGCTAAACTCCTAGCAAAACGAGCTAGCACTAATAGAGAAGTCCTTAGATAAGCTAATAGGGCTAATTAACCGCCTCCTAACTACAAACCGCACGGCTAACGCCTTAAGGGCCCTCCGCGAATAAGCTGTAAAAGAAAACCCTAATTTTAAAACGGAGGAAGGATTGCTCCTATACTAGGAGCGGCTTATAGTCTCTAACGTTAATAATCTATAAACCGAACTAATCCGCGAAGCTTATTACTAAGTCTCTATAGCACACCCTAGTAAGAATAAGACCTATAAAATTATTAACTACCGCTACTACTAGCTAAGAATAGTTACGGATATTAATTAATATATACGGAACTATAAAGACTATTAGAGAGCTATAATCCCACAGGATAAGACCCTAGGACTACTTAAGCCACTCCTAATACTAGAGCGCCCTTAGCAGTATATCTCTATAGACTTTTATAAACTATTTAGGGACCGTAACAGATATAATATAGTTATAGTTATAGTTAACCGCTTTAGTAAACGCCTGTTCTTAATTCTATATTACAAAAACATTAATGCTAAAGAGGCAGCCTAGTTATATATCTATTACGTTTACTAAATATATAGACTACTAGATACTATTATATCTAATTATAAGCTATAGTTTATATTAGCCTTTTAGAATAAGTTTATCCGGATTCTAGGCATTAAGCTAAAGCTTTCTATAGCTTATTACCCCCAGATAGACGGTTAGACAGAGATTATAAATTAGTACCTAGACTAGAGGCTTAGGCCCTTCGTTAACTATTTCTAAAACAACTGGTCTAAACTACTACCCTTAATAGACTACGCGTAAGCAACCTTACCCTATAACTCTATAGGGTTTACCCCAATTTAGCTAGAAATAGAATACTTACCCCGTATAAGCTTTAACTGGAAAAGGCTAGAAGAACCCTAAACTGTATAAGAGAAGCTATCCTATACTAAGGCCCAACAGTACGCTAAACAATTAGAGAAGGCCTAGATAGTAGCCCGCGAGAACCTAGAAAAAGCTTAAAGGTTAATAGAATAGTAGGCGAATAAACACTATTAAAAGCCCGATTTTACCCCTGGCGATATAGTCTAGGTTATAATAAGGAATTAGAGGACCGAATAACCCAGCTATAAGCTAGACTACTAAATAGTAGGACCGTATAAGGTTCTTAAAAAGATAGGCAACTTATATAAGATAAAGCTCCTAGACTTAATTAGGGTTCACCCTATCTTCTTACCAGATAAGTTACGGAAAGCTATAAACAACCTATTGCCTAGATAAAAGAACGAGCCTCCCCTACTAGTTTAAGTAAACGGTAATAACGAATAGGAGGTTAATAAAATACTAGCCTATAAGATAGTACGGGGAGCGCTAAAATACCGTGTCTAATAGAAGGGCTACAATCCTAACCTAACCTGGTACCCTATATAGAACTTTATAGGCTACCCCTAGAAGCTTAAAGAATTCTATAACCAATACCCTAATACGCCTGGACCCCTAAAGTACCTAGACAAATAGATAGAATGCTAGTATAATAAAGATAATAAGTTACTAAAAGAATATAGGGACAAAAACGCCCCAAAGCCCTAATATAGCTGTCCGCCAAATTCTGCTATATTTTACCGTTTTCTACCAGTACTATAAAATTCCAGATATTTAGGAACTTTAACCGCCAGTTAAAGTTATCTAATTAGTTAGATCCATGCTAAGACTTTTAGCGGCTACTCTTTCTAGCCTAGTGCTTCCACTTAGCCTATAATCGCCCTTTATACTTAGTTAGGACGGACTTATATCCCCTTTATCTCCTTATCTTATATTTTTATAATCCTACGTTTATAAGCCTAGTGCTACCCTATTTTTTCTAACTAAGCCTAAGGGCAGGCTTTCTTTTAAAGAGGGGGGTAATATAACGGCGCTATCGTACGTTACCTGCCAAATTCTGCCATATTCTGCCGACCTATGATTAGCCCGCCTAAAGCTAGCGCCTTGGCGGCTTACTCTATATATTTATTTATATTGGTCCTAGCGACCCCTTTTCCTTCTCTTTAGCTTAGTATCTTTGTAATATAGCATTTGTTCAAGCTTCGGTTTAGAGGCATTTATTCAAGCCGTGACAGCTTTAACTCCTTACTCTGCTAAGAATACTTCCTAAAATACTACTATAAATCTTAAATCTCTATCTAATATAATTTTATTTAGTGCTTTATGTCTTATAAATACTTCTTTAATATGAATTTTAGTAATATCTTCCGCTAAGATTTCTTTTATATATACTATAAAGTATCCCTACTTTATAAGCTTATCTACTATTACTAAGATTGCGTTATAATCTTATCCGGTAATAGGATCTCTTAACTTTAGTAGCTTTATAATAAAGTCCTATAATATAACCTCCTATAGTTTCTCTAGTATTTTAATAGGTTATAGCCCTTTATATAGCTTATGCCTTATTAGTTTATTCCTTTAGTAATTTAGACACTCTTTTATTACTTTTCTTACAATATTTTAGATTCTATTAATAATATACTCCTCCTAGAGTCTTAATACTAAGCCTATTACCCTATTATGTCCTTAAGTTATTCCTTTATAAAAGTTTTCTATAAAATACTCTGCTATACTCTTTAGGATATACTTTACTTCTTAATATTTATACAGTATTTCTTCTCCTAAATATTCTAACTATTCTTCTAGCTATACTTTAAAAATCCTTTATACCTAAAAGCTTTTTAGTATTTTATAAACTCTTCCTAGTTTATTATTCTCTTAAGTTGCTATAATTTTTAGATAATTGTACCTAATTAATCCATTTATATTTTTTCGCAGTAAAGCCCCTAATAGCTTTTCGTTATTCTATAATTTAACCTTTTAACTTAGAGTATCTACTTATATATTGTCCGTGCCCTTAGTATACTAAATCTTAAAATAGTATTCTATAAGTATCTCTGCCTATTTAACCTATCTTTAGTTAAGTTCCTTTATTATTAAGAATCCTATTAGGTTTTTATAATCCGTCTTAACTATAAATAGTTTTTCTATACCTTATGAGAATGCTCTCTATTTTTTTAGTGCTATAACTATACCTAATAACTCCTTATTGTAGATATTATAGTTTAACTTTAGTAGTATTATCTTTTAACTATAGTATGCCACTAGGTGCCATCTATCTTAATATTTCTATAACCATCTTTAGTTTTAGTTAATAGATCTTAAGAACTAGCTCTTAGGTAAATAACTCTTTAACTTTCTTAAATAATTCTTATTACTCCTTTCCCTATACCTATAGTTCTTCTTTCTTTATTAATCGCGTAAATAGTTTAATATCTTTTAACTATTACGCTATAAACCTTCTGTAGTAATTGTAAAACCCTAGGAATAATCTTAACTATATAACGTTCTCTAGTTTTTGCTAATTTACTATAGCCTTAATCTTCTTTAGATCTATACTAAGTTGGCCTAATTTAATAATAAATCTAACAAAATTAGTCTTTTTTATAAAGAACTTGTATTTCTTAATTGCTACTAGCATCTATTCTTCTTATAGTCTCTTTAAGACCCATTTAATATATTCCCTATATTCTTCCTTAGTTATTAAGTAGATAATAATATTATTAAGGTATACCATACCAAATTTATCTAAGTATTCTCCTAATATATTATTAATACGCTTCTAAAACGTTACTAGTGCGTTTATAAGTCTAAATTACATAACTAATAGTTTATATAGTCCTTCTTTTAACCTAAAGGCTGCCTTTTATTTATCGCCTTTCTTAATCCTAATTTAATAGTACGCCTATCTTAGATCTATCTTCATAAAGATTTATACGTTACCTATCCTATTTTAGATTTTATTAATTAAGGGTAAAGGATACCTATCCTTCCAAATAATGCTATTTAACTATTTATAGTTAATACATAACCTTAGTTTATTATTTTTCTTTAGTATAAATAGTACTGGATAACCTATTAATAACTACAATAGTCTAATATATCCCTTTTATAAGTTTTTCTAGATAAACTCTTTAAGTGCTTTAGACTCTTCTTTAGTAAGCTTATAGGTTAAAAAGAACTTTAGACTTATTCCTAGTTCTAACTCTATTTTATAGTCCTATACTATATAATTTACTAGCTTTTTACTTTTTAGGCTCTATAGCTTCTTGCCATACTTATAGTATCTCTTTAGTACGTAACTTAAGCCTCACTTAGTCTCTTTATATATTACTCTAACTTAGTACTATACCAACTTAGTTTACTATTACATTTTACAGCATTAAGTATCTTTAATATTAACCTAGCCTATAATTTAATTAATCTTTAGATTATATTCTTATAACTAAGGTATCCTTAATACTGCTTTATCCTATCCTAATGGTAGAATATTAAAAGATATCTTTATTTATCTCCTTTTAATAGTTATCTAAATAGGTCCTATTTTAAGATTAATAATCCCTCTTCTATAGGCTATTAGATCTCCTAAAATTATAACTAATAGGTAAAATTGCTCCTTCTATCTGTAAGGTAATTCTATTTTCTTAACTATTACTAGTAAGATATGGTTTCGCGTTACTCTACTATCTATTAGCGCTTTAAACTGCTAATCTTACTATTTAACTTATAAATTTAAGTATTATCTTTAAATTTCTTTAAGGGTTTAAGGCTTTACTACTAGCTTCCTTTAGTCCTATAGGCCTCTACTTTTCCTAACTATTAGCTACTTAATCCTATTATATTTAGCTTATCCTTTAGCTAATACCTAGTTCGCTTTTTGTCTTTAATATGCTATAAATATATATTTTTTAGGCATTTCTACTACTATTATCTATCTAAGTATTCTTCTATAAGGAATCTTTTTAGTTAAAGTATTAAGTCTCCTAACTCTTAAACTTCTATTAAATGCTAGCCATATATATACTTAGTATTTCTATACTATTACTTATCTAGCGCCTAATATATCCTTATAGGGTATTTCCAATTCTTTTTCTTTAGATTTTTATACATTTTATATATATCGTCTATATATGCAATTTATAATAGCGTATAGTATACTAGGTACTTTAGGTTAACTCTTAACTTATCTTTATCCTTAAGTTTAAACCTCTACCGTACTAATCTAAATATTATAACTTTATTTATAGGTACTAAAATACGCCTTTTACTTCTCTAGTCATCTAATTATTCCTTTAGATCCTTTAACGTTATAATTAAGGCTCCTTTAATATAAGTTATAGCCTTCTCTATAATTAGGTGGTCTTAAATAACTCGTTTATTTAACCATATATAGAAATCTTCCTACTTGTTATTATATCGCTGCCTATACCACTTTTAGTATAGCTATTAAAGTATATACGGCTTATCCGTAAGGAAGTATCTTCTTATTACTACATTATAACAGCCCTTTATATATTATTTTTTAAACCTAGTAGGAATTCCTAAATCCTCTTTATTTTCTAATTTAGTAAGCTACTTAGCTCTTAGTATGCCTACCCTAGGCCTATTAGTAATTTTTTATACTAGTGCTCTATCCCTTATACGTCCTAATATATTAGATCTCTTATCTAGTTTCTATTCTTACTATACAATAATTCTTTACCTAAATTCTTCTATAGTTTCTTTTTGTTTATATTTTATAAATAGATCCTTAAAGTCTTCTTACGTCTTAATTTTAGTATTAATATTTTAATCTGGTTACTAAGTCTTACTTATAATCTCCTTAATAGGCCTTATTCTGTTACTAAAATCTTAGTTCTATAGGATTCTTAATCCTAAGCTTAGTTCTACCTTAAGCTTTACTCTAGCCTTAGTCCAACTAGGCTTTACTAGTGTTCTTATCTTATCTTAAGAGTTTTAAATCTTACTTATCTCGTCTTAAAAATCTTATACCTTTAGGAAACTTCGTCCTAAGCTTATTTATATATCACTAAACTAAGCCGTTACTCTGCTTTATTAGTTATCATCTATTATAGGTCCTTAAGCTTGCCTTATCTTATCTTAAGAATCTTAGTTATTTCTTATCTTATTTTAAAAATCTTAAGCTTTTAGCCTTTTACCTTTATTAAGTGCTAAAGTAGTTTACTACCCTACTTCTCTTACATCTTATAAAGCGATAGATATTATATCTAGTAGGGTCTTAATCCCTACTAATATTTCCTATTCTATAGTGGAATTATCCTTTGCCTCTTATATAATATCTTTAAGGTCCATATATTTCTAGTAAACCGCCTTTATCACCTTATTATTATAAAATATTTCGCCTATATTAAATTTATCGTCCTTAATATCTAATCTACAAACTAGTTTATTAGTTCCATTATATTTTACTAAATATAGCTTTTATAACTAATAGCTTGCGCTATATTTAGCGTCCTTATAAATTTGGTATATATTATTATCCCTTTATATATATATATCATCTACTAGTCTCGTTCCTTTTACTATATAGTAACTCTAACCACTTTTATAGTCTTTAATATAATAACCTTATTTTCCGCAATTTATATAAGCTCCTTTTTTAAACTATTTTTCTTATTATAGAGTCCGCCTAAACGTCTTCTACTACTAAAATCCCTAGTTTAGCCTCTACTCCTTAGGTCTTTAATTACTTAATTTTTACCCTCTAGGTTTCTATAATTTCTTATTTTATCTTCTAAATTCTTTAGTATTACTTAGGTCTATTAGCTCTGCGCTATACTATAGTTTTTAACTTAACTTTAGTTATTACATACTTTACGCCTTATATAACTATAGAATTCTATTTTAACCTCTTTTAGCCTATTCCCTTTAGTAAATCTAATTATTAATCTTAATTGCTTAATTTATTAGTTCCTATAGGGTGTCTATATCTTCTATTAAGACAATTACATTCTAGATTTTAGCCTTAAGTCCCTATTTATACTATGCTATAAGCGCCTTATTATTCCACTTTACTTATATTACTAACGTTTAGAACTACGTTATATACTTAATTGCTAAGGTTTATTATATAATATTCTAGAGTTTTCTTTTTACTATAGTTACTACTTCTAGGTTGTTCGTACTAACTTAATAGTACGAGTAAGTTGTATCCACGGGTACGAAATACATGTAGTATTGTATACTTGTTTAGATAGTAACTGTCGATTCTATTGAGGTAGACTACGTGGTCTATATACTGACGCGCCTCCCCCCTAATTAGTTAGCACGTAGGTAGTTGGTGCACGAACGCGTATTTACGCGTTTGTACACCAGGTGCTGTAATTATACACTAGCGGTACTTNGAAAATNAAACCACTTATNTANAGCCTCNGTAATTGCCTTAATAGAACNATAAAACACATAAGAAAATATATAGGAAACTCCTCCCGAGGTGCCTTCTGGGCTGCCTTCTAAACGGTGCCCTAAGCTAGCCGTAAGTCCTGCTTACGGTCCGTAAAATGAACCATACGGCCTTTTAATGGGCAGTAGACGAGCCGTAAGTTAGATCTTAAGGGCTGTTAAGATGCTAGTGCTAAGCAAGCTAATAGCGATTTTCCGTGCTTGGTATGGAAAATTATAATTAGTGGATTTAACCACTATGGCAGAATATAGTAGAATTTGGCAGGTTACGTGAGTCCACTAAGTTCCATTATAGCTTTCTATCGTTTTTTATTTAATAGCTTATAGTCCGTAGAATAGGCCGTATAATAAGCCGTACGGCCTTCTAACGGGCCGTAGGCGTACTATAGGTACTCCGTTAGTCCCGTTCTACCTATTCTATAACTTTTAGGTTAAGCTTATTTGTATTAATTAGGGTTTTAAGGGCTTAATACGGTTTTGCCTTAGTTATAGCGTCTACTAGGTTATTTCCGCCGCTGATCCATTTAACCTCCGCAATTTTACGTTGTTTATAGGCCTAACGTAAGCACATTAGGTTAACCATAAGCCTCTTCTCTTATATCGTACCTAGTTTAACTAGGTAGTTGTAGAGGGACTTTAAATCGGTATATAAAACCAGGGGTAACTGCTCTAGTTGTAGAATCTTCTAGACTGTTAATTTGATTGCGGCTGCTATATTAAAGCCATAAGCTAGTGTATATAGTTTAGAGGCTAGTATACTGCGGGTTACTTGTTTACACTTAATTAAAGACTAGTATAGTATATTTGCGTCCTAATTATGGTCCGTAAGTACGATTATAAAGCCGATTTGTAATAATAGGTCCCTATTATTGGTAAAGGAGGCGTCCGTAAATATTAGTAAGCTAAGGGAACTTAGGTTTAGTGGTATGAAAGTAAGTCCCCTTACTACATTATTAATTTGCTACTAAATGCGCTTATTAAGCTGCTTAATATTTTCTTCTTACAGATTTACTGCCTGGGCTATAAAGGACAAATTGTAGGCAGATTTGGGTTGACAGACTATAGTAATATAGGCGCCTCTTGTATGCTATGCAATGTATTAGTCCTTTGTATTTATGGTCTTATAGGTCTCTCTATAGGAGCTAGTAAGGTCCGTAGGCTTTACTCTAATAGGCTTTAGGTTTTAAGCTTGGCGTTCCTAAGTCAGCTTAATTAGGTTGCCCTTTTATATAATTAGGCCTCTATTAAACTTGATCAGATTCTGCTTAGTTAACTGCTCTCGCGGCTTTGCTAAGAACTTGGCCTTTTATAGTTTAGTTTCTTTAGCGTCTGTAAAGGTCTAGTCTACTAGGAATAGGGTATTGTTTGTTTGGAGTCTAATAATACTAAGGCCGTTTAATAGGCTGTATAGGAGGCAGGGGTTGTAGGTCGACTGTTCTATTTTGAGTTTACTAATGTGGTGCTAGTGGTATGTTTTAAACCAGTGGTTTCTAGCTTCTAGTACCCTATAAAGAGGTTTTATAACCTGTAAAATTGTTCCTAGTTATAGGTTAAGCTTATAGGGTGGTTGTATAAAGATGTCCCTATTTAGGTAGGTATTTGACTATATATAGGCTTGTGAGATATTCCGTAAGTAGAGGGCTACGGGTTTAGTTTGCTGTAGTTTAGGCGTAAGTATAAGTATAATCCGTTAACTGACTTATTAAATTGTAGGCGATTGCGTAAGGACTAGGTTCTTTCCTTGGTCGTTATAAGCTTATATAATGAGCCTTAATTTCTTAAAAGCTTTGTTAGTACTAGGGTGCTTAATCTTGTTAATAAAGCGTAAGTTAAATATACGGACGCCTTGCGGAATATCTTTTTCTATTATAACTGTAAAGACGCCCTTTTTAAGTAGTCTGTTAATCTCTTTACGCCGTAAGTCCGTAAAAGGGGTTTCTTGTACTAGGACTAATATATCCGTAGGCGGAGATTGTCTTACGGATATGCCTGTGGAGGTTAGGTAATTCTTTATTACGGGGTTCTTAGTTATAGGATACTTTTAGGGGCGTCCTTGGCTACGCTTTATAGTAGGTTTAGCGGGTTTAGTAAGTTCCTAGGGGACTTCTAAGGTAGGTAGGGGTACTTCCAGTTCGTCTAGTTTGGCGGGTGCTTCCGGTTCATCTGGTTTGACGTTATAGGTGTTTTTGGATTAAAAGTAGGGTTTTACAGACGTGCTTCTAAAGCTAGTTAGCCTGCTAGGAAGCTGTATATAGCACGTCTCGTTTTCTATAGCTAGTAGGTAATAGGGTTTATTCTAGCTGCCGCTTTTACGCTATATAAGGACTTCAGAGTTAAGCGGGAGGTTGTGTACTAAGGTTGTATTAGGTCCGTTGCGGTGGTATAAGGCGTTATTAACAGTTTGTTTGGCCCGTAATTTAATTATTTCGGCTATTGCCTTCTATATTGTAGCTGCTTGTTCCGTAATAGATGGGGTAGGGGGGCCTAGGTTGCTTATTTTTGGGTAGGCTCCGTAAACTAAGAGGGTAGGTACTAGTCCGTTAGGGCTAGCGGTGTTGTTAACGGCTTTTACGGCTATCTGTAAAGCCAGTTCCTTTTAGATATTCTTATACTTGTCCGTAATAATCTAATAAGCTCTTTGTAGAGCTAGGTAAGCTCGCTTAATAAGCTTAATAGACTAATGCGCCTTAACTGGAATAGCTTTTGTTAATATAGCCATGGCTATAGTATATTGCTAGAATTCCTTGCTGATGAAGTTCCTACCGGCGTTATGGGTGATATACTTAGGAGGTCTAACGTACGTGTTAATCTAGTAGGTCCGTAAAATATCCTAAGTGTGCTTTGTGGATATATTTTACAACTAACGGGCGGCTTAGTAGCGGGTTGCCTCGTTAATTATATATAATACTGGGCTGCCGTTAATGTACATAATATCTATGTATACTAAGTGGTTGAAGTTAAGGTCCTTATAAAGGGTAAACTTAAATTAGCCTAGGGAACATCTGTATTTCTGGTAAAAGGAGTAGTATTTAGTTAGGTAATTAACTGCCTTTTTATTAACGTTGTTGTGTCTAGAGCGTTTAAGGACTCTATATAGCTTTTTGGCTAACAGGTGGCCGAAATAGTGGTGCAGATAGTAGATCTCCGTACTAGTAAGGTAGCACAGGTTATAGTTAAAAGATTCCTAAATGTAGGTCTGTAAAGTCTCTCCTTATATAAGGAACGGGTGTCTAAATTATCGTATAATTGGTAGGGTAATATGCTTGCTTCCTAGGGTAGTTGCGGGGCCGATTAAGGTGTCCGTAATATTGTTGTAGTAAACCTATAACCTGTCTATGTCCGTAAGGTAAAGTAAGAAAGGGGTGTCTGCTTTTACTATGTGGAAGTTAACTAGGCTAATTGGGGTCTTAACTGTAATTGATCTAATTAATACAGTTAAGCTAATGCCGAATTGGATGTTTACGGCCTTAGTTTGCGTAATATTAATGTTTATATTGTTATTTGCGGTAGTCTTATATGCGAGGTATTATCCGTAGCCTATAGTAGACTTCTTAGAGGCGCTTGTGTTAATTATAACACCGTAGAATTCCTTAGGGGTATAGCGTTCTATGGTGATATATATAAATAGGTCCTGCTTATAATTTATAACGTCTATAATAGGGGTGCTTATGAAATAGTTTTTAGGCGTAACTAAGTGTATAAAGGAATGGTTGGCTAATACGGTTATAATATTAAAGGCTTAGCTGTCCGTAAAAGGTCTAAAAGTAGTTAGGAACGTCTCTGGGGTCTCCTGTTTCTAGTTATTTAGGTTAAAGTTAATTATAAAGGCTTCTATTAACTTATTAGGGGGCTCCTCTTCTTTCTTTCCTTTGTATTTTAAGATAAACTAGCTAATCCGTTTATTAAATCTCTTTTTAGACCTATTACGTTCTTCCTGGGTATACCTTGTAGACTAATATCCTTCTTTGCTATATATAAAGCATTTCTGGCTTATTTATCTATAGGGGTATGCTTTTATATAGGGGTTGCTATGGGGGTTATAGGTAGGACTTAGTTGGTATAGGTGCTGCTAGCGGTAGCGGCGGTCTGTAAAGTAGACGTCTGAGTCTATTTATAGATATTGAATATTTGTAATAAAGGCTTAAGTGCTGCCTAGTAGGTTTAAGACTTTATAGGTTATAATAGAGGAGTATAGATTATTAATAAGGCTAGCTAAGGTATCTATAGGCTTATAGTAGGCGTACTTATAAGGCTCTACTTCCTAGTAGGCCGTAATAAGTTTATTATATAGGAAGTTGTCTGTTTAAAGCTTAGTGTTAAGGCCGTGCTATAGGTGCCGGAGGTCTTTAATAAGAATTTGTAGGCACTCTATAGTTGATTTTTTAGTGTTTTTATTAATTACGGTCCGTAGCTTAGTTATATTCTATTAGGTAAGGATATTACGCNTATATTCNNGTCCTTTAAAGTANTTANNNNTAGCTTNNNATAGCTTATTAAAGGGNACACTAAGGGGGTTGCTNTTAAGGTTGGTGTAGTAGTAGTTAAGTGCTAGGCCGCGTAGTATAGTAGAGTAGGCTTAGCTAAACTTTTGTTTAGGAATGTTGGCCTTCTAGTAAAGGTCCGTAAAGATAGTTAGTTTAAAGTTAAAATTATCATTTTCACCGCTATACTTAGATTTGTTAGTATAGAGCTTAGCTAGGTTAGCTAGCTCCTTACTATAGGTCTTTATTTAGGTGGGTTGCGGATCTATAACTTATGGATCTATAGCTTGCGGATATATGGCTTACGGGTCTGTAACTTAAATAGTAGGGGTAGTTTAGTCCGTATTTTGGTTTATAGGGGTATTATAATCCGTAACTTAAGAGTAGGGTGTATTTTAGCCAATAAGGTTAAGTCTAAAGCCGCTTAGGTTTATAGGACAAATTTGGTTAAGTGGGTTAGGTATAAGGCTAGTAATTATATTAAGTTTGGAAAAAGTAAAGAGTTCCTTAGTTTCTTAGAACTGGTCTAGAATTTCCTCTTTAGTTTATTCCGTTTAGTCCTTTTCGTGTATTATGTTGTATAAGGACTATATAATAGTAACTTATTTATTCCTTTTAACCTATATACTTTAGTTATATAAAAGGGTTTATAGTTTATAGATAGTAATAGGGTTGTAGGCCTTGAGAATAGCTTCCGTAAAGTCTGCAAAGTCTTTCTAGTATTGCTCCTATAGGTCATTATTTATAAGCTTAAAGTGTTTGTATTTAAGGATTTTAAAACTAATATAGTTATTAATGTTGTTTGTAGACGTAACGTCAACTTTTTATTTTTACTTCTTTTAACCTTTACTGACTTACTTGCTAATGTCTGCTATACTATAGTGTAGTGTAGTGCGTAGCGGGTAGTAGCAGCTTATAATAGGTGGGGGAGGTCTTATAACGGTTCGTAAAATTAATTAATAGGTCCGTAATGGTTTATAGGAGGGTAAGGGTTTTCTATAAAAGGTCCGAAGAGGTTTAAGGTTTAAGGGGGTTAAGGATAGGGGTTCCGTATAGGTCTATATTCGCGTTTATAACTTTTAGTAAACCGTATTAAGACTTGAATAAGTATATAGAGTTAGAGATAAGTCCGTAATCCCCAACTTCCGACCTTCTAGTAGGTTATACTAGGAGTCTAAACGGGTGGTTGCTATCGTGTGTATCGCTTAGGGGGAGGTATTAAGTAATTACTAATCTGTGCGCGCTTACTAATCAGTATTCGTACTAACTTAATAGCACAAGTAAGTTGTATCCATGGGCACGAAATACGTATAGTATTATATGCTTATTTGGATGGTGACTGTCGATTTTATTAAGGTAGACTACGTGGTCTATATACTGACGCGCCTCCCCCCTAATTAGTCAGCACGTAGGTAGTTGGTGCACGAACGCGTATTTACGCGTTCGTATACCAGGTGCTGTAATTATACATAGGTCTTTAAACATTTATATAAGTTACTCTATAAACCCTTTTTAGCTTATAAATATAAACCATACATCTTAATTAGTAGTTATTATTCCATTCGCTTATATCTCCGTAAGGTAAAGTTTAAACTATTTAAGCGCCCTTTCTAATAGGAATAGTCCCGCATATACTATTCAATCTATAAGTATTAGTAGCTTTACTTCTTCTTACGTAACTTTAAAGTATATTTATATAAGGAATTCTTTAAGTTTTAATCTCTCTTCTAAGTACCTTTTAATTAATAGTAACTTAATCTTTACTACACCTATCCTATTAATCCTATTTTTTTTTAACGTTATATTATTTTCTATTAGCTAGTTAACTATCTCTTATAGTTATCTAACCGTTATAGGTTGCTATAAGTTAGTGTCTACTATACTAGTATCATTACCTGACCTCAATATAGTTGCCGCCGTTAATAGCGTTATAGTGGCTGCTTTTAGTAGTATATTATTTAACTTTCTATATTTAATACTATAACTAGGTAGTAATTATATAACGGAACCTTATAGCAAGTATTATAATAGGCTCATTAATAGGCTAGGTGTGTAGGTAATGTAAATTAAAGTTAATAACGTAATAATAACTAGTAGAGTGGTTGCCTAATAGATTAACTCTAATTATATTCTAAGAATTACTATAAAGGGAAGAACTATCTGGGTAGGGACTGTAGTCCTTTAAATATATAACCATACTCCTAAGAAATCCCCCTTATATATAAGGTACGTGTTATACGTATTATATATACATTCCCTTTATATACTATGTATACTATATATAACGTTATATGACCTTAGTTACCCTTCTTCGTCACATAGCTCTATCGGCTCTATCCTAAACCGTGCCTAAATTAACCAACTAACTTCTTCCGACTCCTCTCTAAATAGTTATAACATTGTACTTAAAGTGTCCGTAACATCTTTTAAATACTCTCTTTTAAGAAAGCCTCTCTTTAACTAGTATTAACACCTATAAAATTCTTATATTTTATTTATATGCGTAGCTACTACTTAGTTATAATAATAAGTACCTTAAGTAATTGAGAATTACTTTATAAAAATTATAAAAATTAGCTTTTATATAAGTATATAACCTTATTCCTAAGATTATATAAATTCTTTTATAATTAATAAAATATAGTAAATAGTAGAACAGCTCTATATAGTAGGAAGGATCTAGGCTATAATAATTATTTAAAAATGTATTAAGCCTTTAAGTAAAGAAATATAACGGTCCTAATCCTTATTAGATCTTATCGCTACTAGTTATATATAACCTCAGCTCGACTCCCTACTTCCTATCCTTTCCTTAGCTTAATATGCTCGTTAATAGACAATCCAGTTTTATAGGCTTGTATATATCCCTTCTACCGTACTAATGCCTTAATTAACTAATTTATTAATAGAAAATAGGGTATTTAAGTAAAGATCTTATTAAGTATATAACTAAACTCTATATAGGGCCTAATTGCAATATAGAAAAAATAAATTAAGACTATTAAGGCGTTTATAGTCTTATAATAGCTTTATCTCTATAAAGAGTAATAAAAGGATTTAAATAGAGATATTATTATAACTCTATTAAGGTATAAGTATGCTAACTCGCAATTTATTATATTTTAGTATAGCTAATTACTTAAATACCACGATACCCCTGATATTACGATACGCTTGGGCTGAACAAGCGGTATTGTCTAAAGGGTTTTTACTGTAGCCCAACACCAGCCTTACCGCCTCTTGGGCGGTCTAAGGCTGAGAGAGCCCGGACCCCAAATGTGACGAGGGCTTTCCCGCCATTTCGCTCTGGTCACTAGTCGGTCGCGCACCCACACCAACTATCAACCCCTCGGCGCACTAGCCCCTGCCCCTCCATCCCGTCTGGCCTTCTCAGGCTTCAACCTGCTTCAAGGCCACCACAGCGCTTTTGGCATCTCCATCGACCGCTTCAATTCTTTATTTGCAGTCTATAAGGCTGCGAAGCCCGCTCGTTACGACTACGCCTGCCCCGAAACATCCTTCTTCAGCCTGTTGATCGGGACCCGCTTGTTGGTGTTGGTGTTGGTTTTGTCGCGCCAGTCCTCACACGTACACCCTTACGCAGCCTTCAGCCCCGGGCGGCTACGAAGAGTTAAAAACCACCTCCTTGTACACTGCGACTGTACAGCTTCCTTTTGCATATTCAGCGCATCTGTTCCCATTTACCCGACCGCCATCATGTCAGATCTCCAAGGGCGCAAGGTCTTCAAGGTCTTCAACCAGGAGTTTATCGTCGACGAGAGATACAATGTCACCAAAGAGCTGGGTCAAGGCGCTTATGGCATAGTCTGGTATGCAAGCTCAGGTATACAATGCTGCTGGCTAGCTCACTACTAAGACCTTTGGCAGCGCTGCTACGAACAACCAGACTGGTGAGGGGGTTGCCATCAAGAAGGTTACCAATGTTTTCAGCAAGAAGATCCTAGCCAAGAGAGCGCTTAGGGAGATAAAGTTGTTGCAGCATTTTAGAGGTTAGCTTACATTCTCCCGCTGCGCTTATTTGCAAGGCCATTTAAGTACAGGGCATGTATTGACAGTATACAGGACACCGCAATGTATGGGTTACCTCATACGACCCCACTATCCCATCCCATGCTTCCATTGCAGGCCAGGAGCTAACTGGCCTTGCCTATAGATCACCTGTCTATACGATATGGACATTCCTCGACCCGAGAATTTCAACGAGTGCTATCTATACGAAGGTATTGACGGCATGTCGCTATACACCCACCCGGATATAAGCTGACACACTGCAGAGCTCATGGAATGTGATTTGGCTGCCATTATCCGGTCTGGCCAACCCCTCACCGATGCCCATTTCCAGTCCTTTATCTACCAGATCCTTTGCGGTTTGAAATATATCCACTCGGCCAACGTGCTTCATCGTGACTTGAAACCTGGAAATCTACTAGTTAACGCCGACTGCGAGCTCAAGATTTGCGACTTCGGCCTTGCAAGAGGGTTTTCGATGGATCCGGAGGAGAATGCGGGGTATATGACTGAATACGTGGCGACGAGGTGGTACCGCGCACCAGAAATTATGTTAAGCTTTCAGAGCTACACGAAAGCCAGTATGTATCTCTGTCTTCTCCTATGCCTTAGATCTCTATGTTCCACCTAAGTTTCATCATCGGGTCTGGTCTAACCTTATATAGTCGATGTTTGGTCCGTCGGCTGCATCCTGGCCGAACTCCTAGGCGGGAAGCCTTTTTTTAAGGGCCGCGACTATGTCGACCAGCTTAACCAGATCCTGCACTACCTTGGCACTCCCAATGAAGAAACGCTTTCGCGCATCGGATCACCCCGTGCCCAGGAATACGTGCGCAACCTGCCATATATGCAAAAAGTGTCCTTCCAATCCTTGTTCCGCAACGCGAACCCGGACGCACTGGACCTACTGGACCGCATGCTGGCCTTCGACCCGTCATCGCGCATCTCAGTCGAAGACGCGCTGGAGCACCGGTACCTGCACATCTGGCACGACGCGAGCGACGAGCCGAACTGCCCGACGACGTTCGACTTCCACTTCGAGGTGGTCGAGGACATCGCCGAGATGAAGAAGATGATCCTGGCCGAGGTCAACCGCTTCCGCAGCATGGTGCGCGTGCAGCCGCAGCAGGGCCAGATTGCAAACCCCATGCAGCAGGCTGGCAACGTCCCCATCCCTGAGCACTACGACCCGCGCGCCTACGAGGACCCGAGACCGCAGGAGGCCCAGCAGTACATGGGCCACGGCCTGGAGAGCGACTTGCAGGGGCTGGATGGGAGGAACATGGCGCATCATAGCATGAGGTAGGGGGCGCGCGTGTGCGCTTTATAAATTATCATAGCCGATATAGCGGGAAGCGGGTTTTGGAAAAAAGACTTAATAGGCTTTTTTTTGGCAGAGAGGGGCTGAGATTATTTCGACCTAGATTGGCTTTGGTTTGCCCAGATGGGTATGCGCGGTGATACATACGGTCGATTGACGATGTGATGGGCTCTTCTCCTATTTTTATGACGTGTCGTTTTGCTAGTTCTGTCATTTTGCTAGATTGAATGAATTGATGGATTTCTTTTCCGGGGAATCGCTTGGTATTGACGTTTACATTCATTACATCCATCATATGCCTTTGAGTGGTTAATTTTAACGTTTGACTTGCTTAATAAAGTCTCAGGAGCTCAAATTCAGTACACGTATCCCTTCCAACGGTAGGGTTCTACGAACACCAGAATCAAAAGTACTCATAGAGCCTTGATCTCATTGGCTAGATCTTATCGATAACGATAGGACCAATTTTACCGTTAGAAGAGATATCTCCCATACATTGCTATGATGACCTGGTGACTAGGGTCGATGTTGAGGGTGCTCTCTGCAGAAACAGTCATGATTGGCTGCTTCGCCGATAATCGAAAAGGGGAAAGCGCGAAATGGCCAAGTCACCTTCAACATCGTCTGATGAGGCTGCGGCTGATGCTCTACTTAAGTCACGGTCTTCTCCCCAACCTCCGAGATGCTTTCTTCATCACTACCAAAACCATTCTCCTTCAAGTTCTGCATTTGCTGTTCTTACCTAGGCGTTTTGGCCCTCAGTCCTAGCTGGTCAGACAGCCTAACAATTACCATCCTGTCATTAATACGTTGACATCGTCTGCACCATTGTCTTTACTATACGGGTTTCTGCCTTCCCTATGATACTAGAAGAAATTTACTGGCTCAATGGCTACTGCAGAGGTTGATACAGAATCGCTCCCAGAGCTCTCACTTGAAGACATACTAAACGCCGACTGGAGTATTTCCCCTAACAACTGGCGAGAATTTCCGGACTTTCTAGATCAGCCATTTGATGTCAAAAATACCGGGGTACAAGAAACCACCAATTTGGACGGCGAAAATATATTCGATAGCAAAGACGTGAGCTCCTCAATCATTATTATCACGTCTTCTCATGTATGAGCAGTTCAACCTGGATGTTTACTTAGACGAAAATTATGAGTTCGATGTGTGCGGAACCCCTGACCCACCCTGGGACTCACATATCGACCCAGCGGTGCCACGGAATGTATGTCTGAGTTATCTGTCAACTGATTTTTACTAAGAGTGTAAAGGATCTTCAAAATCGTCCTGCTACGTTGCCTCTGGCATCTGTGGAGGAGTCTTCATTAAATCCAGCAAACTCGGTTACACCATTCCAGCAGTTTCTAAACATTGCTTTACCCGAGGATACTCTCCAAAGGGCCCTACAGGAAGATCTCGAAGATTCCTCAGGTGGTATTTGCACAAATCGTCCTAAACAGTCGAGATTTCCTCTAGAATCCGTTTCTATCCTTAAGATTTGGCTCGAGAAACACATGGAAAACCCATATCCCACCTCCCAAGAAAAAACCGAGTTAGCCGCTATGGCACATCTGAGTGTCCAACAAGTTAGTAACTGGTTTGTCAACCACCGACAACGCCAGCTACCCCCGAAGCGGCAGATGAGCCCGATGGAGGCCTGGCTATCAAGCTCTTCTGACGATGAAGTGGCTTCCTACCGTGATATACGACGAGCTCTGCAGAACCGGCGAAAGAAAGACACACCAATGTACGATATAGAACCCAGAACAAAGTTCTCTTCATTCCAAATCCCTAGCCCACCTTCCGATGCTAGGTCCGTATCCACTGGAAGCATAAGCAGCATAAGCAGCATAAGCAGCACAGGATCGGCGTTTTCCCAATGTAAAGACGCTGTTTTATCTGGGCCGCCACGGCGAGGACGAAAAAGACATCATGGACTACTTTCAACCCCATTCAAGCTCAGCGGACAAAATGATCGGAATAGTCCTAAAAAGCAAAAGGCTGCATCGGATGTTGGAAGCGATACTGATGGACCTTCCTCGGACCTAAATTTCCAATGTACCTTCTGCTATAAGAGGCTGTCTAGCAAAACGTGGAAACGACATGAAACCACTCAGCATTTTCCCCAGCATCAATGGACGTGCATGAAGAATGGATTCCGAACAGCCCATGATCCCTTGACACGTCGAAACTTCGTTGAAGGATTTCTATTCCTTCCGAAGTTAGTGTGCATCTTCTGCAATTCTTCAGACCCTGATGAATCTCACGCTGTATCCTGCCATCGCATATCGCAATGCCTTGAAAATCCTGAAAGCGATCGGACATTCACAAGGAAGGACCACCTTGTTCAGCACCTCTGGCGGTTCCATAACAGCTCCCTCAGCTCCTTCTTTCTTGAGTCTTGGAAGTCGAAGACAGAGCTAGATGATGACTTTGAATGGAACTGCGGGTTCTGCGGCGATTCTCTTCGGGGCTGGGATATCCGTGCAAACCATATTGCTAAGCACTTCCGTGAAAGGAAAACGATGGCTGACTGGTGTTCCGATCGTGGAGTTTAATGGGCCATTTGAATGCTTATGCTGCCCTAAAGGTCCAAGGAAATTCCAGAATATATTTGGTTTACAGTGAGTCTTTGGTCTATCGTATTCAAGACATATACACTACTAGGAGTATACCAGTAGGCATGAAATGCGAACAGGGTGGCGGAAAATCTAATCTTATCGCGATACGGATCGACGATCTACGATCGATAACAAGTTTCATTACCCGCCGTCAATCCATCAACCACACTACTGGCCCGTACACCACTCGCCTATGCGGCTGTCGCTCCTCGCGAATGACCTCTCGCCGCCATGACGAAACGCGTTAGTCATACATCAGCTTGGCCATAGTAGCCACCCACCGCGGTTCAGCACAATCTGTGAACGGCTTCACCGGCGACGTTAGCGCCTGTCCTACTCGAACTGCACCTTCAAGCCCTGTCCAGCGCCTGCTGCTGCTGTGGTACATCTGCATTTTAAATACCTTCCAATGCGAGATTGAGGCCTCCAAGGCTGCGACACTATGCTACTGTTGCCTCCTTCCAACTGCGCCGTGCACGATCGGGCAAAAAGCCCCCCCAAAATAACCTCCAATACATGGTCAAGACTAACAAGGCTACAAAAGCTGGCTGACACTTCCTCTTCCTAATTGCTCCACTCCGACTGTGGCTAACAAAGCTGTAACAGCTGGAAGGCTGCCCAGGTGCCATTGCCACCTCCTAATCGCCGCATACACTGTTGAGCTAAAATAATAATGGAAGAACTGCCTACAGCCTCAGAACTCGGAAAACGTATAAAAGTGCATTACAATTACTGCTTCGGAAAGTCCGTTGAGCCGGTCTCACTCTTAAACTTTCAGACCCCTGCCCACGGGTCTTCACTATCCCTTCCATTTCCGATCCTCCGCATTCTTTCCATTGTCAAGAGACCTAGGAGTATGAGGGCCGATGTGTTCGGTTATAATGCCAGAGGCTTTTCTTTTGAAATCCAACAAGTCTGCGCTAGCATTAGCCAAGAACTGAATTGCAACGTTTTATTCGTGGGCGACTCGGATATCGCAGCGAACTTTAGCGGTCACAACAAAATCAAGACAGACGCCGACATTGCGGGCCTTGGAGTAAGTCTTCCCACGTTTCCTTCGCTACCAGCTAGTCCTTTAAAGCCAGGCTCCTAACTCTACTCTTCACGGTTAGATTTACATCGCGCTACTTGTCCAAGTCTTCGGAATGATGTTCCTGGCCATTGTCTTCGTGTTGTATGATATACGAGGCCGAAACAGACGCTCGCACTATCGGCTGCTCTTCGCCTTCTCGGACATACTCACCATTCAAGCCGTCGTATACATACTCAACTTTGTCCTGACCGGGAAGTGCGGCTTAACGACCTATCACTACTTCGTCGCGCTAGACTCCTTACTTCTCTTCTGCTCCACCATGGTGCTAGTCTTCGTTACCTCAAGACATCACTACTGGGAAACCCTCTTGGGGCCGTTCCGGTTCTTGGCTACCCTCGTAATCTTTGGCATGCTCAGCATCTTCATAGGTTACCAGACATTCCGACATGGGACAAGCGACTTCCCGAACTGGAAGCCCTCGGAACACAATGACACTGTCCTCCTGCTCCCCGTATCTTGCTTCCTCGACCCCGATTTGATCAGCTCCGCGGAATTCGGAAATCCGTATGCCCCAAACCAAACCGTGACCGACGCTCAGTTAGACCAAATAGGACGACCTGTTAAGACTTACCAACTTCCCGAAATCTGGATATTTTGGATCCTGGCTCTGTGTCTCGTTCTGGGAGTGACAACCTGCTGCTGCCTGGCTGCGCGTCCGCATAACAAGCTGCCCGTGGAGAAATCAAGGGAGTGTTGGTGGATCATGTGGCTCACCCTCGCTGCTTGCTTCGCCACCGACGTATTCTGTGCATACCATATCTTCAAGCTTAGAAAGTGGGCCAGCACGTCGGGATGGCTGGAGAACGGCGAGGAGGGCGAGTTGTCTCCGTTTAGCCAACTAATGGCTGTCGCGTCGTTAGTGCTTCTTGCCTTCGCTTTAATCGACCATGTACCACTCAGAGGGCCCGAGAGGCATGTGCCTAATCATCACGGTTACGCGGTAGTCTAGCATTCGCGAGGCTAGGAGACGCGTGTATGAATTGCTTCCTTTACCTTTCTCCACTTTGTATCACCACTTCTAGGTCTCTTTGCTCTTATCCTTCTCTGTTCATCTTACGAAAATTCTTCTTTCGATTTTCTTGCGCGCAATGAAAAGTTTTTCACGGCCATTTCTATTATATGAAGTTTAGCGAGTGTTGTAATTCTGCTGCGCCAACGACCTCGATCTCGAGTCCAGTGCACTTTGATATATAGATAATCCTTTAGTTAAACTAAAAAGAATATTACTATTAAGTATAACAGATTATTAGCTAATATAATTAAAGTAGATTAATATTAAAAGCAGTAGTTAATTAAAGGCCTTTTATTAAGTAGTTTAATTGACTATATTAGCTTTGGTAGAACTTTAACTATACACTAGTTAATAAGCTTAAATATTAATCTTATTAGCTATAAGCTAACTATAGAGGTAGAAAAGCTAGTTGAGTAAAATATATTTAATAGAGCTTTTTATTTAATAAATCTAATATAGAAATAGAGCCTTTAAAGCCCTTACTACTAACTATTTTACCTATCTTTTTAAGCCTCTATAGATATATAAGATACATTTAACTAAATTTAAATACTATATTAGGTAAATTAGGGCCAACATTTAATTAGGTAATATTAATATTAATATATAAAGAGATGCTGCCAAAAATCTGTAATAAAATACTATAAAGTCTACTACTCTCCTAATTGGGATAGCTAGCTAACAGCGTAATAGTTAGCGTATATTATCTACAAGGGGGTACCACGAACGGGGCAGACGCCCCCCTATTAGTGCCCGTGCGCAATAGGGGGTATCTGCACTTGATGCAACTCCATACGATTTCTATGTACAATTCACCACTTCGTATGGCCTCCATTTGCAAGAATTATAGCCTCGCAGCGATCGTGCATCTGATCTACATACCTTTTGAAGTCGTCTAGCTGCAACTTCTCCCATTCCTCCTTAATATATCGTCTTACTTCTTTATTAGTCTTTGGAAATTGCTTGCCCATTAATACTTTAGTAAACGCTAGACGTTCTTAACAGGATTAAGATTAGGCGAATTAGCTGGCTATTTTATTTGTATAAGGCCGTTATAATTATGAAGAGCTTTCGTAATCCTAGCGGTATAGGAGGTGGCTCCATCCTCTATTAAAATGGCAGTGCCTTTACCCGTATACTGCTCTACTATGTCCTTGTATTCGCATATAGCAGGGCACACGTGCTGCGTATATACGTGACTTAATATATTACCGCATTCCTTTTCGAATACCACTAATCTACCTTTTCCGTATAATGATATCGTCCCTTGTATTATCTAGGAGCTATAGCCACGGAACTTAGGAAAGCAGCAGCTATCTAAGTACTTCTCCTTTGGCCGTTGAGTTACGTATACCTTTCTAAAGCTTCCCGTTGCAAGGACGCCTCGTCTGACTAAAGAACCTATGCTTACATCCACGGAGGCCAATTGGGGTGGAGTAACGCCTACGTAAGACGTGCCTGCTTATGTGCCTCTGTAAGGAGAGGTTTCTCTATTACAACGCGGCGGTAATATTGTTCCTTCTTAAATGTAGTAATTAGTGTACGTCTGCAGGCCTTAATCCCTTCTATTTAGGCAATCTCTTTAAGAGGAAGGCGACAGTGGAAGGCATTAATTGTTGCCCGTGCAACAAGACGTTGTTAAATGGGCGTATTAAGGATAGGACGTTGACCGGGGTGCTTTCTTGATGTCTCGGAGCACGATTAAATGGCTTTTTAAGGACGATGCGATTGTGCAGTAACGCCAACGTCCAAATCGATATAACGAGAAGATCTGAAGACATGCTCTATAGGTAAGATGCGTCCCTGGAGGTCTGTATGGATTAGGCGACGCATACAACGAGTTACGAGAGGGGTGGTGGCCTCGATTTTGACGAACGAGAGATGGCATATCGATATTGGTTTTATTACTCCTAATTGTATTGTCGCAGGGGTTATTTGCAGGGGCTATATACTGTACTTTTGGCTTTTTGAAGGCTCTGAGCTTTATAAATTTGGGTGGCGAATTTGGGTGACAAATCCTCTATATTGCGGGCACTGACAGGGGGGGCGTCTGCCCCGTTCGTGGTACCCCATTGTAATAGTTAGCTGACAGCGAGCGATCCGATTGACGTAGTTAGTCAGCTATTTTGCTCAAGCTCGCAACTAGGCTGACTATTAGATATACTGTATAACAATTACCGTGGCGCGCTCTAAGCCGTTAGACTCCTATTCGATTTGCTTCTATACTTTTCTATTAAGTTTATCTTGTGGTAAAGAACTATCCCAGTCGTCACGCTGTGGGTTTGGGACAGTAATTTTATACGGCTTGAGGAGCTCTATAATATCCTTTTACTATTTCATTACTTTACCATTTTTAATGCTACCAGTAAGGAAAGTAGATTTTCTAGTAATAGACAATAAAGTTAGGGTACTTATTCTTAATAATAGGCTTAGTGGAATTTTCGGTAAAAGTTGTAATGCTTAAGGTAGTGTAACGGCGCTAGGGCGCGTTACCTACTAAATTCTACTGTAATACTGCTAAATCCTACTAACTCTATAATTAAGCTCGTTTACTACTAGCGCCTTAGCGGCTGGCCTTTATATTTATTTACATCGGTTTTATCGACCCCTTTTCCTTTTCCTTCTCCTTGGCTTAATATCTTCGTAATATAGTATTCGTTTAAGCTTCGATTTAAAGGCATTTGTTCGAGCTATAATAGGTAATAGGCGTAGAGTTAGCAGAAATATAATAGGACTTAAAATAATTAGGGTTGTAGCTATTACCTTATTACCTATTTAGCTAACGTCTATTACTAGCTGCTAATTAGGTTCCTTAGAGTTCCTAGCGCTTATTATTTATAACAGAGTTATCTCTAACCCTATCGTGCTTCCACTGGCCGCTACTAACGACTATAATTACGTTAAAGCTAAGGAAGTATTTGGTTGCGCTTATAAGGATTAGATAGCCTTTTAAAGTTTAGCGTTTTACTTAAAGCCTTACTATTCTAATTTAATATCTATAAGGTTATTTCTAACGCTCTTAATAATACTATTTTAGCTTATAATAATGTTGCCCTACTACGCTATAGTTTCTTTAAGGCTTTTAATAAGTCGACTAACTTTATTAAGATTAATACCTCTTCGTTTATATTTAGGTAAGGTTGCTATTATTACGGGACCGTCCCGTAACACCTACGCACGCACCACAATAAACCCCTATATCTTAACCACGTTAACCTAAACCTGTTTCTGTTCCCTTATTAAACGTCTTAACCTATTACGCGTTAATATACTTAGCATAGTTAATAGCTAGCAATCAAGCTTATTTGCAACTGCTTAGTCGATCTATAATACTACGTTTAACCCTCTACCTACCGGTATTATGTTACCAGACCGGTTGCGGGCCGCAGTACTACGGCCGCATTGCAACGTCTGCATAGCGGGTAGCCATACTGCCACTAGCTACGAGGCTGGAAGCGATACTGGTACCGTCTGCTGCATATAATAGGAAGGGTAACGCGGGCATCTGCCCTCCGGTTCGACCTAACGGCTCGCACCCTACTGCATAACGACCCCGACCCTGTCGCTGGCATCGCACTGCTGTCCTACCGGAGCTTGCACCTTACTGCTCTGCATCTAACAAGACCTCGTGCCGATACGCCTACGAGACAACCTCGTCGCTGGCACCGTACTGCTACCCTAGCGTAGGGTTAGTTCCGTAAGCAAATTGGCACGGAGTCTTATTGGTAGTAGTACGGTATAAGCAATGGGGTTGGCTTGTAGGCATATTGGCATGAGGCTTGTTAATAGGTTAGGGTAGCAGTACGGTGCCAGCGACAGGGTTGTGCGGCTTAGGACAATCTGGGTGTTAGATGCGTATGGCTTTAGCGGCGGTAGTATAATGCCAGCGATAGGGTTGGGCGGCTTAGGTTAATCCGGGTATCAAATATAGAGACAGTGCTCTTATCAATATTCAATATTCGTAAAAGGCCGTATTGATATTGATATTGAAAAGATATTGAATATTGAATATAGTACAGTTTTAGTATGGTGTTTTATTTAAAAGTAGGCTCCGTACGCCCCTGGACTCTATTAGAGCTTCAAAATAGCTTCTCTCTCGCAACTGCTCTCCCACCACTATCGTCACCTTTGTGATCCTTGGCGTGGTGTAGTAGATGTTGGCTGCTCTCTAGATTCTGCCAAGGCCTCCGAAGCCTCTTGTACTACATTCGTCGCCATAAGCCTCCCTCCGGCGGTAATATTACTTTATAGCCAGCTCTTTAAGTACTCTATACGTTTAATATTAGTACTCCCTAGTGATATGCGGTCCCATGAGATTGTTCGCCGTGCACCTAAAAAGACTCGCTCGGCCTCTACCGACATTAATGTATTAATTGCCATTTAAGAGAGAGGATTGCGGGTAAGCTGCCACGTAGAGGTAGCTAACTGGCGCCTTTTACGAGGCGACTTTGTGGTGGTTACATTTGGTGTAGAGTCGCTGAGCTTTATGCATATGCAGTGCATATACAGACCAATTTTTTATTTTATAGAATTTTTAGTATTTTATATATATAAAATAAGTTATATAGGGTATGTGCGGGGCATATATAGGGCATATGCGAGGTATATGTAGTGTAATGAAGCCTTATAGCAGGAACTACGGTAGACTTATTAATAGGCTGGGTATGTAGGTAAACAAGAAGTTAACAACGTAATAATAACTAGTGGAGTGGTTGCCTAATAGATTAACTCCAATTATATTCTAAGATTTACTATAAAGAAGAGAAACTATCTATAGAGACTATACGTCCTTATATATATAGCTCCTCCCTATAGTAAAGGGTTTAGTACGTTAGTACGTTAGTATATTAGTATATTATATTCCTACGTTCCTACGTTTCTATGTTCCGAACTTATAATATAACTAGCTATATAACTTAGCTACCTTTTATCCTATAACTTAATTGGTTCTAGCGCCTCCTATACTATTTTAACAGACCCATTTATATCTGTTTTTAGTAGTTATACTAATGCCAATATAAGGTCCGTAATATTATCCCCCTCCTCTTTATCTTTATCCTTAAAGATATCCCTTGTTTTTAAGTCGTCTATTAGAGGTATAGCATTTCTATTTTTAATTTAATAACCTTTGTTATTTCTAATACCTCCTATTAGATCCTTTGCGTCTAATTATTATAACTAGCTAATAATATTTATTCTTTTACTTAGTAAAGTTATGCTATCCTATTCTTGTTATATAGAGAAGAAGTTAGTATATATTATAATTGCAGCTCCGTCTAGTTACTAACCTTCTTTTTATACTAAGTATACGCGAGTAAATATGCAATTATCCTATAACGTTTAATCCGTCTTTAATACTAAGTATATATATCTTATTATCTTTTATAACTGTCTAGTTCCCTATTTAATTTACCTTAAGGTTACGTGTATTAGTAGCGGCTAAAAGACTAGAGAGTAAGCTAGCTAAGACCCTTATTAAGGTTTAACATTATTTTAATAAGGCGTCTTAGGCTCTAAAAGCTTAACTAAATACTTATACTCGCCTAAGCCGTTTAATAAAGGTCCGTAAAAAGGTATACTTAAAGGAATTATATTTAGTAGAGTAAGGTCTCTTTAAGCTTAAGGCTAAAAAGGCTAAAAAGGATTTTAATTAAAAAGAGGCGGAAATAGCTTCTATGCTAGTAGTAGATCCCTTAGGTAATCTAGCTCTTCTATTACCTTTAACTAATCCCTTTATCTTTAGCTCCTTCTTAATATTACCTAACCTGTTCTCTTCTAATACTCCTATACCTCCCTTATAGCGTTTTTTTTTAATTTTATAGTAGTTTTTAAGTAGTCTTATTATAACCTATCTACTTAACCTTATACTATATTTTATTATTAATATCCTTATAACTAATAATCTTTAAAACTTATTATTTATCCTCTTTTTGTCCTCTATATATATCTACTTTATAAATTAGTAGCTTAATATTCCCGTATACTAGCTTTAGTATTATAATATACTATATAGGGTAGATCTTTATTTTAGCTAGTAGGTTTAACTTAAATATAACTAGTAAAATCCTTTATATAATTTTAAAAGGTCCTAGTCTAATATAGTCTAATTTCTTACTTAGTTATTAACTCTTAAAATTTTTGTGTAGTAGCTATACTTTATCCCCCTCTTTAAGATCTGGTCCCTTAGATCTCTTAGCGTTATAATACCTTTCCTACTAATTCTATAAGGTTTATATAAAGATTTATTAATATCTTTATTCTTTCTTTAGCTATACTACTTATTTTCTTTACTTACTATAGTAATAATAATATTCTTAGCTTATACCCGTAATTTGCCTTAAATAGTAATATACTTATCCCTTCTTATAATGTTATATTATATATAAATTATATAACTAGTAATAATAATACCTAATTGTTCTATGTATAATTAATATAATATCTTAGATACTATTTTAGCGTCTAATTTAGTTTTTTTATCTATTTATCTATCTACGGATAATATATAGTGGAAGTTACTGCTTTAACTCCTTATTCCGCTAAGAATACCTTCTAAAATACTACTATAAATCTTAAATCTCTGTCTAATATAATCTTATTTAGTGCTCTATATCTTATAAATACTTCCTTAATATAGATTCTAGCGACATCTTCTGCTAAGATTTCTTCTATATATACTACAAAGTAGCCCTATTTAGTTAACTTATCTACTATTACTAGGATTATATTATATTCCTATCCAGTAATAAAATCTCTTAACTTTAGTAACTTAATAATAAAGTTCTATAATATAACCTCCTATAGTCTTTCTAGCATTTTAATAGGTTGTAGCCCTCTGTATAGCTTATGCCTTATTAATTTATTCCTTTAATAATTTAAATACTCCTTTATTACTTTTCTAGTTATACCCTAAATTTTATTAATAATATATTCTTCCTAAAGTCTTAACACTAAGTATATTGCTCTATTATGTCCTTAAGTTATTTCCTTATAGAAATCTTCTATAAAATGCTTTACTATACTTCTTAGGATATACTTTACTTCTTAATTCTTATATATATCTACTTATAGATCCTCGAGCTATACTTTTAGGATTCTTTATACCTAAAAGCTCTTTAGTATCTTATAGACTCTTTCTAGTTCTCTATCCTCTTAAGTTGCTGCTAGTTTAGGGTAATTATATTTAATTAATCCGTCTTTATCTCTATGTAGCATTACTCCTAATAGTTTATTATTATTCTATAATTTAGCCTTTTTGCTTAACGCGTCTACCCTTATATTCTTAGTGCCCTTAGTATACTAAATCTTAAAATAGTATTCTATAAGTATCTCCGCCTATCTAAACTATTTATAATTAAGTTCTTTTATTATTAGGAACCCCGTTAGGTTCTTATAATCCATTTTAACTATAAATAGTTTCTCTACTCCTTATAAGAATGCTCTCTATTTTTTAAGTACTATAACTATACCTAATAACTCCTTATTATAGATGTTATAGTTTAACTTTAGTAGTATTATCTTTTAACTATAGTATGCTATTAAATGATATGTATTTCTATACTTTTATAGTAAATATACTCCTAGTATAAAGTCTAATACGTCCGTTTCTATAATTATGTCTAGTTTTAGTTAATAGATTTTAAGGATTGGCTCCTAGGTAAATAACTCCTTTAGTTCCTTAAATAACTTTCTTTACTCCTTTCTCTATACCTATAGTTTCTCTTTCTTTTTAAGCCTAGCAAATAGTTTAATATTTTTTTTAAACTATTATACTATAAACCTCCTATAGTAGTTACAAACCCCTAAAAATAACCTTAACTGCGTTATATTCTCTAGTTCTTACTAACTTACTATAGCTTTAATTTTCTTTAGGTCTATACTAATATAACTTAGTTTAATAATAAATCTAATAAAATCGGTCTTCCTAGTAAAGAACTCGTATTTCTTAATTGCTACTAGTATCTGTTCTTCTTATAGTCTTCTTAAAACCTATTTAATGTATTCTCCGTATTCTTCCTAGTTATTAAGTAGATAATAATAATATTAAGGTATACTATAATAAACTTATTAAAGTGTTCTCCTAATATATTATTAATTCTCTTTTAAAATATTACTAGTATATTTATTAACCTAAATTATATAACTAGTGGTTTATATAGTCCTTCCTTTAACCTAAAGGCTGCTTTCTATTTATTGCCTTCCTTAATTCTAATCTAATAGTATGCCTATCTTAAATCTATCTTTATAAAGATTTGCGTATTACCTATCTAATCCTAAATTTCGCTAATTAAGGGTAAAGGATACTTATCCTTTTAAGTAATACTATTTAACTATTTATTGTTAATACATAACCTAAGTTTTCCGTTCTTCTTTAGTATAAATAGTACTAGATATCCTACTAATAACTGCGATAATCTAATATATCCCTTTTATAAGTTCTCTTAAATAAACTCTTTAAGTGCTCTTAACTCCTCTTAAGTAAGCTTATAGGTTAAAAAGAACCTTAAACTTATTCCTAGTTCTAACTCTATCTTATAGTCCTATACTATATAATCTACCAGCTTTTTACTTTCTAGGCTCTATAGTTTCTTACTATACTTATAGTATCTTTTTAGTATATAACTTAAGCCTGGCTTAATCTCTTTATATATTACTCCAACTTAGTACTATACTAACTTAGTTTATTATCGCATCTTGCGGCATTAAGTATCCTTAATATTAACCTAGCCTATAATCTAATTAATCTTTAGATTATATTTCTATAAATAAGGCATTCTTAATACTACCTTATCCCATCCTAATATTAGGATATTTAAAGATATCTTAATTTGTTTCCTTTTAATAGTTATCTAAATAGGTCCTATCTTAAGGTTAATAATCCCTCCTCTATAGGATATTAGATCTCCTAAAATTATAACTAATAGGTAAGGTCATTCCTTCTATTTATAAGATAACCCTATTTTTTTTAACTACTACTAGTAAGATATAGTTCCGCGCTACTCTACTATCTATTAGTGCTTTAAATTACTAATCTTACTAATTAACTTATAAATTTAGTGTAACGTTTCCCGCCCTAACGTTGCCATTTGGCCAAAAAGATATAGAGTGCTTGCGAGCTTATTTATAAGCGCGGCGGGATCTAATATATATACTCTTACATTTAGGTATTATCCTTAAATTCCTTTAAGGGTCTAAGGCTCTACTACTAGCTCCCTCTAGTTCTATAGGCCTCTACTTTTCCTAACTATTAGCTACTTAATCTTATTATACTTAGCTTATTCTTTAGCTAATACCTAGTTTATTTTTTATTCTCTATATAACGGAACCTTGTAGTAAGTACTACAATAGGCTCGTTAATAGGCTAGGTGTATAGGTGACGTAAATTAAAGTCCATAATGTAATAATAACTAGTAGAGTAGTTGCCTAATAGATTAACTCTAATTATATTCTGAGAATCACTATAAAGTGAAGAACTATAGTCCTTTAAATACACAACCGTACTCCTAAGAAATCCTTTTTACCCTATCTGCTCTATCTACTCTACTTACTTTATTCTAGATTTTATAGATTATACAGATTATACAGATTATATTATGTAACTTACTTACTATTTTTCGTTATATAGTTCTATTGGCTCTATTTTAGACCGTGCCTTTATTAACTAACTAGCTTTTTCTAACTCTTCTTTAAGTAGTTATAATATTGTACTTAAAGCGTCCATAACACCATCTCCCTCATCTTTATCTTTATCCTTAAAGATCCTAAATATCTCTAAGTTATTTATTAGAGGTGTGATATCCATCTAGTTAATTTAGTTAATATTATTACTTATTATACCTAAAGCAATTTCTTCTTCCTTAACTGCTCGTCGGTCTCGTACCGTAGCTGTTATATTATCGCTTAATGGAATTATATTATCTCTATATTCTTATTATATAAAAGAGGGGTTAGTCTATATTATGTTAGCGAGCCCTTTTTTACAGCAACCCTCTTTTTATTTAGAGTGTACTAAAGCGAATATTTATTTATCCTATAACGTTCGCTTTATTTCTAATATTAAATATATATAACCTATTACTCTTAATAGTTGTCTAGTTCCCTAATTAATTTATCTTAGGGTTTTATATTTAATCTACTACTACGCGGCTTAATAATAAGCTGTCCGTTACGTTAGTAGAACTTTATTATTCTTATAATGCTAAATAAAGGGCCGCCGATGCTTAGTAACGGGCTCTAGACTCTTATCTCGCGGCATTTGCTTAGTTAATCCGTCTTAAGAAGGTTTATAAGAAGATTCGTTTTAAGGAGTAAAAGCTTATAGAATAAGGTCTATAGGAACTTAGTAATAAAAAAACGGATTCTCTTCTAACTAAGAAGAAAATAGATCTAAGTAGTTCGGCAACTACTCTTCTTAGGTCCCCCTTAGGCGACTTATTTTTTAGTAATTAATACTACCTAACCTAATTTCTTCTAATACTCCTATACCTTTCCTATAACGTTTTTTAGATTCTCTTATAGTTCCTAAGTAATCTTATTATAGCTTATCTACTTAACCTTATACTATATTTTCTTATTAATGTCCTTATAACTAATAATCTTTAAAACTTACTATTTATCTTCTTCTTACCCTCTATATGTGTCTGCTTTGTAAACCGGTGGCTTAATATTCCTATATACTAGCTCTAGTATTGCAATATACTATATAGGGTAGATCTTTATTTTAGCTAGTAGGTTTAACTTAAACGTAACCAGTAAAATCTTTTACTTTATTAAAAAAGAAAATGGAGATCTAACTGCCGGTTTTAGAGGGTTCTGTCGCCGTTTTTAGAGGTCGCGTCGCCGAAAACTCCTCGCCGCCCTAAGTCTCTTACTTGCCGGTCTAACGTTAAGCCTCTCGCTTACCGCCCTATGCCCCTTACTTTTTAATAGGTAGACTATAATCCTTCTACGCGCCTAGCGCTAAAGCTCTATATACTCTATAGCTTCTACCTCTAATCCGTTTAATCTAGGCCCCGTTTCTCTTATTCTCTACCCTCTTATCTCCTTAACCCTATATTACTCTTTAGATCCTTCCCACCGTTATTACCCTCTAGGTCCCTCTTACTGCTACTATCCTAAGTTCTCTTCTAGCTCCCTAGAATGCGGCGCGCTTAATTATTAGATTATAGCTTATTATTTAGCGTTACCGATAATAAGTATATAGATATAGATAGTGACGGTAACAGCTACGGGACAGAACCAACCGTTTTTAACAGTAATGCCAACAGTAATGCCAATAGTAACGCCGACTGTAACGCCGATAGTAGTATTAACTATAACGCTAATAGTATTGCTAAATCTAACGATGCTTATAAAGCGCCCGCTTAAGCATAGCTTTATAAGGATTAAGACTATCTATTAGAATACTACCTTAAATAGTTAAAAGAGTTTAAGGAATCCAATTTTATAACGTAGGACTACGCTAATAGTAGTACGAATCTCCTTAACCGTATTAAAGATTAATAGTATTAATAAGTAATAACCTATTCTGCGGCTTTCTCTTAGGCTTAACCTAGAGCTGACGATTTCTAGATACTACACCTATATAAGGAAAGACCCTAAGAAAACATACTAAGTCCTCTTACTTTAGCTACTTTATAGCTTTTTTAATTAGCTCCTAAATTAGAAATAAGGAAAGGGGGGTAGGAAATAGTACGGGACAAAGCTTTCTAGCTCGCTTAGTATATACTAAAAGTACTATTGCCTTATATATAAGAAAGCAACTAGTAGGAAAATTGCTAGTAAATTAACCCGCTAGATATATAAGGTGATTACGTTCCTAGTTAACCCTTTAGCCTAGTAAAGTAAGGTGGAGCTAAAATATCTTTTCTAGGTACTTTGGAAACTAGTAAAGAAACATGGCTTAAGTAATAAGAAGTAAGAAAAGCCCGTTATAGACGTAGAGGATCTTACCCTAGTTCTTAAAACTAACTTAGTTATAATAAGAAAGAGATATATAGTTAGGCGATATTAGATATAAGTCCATTTCTTATTATAGCTAGGCTTTTGCATTGCAAGCCAACCTAAAGCTCTTTTTAATCTATGCTACTAATATATAATAGTTATACTTATTCGCGACCTAGAAGGCGGGCCTTATAAGATCGTGCTTAAGTTTATATTCGAATTTACTAAGGAATATCTTAACATAAAAGAAGCGTACGTTTTCTTTCTACCCTATTCCTTTTACCTTATGCTTATAGAGAACTAGTAATACTTTCCCAATTTCTAAGATTATCTTCAACCCTTTACTTATTCTTAGCCCTTACGTCTTTTTTCTAGGCCTTCTCTTTACTGACTAAGCTTTTACACCCCCTAATTTAACGTCTGTAGAGTAGCTTAGCAAGCTATATATTAAGCCTAGGCGTAATAAGTTACCGCTACTACTTCGTTTAGACCTAGATAATATCCCCGTATTTTAGCGATTGATTAAAACCCCCTACGGCTATAAGGTCTCACTTGACTAGCCTTTACTATACTTAACTCTTTTACCCTGGATTAAGGACCTTGGTGTAATTACGGGATTTTGGTAAGTTGCGCGCCTATATAGTCTCCGTTACGGCGTAGGTAAGGCATTTAATAAGAATAGTAAGTTCTATTGTATAGAGCTAGTTCTACTAAAACCTTTCTAACGCCTATACTACCTAGGTAATATAAGTGACGCCCTTTGGAACCTAATAATGTAGTACGCCGACGCTTGAACATTCCTAAAGCACTACCTTCCGCGGCGTGTTGGCGTAGATATATAGGCAATTGTTTAAGGCTTAGAGCCTTAAGAAAAGTTAATAAAAGCAGTATACTAAATAAGCCGATTAATTAACCTATGGCGGCTATAGCACCTAATAATAAAATAATCCTTATCGGTAAACGAGAACCTACGTATTCGTTCCTTAATTAAAGTTTAAAATGAGCTAAAGCTTAGCCTTAAGCGCAAAACCGCAGGAAGTATAGAATACTAAAAACTTAGCCAAGAAATCACAAATAAAAGGCAACGTTAGAGAAATGCGCTATTGGAAAATATTAAGAAGAATTAGGACAACGAATAAGCTATTGTTCGTACTAACTTAATAGCACGAGTGAGTCGTATCCACGGGCACGAAATACATGTAGTATCGTATGCTTGTTTGGATGGTGACTGTCAATTGTATAAAGTAGACTACGTAGTCTATATACTGATGCACCTCCCCCCTAATTAGTTAGTGCTTTATAAGTGCACTAGACGCGTAAGCGAGTGGTTAGTGTACTGAACGCGTAAACGCGTACCTGGTGTACCGAACGCGTAAGCACGCGTTTAGTATAACAGGTGCTGTAATTATACACTAGCAGTACTTAAAAAATAAAACCACCTGTATACAGCCTCTGTAATTGCTTTAATAAAACTATAGAATATAAAGGAAAATATATAGGAAATCTCCCCTAAGGTGCCGTCTAGGCTGCCTTCTAAACGGTACCTTAAGCTGGCCGTAAGTCCTGCTTATAGTCCGTAAAATAAACCATACGGCCTTTTAACGGGCAGTAGACGAGCCATAAGTTAGATTTTAAGGGCCGCTAAGGCGCTAGTGCTAAGCGAGCTAATGGCGATTTTCTATGCCCGGTATGGAAAATTGTAATTAGTTAATTTAACTACTATAGCAGAATATAGCAAAATTCGGCAGGTTACGTAAGTCTATTAAGTTCTATTATAGCTTTCCACCGTTTTTCTACCTAACAGCTTATAGTCCGTAGAATAGGCCGTATAATAAGCCGTACGGCCTTTTAACGGGCCGTAGGCGTACTATAGGTACTCCGTTAGTCCCGTTCTACCCATTTTATAACTTTTAGGTTAAGCTTATTCGTGTTAATTAGGGTTTTAAGGGCTTAACACGGCTTTGCCTTAGTTATAGCATCCGCTAGGTTATCTTCGCTGTTAATTTATTTAACCTTTATAATCTTATGTTATTTATAGGCCTAATATAAGCATATTAGGTCGACTATAAGCCTCTTCTTTTATATTATACCTAGTTTAACTAGGCAGTTATAAAGGGACTTTAAATTGGTATATAAAACTAGGGGTAACTGCTCTAGTTATAGAATCTTCTAGACCGTTAATTTAATTGCGGCTGCTATATTAAATCTATAAGCTAGTATATATAGTTTAGAAGCTAGTACACTNCNGGTTACTTATTTNNACTTAATTAAAGACTANTNNAGTATATTTACGTCCTAATTNNNGTCCNTAAGTATAATTATAAAGCCAATTTATAATAATAGGTCTTTATTATTGGCAAAGGAGGCGTTTATAAATGCTAGTAAGCTAAGGAAACTTAGGTCTAGTGGTATAAAAGTAAGTCCCCTTACTATATTTTTAATTTTCCACTAAATGCGCTTATTAAGCTACTTAATATTTTTTTTTTTATAGATCTACTACCTAGGCCGTAAAGGATAAGTTATAGGCAGATTTAGGTTNGCAGACTNTGGNAATATAGGCGCCTCTTATACGCTGTGCAGCNTATTAGTCCTTTATATTTATAGTCTTATAGGTCTCTCTACGGGAACTAGTAAGGTCTATAGGCTTTACTATAATAAGCTTTAGGTTTTAAGCTTAGCGTTTCTAGGTTAGCTGGATTAAGTTACCCTTTTGTGTAATTAAGCCTCCGTTAAACTTAATTGGAGTCTACTTAGTTAACTACTCTTATGGCTTTACTAGGAACTTAGCTTCTTATAGTTTAGTCTCTTTAGCGTCCGTAAATGTCTAGTCTGCTAAGAAGAGGGTATTATTTATTTAGAGTCCAATAATACTAAGGCCGTTTAATAGGCTGTATAGGAGGTAGGGGTTGTAGGTTAACTGTTCCATTTTAAGTTTACTAACGTAGTGCTAGTAGTATATCTTAAACTAATAGTTTCTAGCTTCTGGTACTCCGTAAAGAGGTTTTATAACCTATAAAATTGTTCCTAGTTATAGGTTAAGCTTATAGGGTGGTCATATAAAGATATCCCTACTTAGGTAGGTATTAGACTGCATATAGGCTTATAAGATATCCCATAAGTAAAGGGCTACGGGTTTAGTTTACTGTAGTTTAGGCGTAAGTGCAAGTATAATCCATTAACTGACCTGTTAAATTATAGGTAATTGCGTAAGGACTAGGTCCTTTCCCTGGTTATTATAAGCTTATATAATAAACCTTAATTTCTTAAAGGCTTTGTTAGTACTAGGGTGCTTAATCTTATTAATAAAGTATAAGTTAAATATATAGACCCCTTACGGAACGTCTCTCTCTGTTACGATTGTAAAGATACCCTTTTTAAGTAGTCCGTTAATCTTTTTACGCCGTAAGTCCGTAAAAGGGGTTTCCTATACTAGAACTGATATATCTATAGGCGGAGATTGCTTTGCGGATATGCCTGCGGAGGTTAGGTAGTTCTCTATTATAGGATTCTTATAGGGGCGTCCTCGGCCATGCTTTATAGTAGGTTTAGTAGGTTTAGTAGGTTTCTAGGGGACCTCTAGGGTAGGTAAGGGTGCCTCTAGTTTGTTTAATTTGGCAGTCATTTCTAATTTGTCTAGTTTAGCGGTTGCTTCTAGTTTATCTAGCTTAACGTCATAGGTGTTTTTAGGCTAAAAGTAGGGTTTTACGGACGTGCTTCTAAAGCTAGTTAGCCCGCTAGGAAGCTATACGTAGTATATCTCGTTTTCTACGGCTAGTAAATAGTAAGGTCTATTCTAACTGCCGCTTTTATACTATATAAGGACTTTAGAGTTAAGCGGGAGGTTATATACTAAGGTTATATTAGGTCCATTACGGTAGTATAGGGCGTTATTAATAGTTTGTTTAGCCCGTAATTTAACTATTTCGGCTATTGCCTTCTATATTATAGCTGCTTGTTCCGTAATAAACAGGGTAGGGGGGCCTAGGTTACTTATTCTTAGGTAGGCTCTATAAACTAAGAGGGTGGGTACTAGTCCGTTAGGGCTAGTAGTGTTATTAACGGCTTTTACGGCTATCTGTAAAGCTAGTTTCTTTTAGATGTTCTTATACTTATTTATAATAATCTAATAAGCTTTTTATAGAGCTAGGTAAGCTTGCTTAATAAGCCTAATAGACTAATATACCTTAACTGGAACAGCTTTTATTAATATAGCTATAGCCATAGTATACTACTAGAATTCCTTGCTAATAAAGTTCCTACTAGCGTTATAGGTAATATACTTAGGAGGTCTAACGTACGTGTTAATCTAGCAGGTCCGTAAAATATCCTAAGTGTGCTTTATAGATATATTTTATAACTAACGGGCGGCTTAATAGCGGGTTGCCTCGTCAATTATATATAATACTAGGCTGCCGTTAATGTATATAATGTCTACATACACTAAGTAGTTAAAGTTAAGGTCCTTATAAAGGGTAAACTTAAATCGGCCTAGGGAACGTCTATATTTCTGGCAAAAGGAGCAGTATTTAGTTAGGTAATTAACTGCCTTTCTATTAACGTTGTTGTGTCTAGAGCGTTTAAGGACTCTATATAGCTTTTTAGCTAATAGGTGGCCGAAACGGTGGTGTAGATAGTAGATCTCTATACTAGTAAGGTAGCACGGGTTATAGTTAAAAGATTCCTAAATGTAGGTCTATAAAGTCTCTCCCTATATAAGGAACGGGTATCCAAATCGTCGTGTAATTGGTAGGGTAATATGCTTGCTTTCTAGGGCAGTTATAGGGCCGATTAAGGTGTCCGTAATATTATTATAGTAAACCTATAACCTGTCTATATCCACAAGGCAAAGTAAGAAAAAGGTATCTGCTTTTACTATATGGAAGTTAACTAGGCTAATTAGGGTCTTAACTGTAACTAATTTAATTAATATAGTTAAGCTAATGCCAAATTGGACGTTTACGGCCCCAGTTTGCGTAATATTAATATCTGTATTGTTATTTGCGGTGGTCCTATATATAAGGTATTATCTGTAGCCTATAGTAGACTTTTTAGAGGCGCCTGTGTCGATTATAACACCGTAGAATTCCTTAGGGGTATAGCGTTCTGTGGTAATATATGCAAATAGGTCCTGTTTATAATTTATAACGTCCGTAACGGGGGTGCTTATAGAATGGTTTTTAGGCGTAATTAAGTATATAAAGGAACGGTCAGCTAATACGGTCGTAATATTAAAGGCTTAGCTATCCGTAAAAGGTCTAAAAGTAGTTAGGAACGTCTTTAGGGTCTCCTGTTCCTAGTTATTTAGGTTAAAGTTAATTATAAGGGCTTCTATTAACTTATTAGGGGGCTCCTCTTCTTTTTCTCCTTTGTATTCTAAGATAAACTGGCTAATCCGTTTATTAAATCTCTTTTTAGACCTGTTACGTTCTTCCTAGGTATGCCTTATAGACTAATATTCTTCCTTGCCACATATAAAGCATTTCTGGCTTATTTATCTGTGGGGGTATGCTTTTATATGGGAGTTGCTGTAGGGGTTATAGGTAGGACTTAGTTAGTATAGGTGCTGCTAGCGGTAACGGCGGTCTATAAAGTAGACGTCTAAGTCTGTCTATGGATATTAAATATCTATAGTAAAGGCTTAAGTGCTGCCTAGTGGGTTTAAGACTTTGTACGTTATAATAGAGGAGTGTAGGTTATTAATAAGGCTAGCTAAGGTATCTGCAGGCTTATAATAGGCGTACTTATAGGGCTTTACTTCCTAGTAAGCCGTAATAAGTTTATTGTGCAGGAAGTCATCTGTTTAAAGCTTGGTGTTAAGGCCGTGCTATAGGTGCTAGAGGTCTTTAATAAGGATTTGCAGACACTCTATAGTTAATTTTTTGGTATTCTTGTCGATTACGGTCCGTAGCTTAGTCGCATTCCATTAGGTAAGGATATTACGCCTATATTTTAGTCCTTTAAAGTAGTTATAGGTAGCTTCGCATAGCTTATTAAAGGGGACACTAAGGGGGTTACTCTTAAGGTTAGTGTAGTAGTGGTTAAGTACTAGGCCGCGCAGTATAGTAGAGTAGGCTTGGCTGAACTCTTATTTAGGAATATTAGCCTTCTAGCAGAGGTCCGTAAAGATAGTTAGTTTAAAGTTAAAATTATTATTTTCACCGCTATACTTAGATTCGTCGGTATAGAGCTTAGCTAGGTTAGCTAGCTCCTTACCGTAGGTCTTTACTTAGGTAGGTTATAGATCTATAACTTACGGATCTATAGCTTATAGATATATAGCTTACGGATCTGTAACTTAAATAGCGGGGGTAATTTGGTCCGTATTTTGGTTTATAGGGGTATTATAATCTATAACTTAAGAGTAGGGTATATTTTGGCTAATAAGGTTAAGTTTAAAGCCGCTTAGGTTTATAGAATAAATTTAGTTAAGTGGGTTAGGTATAAGGCTAGCAATTATATTAAGTTTAGAAGAAGTAAAGAGTTCCTTAGTTTCTTAGAACTAGTTTAGGATTTCCTCTTTAATCTATTCTATTTAGTCCTTTTTGTATATTGTGTTATATAAGGACTATATAACAATAACTTATTTATTTTTTTTAACCTATACACCTTAGTTACGTAAAAGGGTTTATAGTTTATAGATAGTAATAGGGTTATAGGCCTTAAGAATAGCTTCCGTAAAGTCTATAAAGTCTTCCTAGTATTGCTCCTATAGGTTATTATTTATAAGCTTAAAGTATTTGTATTTAAGGATTTTAAAACTAATGTAGTTATTAATATTGTTTATAGATGTAATGTTAACTCCTTATCTCTACTTTTTTTTAACCTTTGCTGACTTGCTTACTAATATCTGCTATACTATAGTATAGTATAGTGCGTAGCGGGTAGTAGCAGCTTATAACAGGTGGGGGAGGTTTTATAATGGTCTATAAAATTAATTAATAGGTCTGTAATGGTTTATAGGAGGGTAGGGGGTTTCTATAAAAGGTCCGAAGAGGTTTAAGGTTTAAGGGGGTTAAGGATAGGGGTTCCGTATAGGTCTATATTCGCGTTTATAACTTTTAGTAAACTATATTAAGACTTAAATAAGTATATAGAGTTAGAGATAAGTCCGTAATCCCCAACTTTTAACCTTTTAGTAGGTTGTACTAGGAGTCTAAATAGGTGGTTGCTGTCGTGTGTATCGCTTAGGGGGAGGTATTAAGTGATTGCTAATCTGTGCGCGTTTACTAATCAGTATTCGTACTAACTTAATAGTATGAGTGAGTTGTATCCACGGGCACGAAATACATATAGTATTATATGCTTGTTTAGATGGTAACTGTCAATTATATAAAGCAGACTACGTGATCTATATACTAATGCACCTCCCCCCTAATTAGTTAGTGCTTTATAAGTGCACCAGACGCGTAAGTAAGTAGTTAGTACACTGAACGCGTAAACGCGTACCTGGTGTACCGAACGCGTAAGCACGCGTTTAGTATAATAGGTGCTGTAATTATACAGCTATAATTAATATTAAGTGGCAACTTTCTAGGGTTATATTTAGCGAGGATATTAAAGCAACCTTAAAATCTAGTAATAATAGATTAGTTGAATATAAACGCCTTATTAAAGTGATTATAACGCTACCTAGTATATTACTAGAAGATAAGATACGCAGATATAATAATGCCATTAATACGGTCATAGATTACTACAATATTAAGGAAGGCAGAGCGTACTAGCTGAGTTATTGCTAAAGATAGTCTAGAATAGGTATCACCCCTAGCTAAGTTAAGATTAAAGAAGATGCTAAGATTTTAGAAGCGGCTAAAGCGCTAGAGAGGGCAAAGTCATCCTTATATAAGGAGAAAAGACTAAAAATATGCTTTATCTGCCTTAGGAATAAAAAGCTCGCAATTAGTAAGCGTATATATAGGTTTTACTTCCTAACTACTCTTATAAAGCATTTCTAATAAGCGCATCTCTCTAAACTTCTAAAGTAGGGTGAGATTAAATGCAACGTTTGTAAAGTAACCCTTAAGCATAAAATATATCTTTAAAACTATGCGTATAGTATATATAGGACCTTTTCCTAGTCATTACGCGCTTATCTTATTATTCTTTACCACTTTTTATTTTATTTTAGTTTGTTATTATCTAATCTTATTCTAGTATTTAGTAGAGTAAATACAATAACTAGGATTCTGTAATTCGTCTAGGGGGGCGAGGGGTAATAGGTAAGGTAAGGGTAAGGTAAGAGTAAGGTGAGGGTAAGGTAAAAAATAAGGTAAAGAATAAGATAAAGGGTAGGGTAAGGAGTAAGGGGTAAAGGGTGGTTATATACTTTACCTTAAGTAAACTAGTTTTAGTAAGGATCTGTTAGAGTTTAAATTCTATATAGATAATATAATTTTTACCTTAGTAAGCTTAGACCGTAGAATTAATTAGTGGACTTACGTATATCCGCAAGCGGATATCGCTAACCTTTTTTGTTAAAAAGTTGATTCTATAGTCTAAGAGACTTTTATAGACTTTATTAAGCGATGCGACTTATTTTATATATAGAGCAGTTACCTTCTTTAACGAAATTGTTAAAGCTATCCGCGTAAGGTCTAGGGCTGTATATAGGCTTAAAATAATCGTAAGAACCAGCTCTATAATTAATCGACTTTTGGGCCTTATATATGCACCCGTTGCGACGTCTACTATGACGTCCGCTGCGACGTCCGTTGCGACGTCCGTTGCGACATCCGTTGCCTAAATTTGTATGGGGATATATATAATCTTTAACAAAGTTAATAAAGCCACCTACATAAGGTCTAGGGCTGCATATAGGTTTAAAATAATTGCAAGAACTAGCTCTATAATCGATTAATTTTAAGACCTTATATATACCTATTGCGGCGTTATAGCTAGTTCTACAATTCTTAACAATGGATTTTTTTTTAACGAAAATGATCTTAACTTTGGGTAGTTGTATACTAATTTAGACCCGATATTTATAAAATATTAGGTTGTCTCTCTAATCGATAAACTTTTAGTAGTATTTTAAGCCGTTGTAGTTAAGCGATTTATTGATTTATATAGGGGACATTATAAAAAAAGTCGTATTTCTTAACAAACCTTGTAAAAGCGGCTTAGACGTAATTCCAGTGGTTTTGTATAAATGTAGTTGGTTAGCTTGCGGACTAATTAAAAATCTATACTAATAGAATTATGTCTAAGCCTGCTAAAGTAAATGTAATTCCAACCCGTAAGTAAATAAGGGGAAAATTATACCCGTTCCGATTAGTATATAACTATATATAATAGTAAGCTAAGGTAAAACTAAAAAGTTTAATTAGAGATTGCTTTAAAGCGGACTAATCTAAAACGGACTACTTAAGCTTATAAGCGAGAGAGGTATTATAGGCTGAGAAACGACTTAGAAATATAATACTAATTAAACTTTACCCAATATGGCTTAATAAAGTATAAAGCCTTAATCTAAGCTATAGGAACGCATTACCCTATTATATAACCACTAATAATAGGTATAACGCTAGGTAAACTATCCTACTATAGGTTTAAAGGGGATACCCTAAGAGGGTATTTCTACTAGTTGGTCCTAGGCGCTATAACCGCATACTTTTTATAGCCAGTATATTTTTTAAGCTGTATATTTTTTATAGGCCGTTATTACTAGCACTTAGCTTCTAGGAGTTTAAGGCTTTTAAGATACTATTCCTAGGACCTAAAACTTCCTAAAAGTCTAAGGATTTTAGAAGACTAATTCTAGAACCTAGAAGCTTCTAGGAAACTAATTCTAAAACCTAAAAGCTTTTAGGAGACTATTTTTAGGACTTAGAGGCTCCTTAAAGCTTAATTTTAAAAGGCTATTTTTAGGACCTAGAGATTCCTAGGAGCTTAATAGGTATAGGAAGTATAAGGAGAATACCTTGTATATTATCCTAGAGTGCCAAAATCTAGCCCTTACTAAATTTAGTCTTCTATTTTTAGGAGGCGAATTTTATAGGGTATCTAAAACGGGCACCTAAAGCCTTAATAGTTATTAGCGAAACTAGCTTTAATTATTCCCCTAGGGCTTCGTTTCCCTAGGGCTTTATTCCCCTAAGGCTTTGTTCCCCTAAGGCTTTATTCCCCTAAGGCTTCGTTCCTCTAAGGCTTTATTCCCCTAGGGCTTCGTTCCCTTAGGGCTTTATTCCCCTAGGGCTTCTTTCCCTACGCTTTCTCTCCCCTTAGCCTCTAAGCTTACTAAGATCTGCCCTTATATATAGGGTAAACCAAAAGCATAAATTATACTTTTAGCTTACTAATAACGCTAAGAATGCTAATATAATATCTTGGCGTATATCTAAGCATATATTAAACCCTAGCTATAAACTAGTTATTAAGATATCTACCTCTAAAAATAGATGCTTTACGCCTTGTTTTAAGGGTTAGGAAGTCTAAGAATAGAGAAAGCTTATATTACTATTTTATAGCTAAACACTTCCTACTACTAACGCTATAAAAATAAGGGTCTGGCTAGTACGGCTTAGCCGCCCTCCCTACTAGCACCGGTAGCGTATAAAGAACCTCTTACGCTACCTAATATAGGCTTAACTCACTTATATAACTTAGCGGGGGTGGCTATACTAGTAGTTTAGGCTCTTTAATCGTAGACAACACGCTAGGCTTGTTAATACTACCTATTAAAACTATCTAACTTATATAAGATTAAATTTCTATATATAATTCTTATCCCTTATACTAATATTTTGCGTCCTTAAAGCTATACTCTGTGCGTACTAATTAGTAAGCTGTATATATAGGCGGTTAATCATTCTGCTATATTACTAAGTTCTTATAGATAAGGCCGCGAATATATTAAATTTTATATATATATTAACGATAGTTCTAAAAGAGTCCTCTATATACGTTTCCGGCTTATATAAACAGATTCCCTTTATTTTAATTTTGCTTAAAATCCGTAAGCAATCACTTCGGACTTATAGGTATAGGCCTATCCCTTAACCCGTTAACTTAGGCATATAGGTTATTAATAAAATCCTATTAATTAGATTATTAGAATTTAGTGGCTGTGCCTAGAAATACTTAGCGTTTATATACGGGTCTTTCTATCTACTTACCCTAACGGGTTAAGGGATATAAGGGCCTATATTTATTATAGTTAGATTCTATAGATTAATTTATTTATTTTAATACTATTTAGTTTATTATATATTATTTATAAAGCTTTACTCTTTAGCGTTAAATTAATTTATATACTTCTACTAATACGGGCCTATTTTATAAAGCGGTATTTAATAGAGTCTATACCTAAATTAAGTTCTTAGAGCCCTCTAAGGCTTCTTCTATACATTACTATAGCGAGGCTTTCTTATAGTATTTGGTAATAACCTATATAGGGGCTTTCAGCGCCCATATCTTTTAATTTAAGTTTTCCTTTTTATATATAGGCAAGCTATATAAGCTACTCCCTTCTCGCTTATCTTCTCTAGCTTATATCTATATTTTACTAGTAGGTACTATTATATCTAGCATACCTATAAAGGAGCCTTAGTTAGCTAGTTATCCTCTTCTACTATTACGGTTTACTTATACTCTATACCTATTAAGGAGCCCTAGTTAGCTAGCTATCCTCTTTTATTATCGCGATTTACTTACTTACTATACCTATTAAGGAGCCTTAGTTAGCTAGCTATCCTTTTTTACTATTATAGTTTACTTACTTATTATATCTATAAAGGAGCCTTAGTTAGCTAGTTATCCTCTTCTACTATTACGGTTTACTTACTTCCTATACTTATTAAGGAGCCTTAGTTAGCTAGCTATCCTCTTCTACTATCGCGGTTTATTTACTTACTATACCTATAAAGGAGCTTTAGTTAGCTAGTTATCCTCTTCTACTATTATAGTTTACTTACTTACTATATTTATTAAAAAGCCCTAATTAGCTAGTTATCCTTTTTTATTATTATAGTTTACTTACTTCCTATACCTATTAAGGAGCCCTAGTTAGCTAGTTATCCTCTTTTACTATTATAGTTTACTTATACGCTATACCTATTAAAGAGCCTTAGTTAGCTAGTTATCCTCTTCTACTATTATAGCTTACTTATAAGCTATACCTATTAAAAAGCCTTAGTTAGCCAGTTATCCTTTTTTACTATTACGGTTTACTTACTTCCTATACCTATTAAGGGGCCCTAGTTAGCTAGTTATCCTCTTTTACTATTATGGTTTACTTACTTTCTATACTTATTAAGGAGCCTTAGTTAGCCAGATATCCTCTTTTACTATCGCGGTTTACTTATAAGCTTATTAGGAGCAATTTAGTAAAGGAGGCCTTTAGCGTATATAGCTGCCGCTATTACTATATATCCTTGCCATTCCTTATTCTTATAGGAATTTAAGTAGTTGTATATACCGCGAATAACTAGGTATAAAAAATGGGTTATTAGCCCTACCGCCTCCATTTTAAAATACAAAATATTCTTTTCTGCTATAAGCCTATCCTAAACTAAAGCGTCCTTTATTAACTGGTTACCCGACATAATTAGGCCGTAGTAAATTGCCAGACTATCCTCCTCTTTAGTCCGTTTGGGTCGTAGTATTAAGCTTAATAGATTATCCCTATAGACTGCTAAATAACTTACTTCGTTATTTAGGGGATGGACGACTCTGGATTAATATAGCCTATCGCTACTTAGGTCCGGTCGCTTGTAATTTTTCCGCAGTTTTAGTTTCTTCTCTAGAATGCCGTTAATGGCCTCTTTAAGCTAATGGCCTTCACTCTTATACTAGGCCTTAAGTCTACTTACCGCTGTCCATAGGACTACTAGTGGCTAGTTTAAGAACCCTATTACTCGGAAGCCCTAATCTTATATCGTTTTACTAAAGTTGTACTAGAACACGCCACTATTCCTATCGCGAGGAGCGCTGACAACGATATCGCCCAGACGGATATTATGCTTTAGGCTTAGCGCACTGCCGCCAATGCCAACTATCAGGCCGATCCTGACATTAGGAAAGCTGTGCAGTATATCTCTTGCGACGCTTGCCGTAGAGGATATACCGTATTCCCCGTTGGGTAAAACGGTAATAACAATATTGTGTTTCCCAACTCTGCCTAGTGTGTAATTGTTGTTGTTATTAGGGGAGACATATTCCGGCCGTTCGTGCTTTTCGTTAAGAAAAGCTTGCGCGGTAACGTATTCCGTAGTTATAGCGCAGATTTAGCCGATAGTGTAGTCCTTGGGGTTTAATATACTTACTAGTGGAGTACTATGGAGGCGAGTCAAGAGATGATGTCTTTAAGAGGATGAATTCGGATTTGGCTGTTTAGTTAGATTTAGTCGGTTTTATTAGTCGCAGGTGTTTTACGGTGAAGTTTAGTAGCCTTAACTTGCTTAAAATAAAATCAAGCGCTCGGAATCTTAAAGTAGCAGGAGATATGGATGCGTTAAAGGAAATGGGATGAAATGCGAGAGCCCTTAAGAAGGAAAAGGGTAGTGGAATAAGAATAGGTATCGGAGGTCCGGGTTAGGCTTAGCATAACCTCGGGTTACGCACGACCCCCTAAGGTCCGCGACATATCGTCCAAATATTACCCCCCCCCCCTTTGGTGGTGGCCCCTACTTTTTGGACGCGTTTTTAAGGCCTAGGTTAGTACTAGGTTAGTATAGAGGGCCTTAGCGCGCCTTCGACCTTACTGTCGCCTTAACGATCTATTTTCCAACCCTTTCCTATCCTCGTATCTGTGCTGGCTTATATAGGGCTTCTGATTTTATATAGAAAGGCCTACTATAATTATAATTGTATAATATAAAGCCCTCTTCTTCTTCTTCTCCTTTAATATTTACGCGTTCGGTAGCTTTATTTACCTACGCCGCGCTTACGCGTCTCCCCCTTACCTTTTACGGATATGGAGTCTTTTAAGAATCTCCTTACCCTACGGTCCACTTTACGGTTAATGGAAGCCCCCCTAGCCTCCTCCCCCTATAGCCTCTAGAGCGAATTTAAGGCCTAGATAGTACGGCTATATAATATTTATAAGGCCTAGCGCTTAAAAAATACTATAAGGGCGTATAAGCTAAAGTAGAAAGAGTGGGAAGACTAGTATACGAGACTAGAAGGTAATATAGACGGCGCCTAGGTAACAAAAGATAAGCTTTGCCTATTTTTAGAGTAGTAAGTCGTTAACTAAGAATTATGGGCTGCTGGCTATTAAAAACGGAAGTTAAAATAAAAAGAGATGTGGAAAGATAGCGAGTGGGTAAAGAAGAGGTAGAAGATAGTTAAGCGGGTAGGGTAGCTAGGGGGGAAGGTAGCTGTAGGGGCAGCTATAGGGGCAGCTGTAAGTATAGGGGAGGAAGCTGTAAAGGAGGAAGGGGAGATATGGGACGAGGAGGCCCTAGATGCCCTATTTAACAAGATAGTCCAATACTTAGTTATAAATAGCTACGTCTCCGCTATTACCGAGCTTTATGTATAGTAGTTAAAAGGTAAGACCTCGCAGCCGCTATGGGGGGCAAAGCTCTTAGTAGTACTAGATAGCGTCCGCTATAATAAGGACTGGATTTAACGCGTTAACTTTATTAATTAAGGCCTATTTATAATTACTAGCGGCTATAACGTTAAAGGGCTTAAAAAGGCGATTACTTAGTGCTAGGAGACGGGCTCTAAGATACTAGGTTTAGTCGAGTCTTACCTTTAAACTATAGCTAAGCATTTATTAGGTTTATATATACCCTATTTAGTCTATACAGCTACTGTTTTCTAACCCGTTCCTTAGGCCATACTACTATTACCTATAGTGAAAGTAGACGAGACGTTTAGCTTACTAACTTTATCCTTATTAAACTAGAGAACGAAGGGCCTAAACCGGACGAGTTAGCGCTGTATATAATTATATTAATAATATAAGGGAAGTAGAATTAGTATAGCAAGGTTAAGTATATAGGCTGTATGCGGAATACTAACCCTATCCTCTGCCCCCTCTCTATAGTAGCCTTTTACTTCTTTAACTACTAGGGTAAAGACGGCGTTAAGAGCTTCCCATCCTTTTGGCAGCTGGAGGACTACTATAACCTATATATCTTCCCTGGCAGTATTAAAGTACCGCAATAGCCGCTAAGCTATTATACGCAGTTTAAATAGAATAAAAAGATATTTTAGGGGGTAGGAATTTACTTAAAGGAGAAGACCTATAGCGCCTATAAGCAGAGCGTCTAATATATTAAGCTTAGCGGCGTTAAGGAGACCTAAATTAAACGGGCCGGATACTAGAATATAGATGCGATAACGGGAGCCTACTTTAGCTACCTACTTAATATGTTTATATAGTTAATTACCAGCTTCCTAAAGAAAGGAAAGGGCTACTTTTTCCCCCGCGTATAGGAGGTGCTAGAGGAGGCCCTCTGTTTAAAGATATAGCCTAAGACTAATATCTGGCTAAAACGTATAGAGGCTTACTACCTAGGTAGGGCCGATAATAAGGTTATACGGCTTAACCTTACGGGCTTAGGATTTCTACGCCTCCTTTGCGCGTTTAGGGTAATCCTATTATAGGACTTAGTAATCCTATATAAGCAGTTCCTACTCTACCCCCTATAAAAGGACCCCCTCTTTAGCTATAAGGAATACTGGAGGTTCGCTACGCGGGTAAAAAGCTTGCTGGCTAACGTAGTTACGCTAAATAAGCTAATAATGCGGAAATACTAGCCCACCTATAAAGCCGTAGCTAAGCTAAGATATAAGGCCGCGATCTCTAAGGTAAAGGGGGTTTAATTACGCGTGTAGACGATTTTAAAACGCCTTAGCGAAATAGAAAGGTTATTAGCATTATTCGCACCTATATAGATCTAGTAAGGGAAGATAGGTATCTAGATAGGGCCTATAGAGTCTATACGTCTACCTTTAGGCGAGCCCGTGCCGTTTACTATAATATCTACTATATCCGCGCCGCCTACTCGGCCGTCTATAATATCCGTACTGCCTACTTAGCCGCCGTCTATAATATCCGCACCGTTCGCTTAGTCGTCTATAATATCCGCACCGTCCGCTTAGCTGTCTATAATATCTATACCGTCCGCTTAGCCATTTATAATATCCGCACCGCCTGCTTAGCCGTCTACTATATCCGCATTACCCCTACTAGTATAGGTATAAGCTAATACTTAACTATCTCTTCTATTTATCCTTAACCTATAGGCGCCGCTAAGGAAATATAAAATGCTTTAAGGCAGTAATTCGGTCTTTTAGCTCTAGACTAAGTGGACTTTAGGGCTAGCGGGTAGGCCATTAATTAAAGCTCTTAATTGCTACTGGGGGGCACGCTAGTAGGTTAACGGCGAGGCTATATTTTATAGCCATTGCCGTAGGATTATTAAGGATATAAAATAGCGCGTAGAAAACGGTACGGCAAGAGATAAGAGATAGGCTATTAACTAGCTAGAACAGCTACGAGGCCGGCATTCTTTAGATTAGCTTTATAAGAATATCTAAGATAGGGGAGGCTCCCTCTTAAGTAGTAGATAATACCTATTTTACTACAGTAACCGAGACGCCTTAATGTAGGACTATATTAGTGACCGAGACGTCTTAATATAGGACTGCACTGCAGTAACTGAGACGCCTTAATATATAACTACACTGTAGTAACTAAGACGCCTTAATGCAGAACTGTACTATAGTAACTAAAACGCCTTAATATATGACTGTACTGTATTAACTAAGACGCCTTAATATAGGACTATACTATAGTAACCGAGACGTCTTAATATAGGGCTGCACTATAGTAACTAAGACGCCTTAATGTAGGAATAGAGCCCGTTTAGGTATTATAAATTTAGAGTAATATTACGTGACTGTCCAGAAGTACCGATCTAATACAAATTATGTACCTTTTCGCCCAAAATCGCGTGCGAAAGTACTTGGGGGCGGTTACTGCGCGACCTCGTGCGGGGTTCGGGCGCGTTATCAGCAGGGGTGGCCCTAACCTCGTATTAACCCGGGTCGTAACCGCGCCAAATTAGCCCCCCCGATATGTGATAGATATCGCGACTGATTTAGCCTGAAATCCGGCGGGGAGTTAGGCATAGCCGCAGCCATAGCTGCCACGTTAACTTGAATTTGTGGCCTCTAATCGGACCTATCAAACTCGTATAGAACGAAATAATCGCCTACGCCGAAGCTGAAGCTTATCTTGACTATAAGTATAGTGCTATTACTTAGCATAAAGAATAAGAGCTTAATAGCCAGGAATGTTAAAAAGTAAGTGGCTTGTGGGAGTGTGTGTTGTGGCTGGTGGCGGAGCAAGCGGGTAGGCTAGTAGGGAGGGCGGCTGACCCGCACCGGCTAGACCCTTGTCGAGGTGGCGTTTCCCAGACATTAGCGGTTAAAGCTCTGGCGCAATTATTACGTGGGGTATTATCTATTTAACTAAAGCCTCTTTCCTTAGCTAAAGAAAGGTGGCCGCTATAGAGTCGGCCGCTATAATTATGGGAGGTGGGTTCGTCTAGGATTTTAAATGTGCGGCCTAGAGCGATTGTTATTAATAATGGTTATTAATAGAGCTGTTGCCCTGCAAGGCTGAGTCTGCCTTTTATTACTTAAAATATTTGGGCGGTTAATGAGCCGAGACCTATATACAGGTGACTTTGTTCTGCCACCTTCTACTTATGCGCATAAGCGCAGTGTCCGCCTTTAAATTATAATCCCCTTACTTATAACAAACCAACTTAAGGCATGCCGATTAATACTATTAGCGCTGAGATAGAAAATGTATGCCTTCTTTACTTCCCCCTTCGCGTTTAATTTTTATAACTAATGTAGCTATTATAGGAAATTATGATCCTTTAATATAATATCTGCTTTAAGCTTAACCGGCTTTTAGATATAAATCTAAAGTATTCCTAGCTAATCTATAATTAGGCGCTTATACTTTCCGTAGCTATTAATTCTATAGCTATATGCCATATTACTATTAGAGACTTATTTAAAGAAGATTTATAGAATTGTAATAGTAATTTTATTGATTCTAGCAAGCTCCTTTTAGCTTCTAGCTTATCCCCTTTACCTATAGGTGAGCTAGCTGAATAGACTAAGGTAAGCACTACTAATTAGTTTTCCTTTTATAACGGTAATTTAACGCCATCTTAAGGCGTCAACACGACCCCCTAAAAGTCTCCCGCCCCTTCTCTTTAATACCCTTTATCCTATATAGAAAACTAGTTTCCCTTTATAGCTATAAACTTATTAATCTAAAGTGTGGAGATATTGTAGTAAAGTCTTAGTAGTTAACCCTATGATTGTATAGATAACTAAAAAGGAGAGAAAGAACAGTCGCTGTCTTAGGTAGACGAGTAATATCGTAAAGAGCCTTAATAATTAATTAACTATAATCTCTAATATATAAGGCGGGATGACCAAATATAGGTGCGTAAAGAGGGGCAGGATAAGGTAGAGTTGGATAATATTTACGGACGGGATAACGTAATAGAAGAAGTTAGATGCGATCCTAAATCGCAAAGCAAAATATACCAAAGAGAAGGAGCACAATTACCTATAAATAAAAAGTAACTATAGCAAGCTAAGTCCACCAAAACACCGAATATAGCGATTACTAGGTCTAGAAGGACGATATTAGAGCGGCTTCGGAGCAAATAAAAAGTTAACGATTAACACTTCTATAAGGTTAAGAGGCTATAAAAACAAACTCTAAAGGAGATTCCACCTATCTATAACTATAAATTTCCGTTAATAGAGATATATTAAACCTTTACTAACTATAGCTCGTTAGACAATTCTAATAGACTCTAGCTCCTTACTCGCTTATTCTTCGCGGTTATTAGCTAGGATGCTTTTATATAGCTACGGTTCCTATCTTATCATTTAGGAGAGTATAAGCATAGTTATTCTTTCTTTTAGTAACACAGTATCCATAAACATGAAGTCTCTGGATTAATTAGATATTTTACTTACTATAGCTTTTGTTATAAAGCGATTCTACCTAATTAGATTGGTAGAAGCTCGCATATAGCTAAAATAGAATTACCGGCTTTAACTAGTCTAGTAGATTAGACGTCAGCGGAATAAAGAGTAAATATTAAAACTAGGTTACTACGGCTAGGCTACTTCCCGCGCTTTAAACAACATACTATCCTAGGCGTATCCTAAACTTATAAGGTATATAGTTAAGTATAATAAATAACTAACCACCCTAAAAAATAGACTTAGTTAGAGACGCAACTGGCATATACTAGTAGCTTAATTTAGTACTAGTATCCTTACTTTAGTCCTAACTAATAGTGATTTTAGTATCTACGACTGTAAATAAGCTTCCTTCCTACTAGTAGAATCTATACTAGGCTAACTTCCTATAGTATTAAAAGACTTCTAGTAGATAATTTTTAATTGCTTATTAATATTTTAGATAAAAAACGTAGTGGTTTTCTCTATAAATGCAGCTAATAGATAACTTACTTTATTAATCTCCTCTTAAAACTAATTCTAGAGAGAAAATATATACTTAAGGATATAAATAGATCCCTTATAAAGGAGGAGCTATTTAACTTACTAGGTTTAATAGAATACCTAAAACTAGATAGGTAAATATTAGTATAGATTTTTGCAGTATATAGGGATGTGTGTTAATTATATATATAGATTATTATAACTAAAAAGCTTAATATAGCTCTTACTATATATATTTATAAACTTTACGCAAAGACAAATTTAATAAGTATTATATTTAGGTTTAGGGCTTCTAGGAGGCTCTTAATCCTAAAAAAACTAATCTTAATTACCTATTCCTACCTTTATTTTCTAGTATAATTACTATAGAGAAACTATAAATAGTGTAGATAGTAGTAAAAGAATAAAAGATTAGAGATATAGCAAAGTGTAAGGCTTTACACGCCTAAGGCAATACTAAGCTAGGTGCGTATACTGCGCTACGCCGTATATAGGGCTAGGATAATAAAATATATACCTTACTCCTTATAATAAGTAATAACTAAGGGAGCACCCAACTAACCTAAAAAAGTCTTTTATTTGACGCCTAAAATTAGGTACTTAATTTTTAAGGTCTACTCGATCCCCTAAACCTCCTTAATATTATTATCTCCTCTCTAGCGCTTAGCCCCAAGTTAAGCAGCAATACTAATTATTTAAGCGATAGGAAATTCTACTAATAACTCTCTACTCCGCCTAATTACTTTTATAGCATCTTAAGTTTAAATAAATCTAGAATGTCTTCTTAATAGGCATTCTTGTCTTATTTTCACGCTTGCTTTAGTTACTTTTGTTTATATTAGCCCCAATCTTAATATAGCGCTTAACGGCCTTATTTCTAGTCTAACTACTATACTTAATAAGAAAGGGAATAAGCCTCGCCATTTTGCTATAATGTATAGTCTTGCAAATATTATAATACTACTTAATTACTTTAAGCCCGGCGAGGATATACATTTCTAACTTCTATAATTACGCCTCTAAAGTAACACACTTATAGCACACACTCTTAAAGATATAAAACTCTTAGGGCGTATTAACGACCAACTAAAAGTGATTTATAAATACTAACTAAAGCTAGAGGTTCCTTTTAGATATATTAAAGACTAGCGCGGATATAGACCTAGAGATTACCCTATTTATACATAAATAGTAAACGCTAGTACCTCCTAGGATGTTTAGCAAGAATTTAAAGCCGCTATAAGTACTTTTAATTAAAGGCTTCTTTAATGGACATTTGGCTAATAATACTAAGTTAAGGAAAAACCGTTTAAAGCCTAAGAAGGGGAAATGTCTATTAGAGGTAGGAGATATTAGCTAGAATAATATAATAAAGCGTTAATTGTAGACATATAGTAATTTAAGAGATAGAGTTAAAAAAATAATATTCTTAAATTTTTCTATCTAAGGCTAGAGGAATTTAAAAAGAGACTAAGGTTTTATTTAACTTAGCTATATTTATAACTATAAATAAAGAGTGCTATATTAGGCACTTTTAACTTTAAAAGGCTTATTATATTAATTCCGGCGTCCTATACTCTAAATTACAGCCATATATACTCTATAATGTCCTTATATTCCAGATATTATTTAGATTATTTTCCGCACACTATACGCCGTTTTGTCTAGCCGTATTATACTTATGCGTGCACTTATTAGAGTAAAAGTAACTATAACTATATAAGAGTGTTTTCTAAACATATATAGTATGCCTTTAAAGATAAGTTAGCCGCTTTTTATAGATAGTAAGGAATGATTTTATAAATTTAAGGCAGAATGCTAGCTCTTCTTTTATAGGAATTTATAGTTTTATAGCCTTTTATAGAGTGATATTTCTTAAAGCTATTAGTATAGAACAGAGCTAAGGAAAGTGGACTTTAGTAGGTATATAAACTATTAATACTTATCTCTACTTAAATAAGGCTGGATTTATATATATTAGTGCAGATGTATTAGCAGCAAAGATGTATAAAAACAGCTGTATGCAGTAAGAAAATGCACTTAGATATTTAAACTATTCCATTTTAAGGTGCCTACAGTAAGGCTCTAAGATATTAAGTAGTAGCCTTATAGGTATTACTAACCAATAAATATAAATCCTTTTATATCCTAGATATTAACATCTAGTAATGCTACCTATAAGTTAATATCTAAAACGCAGTAAAAGTAATAGTATTCTATAAATAAAATAAAGCAGGGGTACCAGGCTATTCCACTATAGGCTTAGTGGGGGCATCCCTAGAGGATATTTTCCTATAGATGCCTTCGCTAAGAGGATAGTACCTAAAATATGCCTCTAAGCGAGCTTATATGGCATAAACTGCCAATTTGGCGGCGAGATAATAAATATATACGCTCTGGATACCGCCCTTTATCTAGCTCTTTTACCTATTGCTATAGAGCCTTTGTTTATACAGAAGCTTAAAAGCGCTCTACTTTAGTATAGCTAAGTAGGTATACAAATAACAAGTTAATTCCTCCTACCGTTATAGTTATATTTGTCCGACTGGCATTATTAACTAGTGCCTCTTCCCCGCCGGAGGCTATATACTATATCTTGTCCTTAATAAACCCAAATAGTAACTCGTCTTGCCTAAGCCGACGCTCTATCTTATTATATTCCCCTTATATAAGCTAAAAGGATATCTACGGATTTTAATTGCTATGTCTTTAAGAAGCGCGATAACTCGGGGAGCTTAGGTAAAGGCTTTCTCGTCGGTTAGCGGAGGCGTTAAAGGCGCTCCTATGAAGCTTGAAGGCAGTGTAATATGCTGAGATTCTTTTAGAGGAGGCTGCGATGTAAATATAGCCGTATGTTATGGCATAATAGGCTACATCCTGAAGTTGAACGGTAGTCATCTCAAGGACTATTTGGGGTTTTGGCATGGTTTAGTTGACTTAGCAACCGCGCTAAGCTAAACGCCAAGCAGCGGAGGCAGTGCATTACCGCCACAACGCCACACTTAAGACAACACCAACCATAGTTCCCTAGGAAGTAGACCCTTAACAAGGGTCTAGTCGGTGCGGCTCAGCCACCCTCCCTGCTAGCGGGGGCGAGCTTAAAGTATTTTACGCTTTAATTACTTACTGTAAATACCGCTAATTATACTGCCGCTAAACCTATTCTATGCTAAGTTAAAGTCTCCACCTCTATAAGGGTATAGCTAGAGCGGGTTAGCTATTCTCCTTACTAGCGTAGGTAAAACTATAGAGAGCTTTGGGCAAATAATATACTAGAAGTACTACTACTTTTCCTTTACCCTAGAATAGTGTAGGGAAAGTTTAACCGCAGTTTTGCTAAACGTTTCCCCTAGCCGTATAGAAGATCACTTAGTCTTAGTAACTATAAATACCGCGGTGTCCGCGGTCTGTTAATGCTTTAGATCTTAAAGTAGCTTATAAATACTATTAACCCTAACTTGCTGCTAAAGTCTTACGACTACTTTAATATAATTAGAGGTATAAGTACTAGTAGGTAAGTATTAAGTATGTTATTAGGTTTAAGACTAATAAGAAGCGCAGGCTTTTAGTAATTATACTTAGTAGGCCTTAAATAATAGTTAATAAGAATATAGACGTATAAATTTTACTATTAAATAGGGTATTTAAGAGGTAGAGATACTATATACACTATAGAAAAATACGTCTTTAATACGCTAGATTTTAGCATCTATATAAGAAGCTGGGATTCTTTTAAACACGACTTAATGCCGCTTTAGTACCACCTAAGATTCTCTTACTTCCGCATTATCTAGAAGTTAAGAGGCTTACTATATCAGGCGAAACCTAAGTATATAGTTATATAGCTGCGAGGCACAGGCGACTCNCATGCGACTCGCCTGTAAGGCACGTGCGCTACACGTGCCTAGGGAAATCCCTCCCTTACCTCGCACCTTAGACTCCTCCTTCTCCCTTAAGGATTCGTCTGTCTATACAATATACCCTATTGTTCTATCATTGGACTCCCTATCCACATCCTCACCTCACATACTAGCGGACGTAAAATCAAGAGACGCAGGGCCTGGAAAAGGGGCGGGTAGCGGGTAGTAGGGATAGGCACGTTCGATTTAAAAAGCACTTCAAAATTCTTACATCAAATTCCTCCATTCGATCTATCTACATCTACCTACTACCCTACCTACTGCCTACCGCCCTACTGCCGCTGCTCTACTGCCCACTAGCCTACTACTCAGGAAGGGAACCGGGAACGAGGAAGAAGGGGAAGGGACTTTAAAGGGAGAGACCTTAAGAGGAAAAGGGAGAAGAGAAGGGTGGAGAAAGAGGACAGCTTTATCCTTCGGACAGTTTTCCTGTTCTTGGTACGCTGACGTGGACACATAATCTCTGACATGTATAGCGGAAGTAGGAGACGTATTTTCCCTGTAGTGGCTGTAAGGGATGTCAATGGAACATCGATCCTAGTTTCCATAATGATGCTCAAAAAACGCCACAATGGTCTCCCGATTCTTGGTCGCCTGAGCTGCGTTTGCCATGCGCGCTACCATAGTCGACTTCAGCTTCTTTTTAATTTGCAGTGTTGAACATCCACAACCCGGTGGGCATGGCATCGTCTCGTCATAGAGTTCAACGACAGTGAGCTCTTTTCGAGGCTTCGTGCCAGACCGAACGGTTGGCATCAATACCGGGTTTCCTCCGCTCTCGAGATACGCCCGGAATGGCTGTAAGACCTTCAGCTCCACAGGCGAAAGTTCTTCTTTCTTGAGGATTTTATCCCGGACATGCTCAAGGGCCTCGTGAATTTGAATAGCCATGAGACTTTCCAGGAAACGATGAGTGGAAGTAGCGAGGTTCATGGCCTGTGAAATCCAAGGGTCCCGAGTGCACACCTCACCGCTTGCCAGGGAACGCAAGTGGATGATTGGTTTGTCAGCTGAGAAGCCTCTTAGGAGAAGTCGAAACTCGAACCACGGAAATAGAATTGTCTGAAGGGTGCGCTCTACCATAAGGAGATGTCTAATTTCCTCAGCCTGCATTGGCTGATGGACCTCAGCGTGAATTTGATCCAAATGTCGTGCTAAAATCCTGTATATGCAGTCGTCGAAATTGTGGCTGGTAGCTTCCTTCAATGTCATATGCTTCCGCCGTCCTAGCACGGTATGGAGTACCGAATAGAGGTACCGAGGCCGGGGGAAGTCTCTATACTTCCGATTGAGCCAGTAGAATCGGCCTGATTCGGATCGCAGCACAACAGCGGCGTCAGCGCAAGACGCTAACAGGAGTTCATCGGGAGATGTGGCCTGTGGCAGAACATCTCGCACACCCCGACGTTTGTATCTCTCATAAGATGCGAAAGGAATTAATTCTTGCTTTTTGCACGATTCGTCCAGGGAGAGCAGTCCGTCCAACCCATGTTGAAGTCCATTCTCAGCGATGTCTTTTTGAACAAAGGTCTGTGGGAAGTTAAATGCCAGTCATAGAATCAGCAGATACAGGGCTTACCGGAGCTCCGTACAAATAGGAGCTTTGGGCCCATCCATATTTATCACGCTGCCGTTCTTGGATATCTGTGTGACAAATACTAAACTCGGTACCAAATGCATCGTCCTCGTACGCTGGGTAGGGCCCCTCCCGTTGGCCCTCGCCTGTGCTAGGCTCGTGGACAAATGGCTTCGGTTTAATCCTAAACATTACCGCGTAAATTCCACAGGTTTTGTCATACTCCTCAACGGTTCCCGGTGGTCTAAGACGGTCTGGGTCCATTGGACGCTGAGCGTTGTGTGCGCCGGGCATTCGTAGTTCTTGCGTGAGCCACTCAGCGTGAGCTTGCGCTCTCCCTGCTCTATGCCACCACTGTCGGAACAGATGGACAGATATCTGACTGTTCCCGGCTCCATTTGCTGCCCACATCACGGCTTGTTCCCAAAGAAGTGGCCAGCATCCGAAATCCTGGCTCATAATCTGCTCAATGGCGTACTTGGAGATTTCAAGACCGTCTCCACCTGAATCTTAAAAGGCGAAGCATTAGTGACTGATGGGTCAAATTGAAGCTGCTGGCGGCCGTTAATAGGCGTGCATACCGGACAACTCCTTTTCCTGCTTCCATTCCAAAAAGAGCGACAAAGCCTCCCAAATATAGTCCCATGCGTAATCCCTGTAGATTATGGCCATTATCTTTCGCTGGATATTCTGGTTGTTGATAGCCATTTCTTCATAATAGGCGACGTCGTCTATAATACCGGAATATCAGCATCAGGATCTCCTCCCGTAGCTTAGGACAATCTCACCGCCTGTGAACTTTTCTGCCCACGATGGGCTGTCAATTTCCTCCTCTCGCAAGAGCCCCGGATATAATGAAAGTGCGTGTTTCCGGGCAAGATATGCTCGTTTCTGGAGAGTCTCGGCAAACCCTCCATTCGGTCGACCACTGCGTCATCAGCCGGGCGTTCGCCAATGTGGATTCTGACTGGGAAGCCTCACGAAATCAGACCATTCTCCCATCTCATGGCTGCTTTTGCACATAGCTGGCTGGTTCTAAACCAAGCCCAAGCAGACCGCCGTCTCGCCTCATCAGGCGGCAATGAGAAGTCGAGGCTCGCTAGAAGATGTCTCAGTCGCGGGTTCTGCGTACTAGGCTGTGTGAAAATTGCTGACTGGGAACGCTTGGCCAATTTTCATCCTCCTCCTCTGTCAGTTGGAGATGCCCTTGAAAGGAAGCAATCACTTCCTCCAGGTTCGAAGAGTGATCTTTCGCGGGTTGGGGGTTCATCGGATTATCGGGATGTTTCGGCGGAGAGGCTTTATCACCTAGGAACTCGCGGTCAGTCCCAAGCAATGGACCGAAGAACTTCTTGGCCTCCGTACCGTCGCGGAAAGGTTTCACCCGCCCAGCACCCCCAAACATGCCCGTAAGAGGAACCTCTTCGCAGTTATTAATGGACGACTGCGACAAGTCCAAGATCCGGCTTACTAAATCGCACGGTTGCTATTAGATCCGGTCCTGACTAACAGTTTAGGAAATCTCACTCTGCTGAACCTGCTCGGAATCCATCAGGCGGCTGGAATGCTCGTGGATTGGAGCGAAGCCCTCATCATCTTTAGATGCTAACATCTTAAGTTGTCAAGCTGAGGTCAAAATGGGGCTCGCACCATTCGAAGACAAAAGAAGCTGTAGAGATGTGCCGAATGATTGTCTGGCTAGACCCAACATTTGCGTGAACTTGGCTGGAGCCAAAATTGTTTAACGAGTAAATCAAGAGGGATTTAAGGGGTTTAAAGAAAGGCTGTGGGGTGCCGGGGATTAATGTTCTATTACGGCATGTTCCGCGCTTGGCTCTTGGTGGCTGAGACAGACCCGTTCAGGGATGGTTCATAGTTTGAATTCCGCCACTCATTTGACCACATGCAGCATCTCTTCATCATTCTCGGCATTGCCTTGAAATTGGTGGACGTCTTCTTTATTCATATGCCCCAGCACTCCGTAGAGCGTTACTGAGAACGTGGAGAATGGCGGGCCTAAATCAGCGCATCCCGCATGAATCTCGGGCCAGGTTGCAGGACCCCAGTCAGAGAGACCAGAGTTCGTGCTCTTCCAGTAGCTCTGAGCTCATCTACTGACATTCCACAGTCAGTGGCATCTTGGGCCTTGACGCCGACAGCCTAACAAACGCCGATCTCCAACCCTTAACTGGCGTGTTTGGCGGAGCAGGTAGAGTGAAGAAGTTCCGACAGGTATTGCCCTCGCACTCCAATGTACCATTACCAATTGAAATGGAGTCTCCCGCGCTAGCCAACCTGGTTAACACTACCAACCAACGGCAGTCTCAAAGAAACGATGGATCATCATCCACGTGCCGGGACGCAGATGTCGAAAATGCCGCTGCGCCAGTCCAGAATACTGCCGTGCGAGGCACTCGGAACGAGTCAAGAGGCTACCCTGCACTAGCTCGTTTTATTGGGAGCGATACGGACTTCTTCCTTTTCCGAAAGTTCAACACGCTGTGTGCAAGGCGTCTTCTCTATCTGCAAGACGAGCTGATGGAACTGGAAGCTAGGCTAGACGAAGTTGATTCCGCGGAAGTATCAAGCGGCGGAGACAGGGAGCTCTGGAACCTTCACTCGAGACGGGAAGACAATAATTCAACAAGAACGGCTTTAATGGCTGAGATCTCTCGGAAGCTCCAACACTACCGTGGGTGGCCTTTGACGACTTGAGCTATTTGAGTACCGCATCTAATACTTGGTATAGATGAGGCGATGGCTGCCCAGGCCCGTGTTCTCGCAATGGACGCACCTCCTGAGTTCGTGATTGAGAGCGTTGCGAACTGGATTGACGGAATGAAACCCGTAGTTGAGAAAGAGTCTCACTTTCTCGACTGCAGAGATGACTTGGCTAGCTTGTCAGCTGAGCATTCCTCTAAAGAATTTCTCGACAACATCATTGAGAGAAAATTCTATCAATATTTCGTTACAAAGGCATGTCACCACTCCTTCCTTTGACAAGCTCAGAATTGACAGCCATCCCCAGACACAGCCAACTACCTCGAGAGCCAACGTCCAGGTGGAATACTATTCCACCACGGCAATTAGGAAAGTCACCAGGCTGTTATTGTGTCTTGTGGCTGTCCTTTTTGCGGTAATTCCATTGCCGATACTGCTTTCCTTTTCGTCTTCGACAGCAAGACTATTAATTATATCCAGCTTCGCTTTTGGGTTTGGGGCGGTGCTGGCAATAGCAACCAACAGTCGCAATGTTGAGATGTTTACGTCTATGGCTGCGTATGTTTGACCAAAAATCCGGAACACTTGGACACTTGAATGACTGGTGCTAACTTTTCACTTCCAATTTTAGCTATGGGGCGTTTCTCGTCGTCTTTCTTGGCGCGTCATCTTCCTGAAGCTACCGGAGGCTTCCCTAGTCTCACCACTTTATGACGGAATGAGAGTGTCATATTGGGTGATCCAGGGTGACTGGAGCCATACATACAAGAACTTATCTAGGTGCTCTCGGTAAAGCAGGATAATATAAGTGGTGTGAACCTGGTATTTATCTAACTACATTTAGCCCTTTTTCATTAGCGTGCAGTGGCAACTTGAATGACTTAGGGTAAATATGGTACATATCCTACAGATTTCTTAACCTGCGATGCAGAACCTTAAAGTCCAGATCTCCCGGGAAGTCTTATCCAAAGCCAGACCAAAGAACCCATTCGGCGAAGAAGTTGACTAGTCTGTTATCCCCTTTACCTACTCGCTGCCTGGTGAGCAGTTATTCCCTTTGGTCCCGAGAATGAGCTTAGCTAGCGACGTTTTCGGCGATGCCTTGGCGATGCCTTTGCGATGCCATGCATCAAAGACACCGGCCTCTAGAACTTCTCGATCATAGGAGGATCTCCTGGGATCTCTCCCATCTCCTGTGATGGTAGGGATTTTCCAGGACGCGGAGGAAACAGTTCTCGTAACTAGTATTTTTGCAGGATAAGTCGATACACTAGGTCATGGGGTACGATTCGACAAGACTGAGAGTTGCGTCTGGCGAAGCCCCTTCTATGGTAAATCTCAGCCCAATCGAATGACACTTTAATGTTTTGTCATTGCCGCCACTCCTCTTAAGGTAAGCCCTTTGCAAATTTTTTTTCTGGGTATCGGGGATGGCCCGAATTGATTAACACCGGTCCGTTGCGATATCCCTCGCTGTAGTACACCGTTATTTAGATTCCCGAAGACTGGCAGGGCAATGACTGGTCCAGAATACCGCTCCCTCTTTGTAACGTTTCCAATCGAACAGCTCAGTGGGAGAGGCATCGTCGAAAGGAGCCGGAAGTTCCCGAATGAGCCGTCTAACAAGGAGACCTTTGTTGGTCCTAGTGTTGTGTGTGAATCCCATAACTAACCAATGCGCCTCTGTATATGCGCTATGAGAATCCCATTCCTCTTTATTGGACCGTGCGACTCGCTATAACGTTATGATCCTTTATACTTAACCTATTTTAATCTTTTCAATGGGCCCAGCTTTCAAAACTGAGCGTCAGCGTCGTATAAGTTCAGTAAGAAGCATATTGCTATGCTGTGGTTTAAGTTTGGGTAAGTCAGTCTAATTCCTATTATTAACATGCGCCTCTACCCTTCCTTAAGGCTATATACCGTATCATGTTCCTAACTTATTAGAATAGCGACTTGTTAGTCTAAGCCGACGTTCTATCTCATCGCGTTCTCATCATACCATCTAAAAGTGTATAGTTGTTGCTGATATGCCTCCCACCTTAGATATCTTTGAAAAGAGCGATGACTCGGGGTTTGGGCGGGGCTTTCTCGTGGGTGTTTGAGTAGTCGCAAGGCTTTGGCGGCGATTCGGGTCGATGGTGTCTATGAGCTGCTTCGGATCTGAAGCATCGACAGGCTGCGGACGCTGCTACCATCGAGAGCGAGCAGCCGGAGGTCATGATTGGGTATGGCCGGAGGCTAGATCTAATGAGAAGTGTGCAGCAATACAATTATAGGTCCACGAAGCTGTAGAGCCGGTTGCGTGATGTAGAAAGAGTCATGATCTATCTTTAGCTGGACGAGGCTGAGGATGCAAGTGAAGCGCTTGGGGCTGCTAAGTCCTTTACCTCAGCAAGCTCAGACCAATAGTATATCCACAGGTACATTTGTATGGCTGAATCAGCGGCTGAGTCACGATTACGCGGGCGAGGAGGTCCGTGCGTTCAGCGACTGTGGATGTTACCCCATATCCACAGTCGATTTTTGATCGCCAGCAACGCCATACTCTCAACACCCGTCGAGCGCTATGCGTAGAGCCTGCTGAGCGCTTTCTACTTGCACTAAAATGGTAAGAATCGGCCGTGGGTTAATAAAGATATTCGCGTTTTAAGTTGCGCGCTACCACCCTAAAGCACCCTATTAAACTTATACGGCACCAAAATGAGCCCCTAGGGGGCTATAGACGAAGGTTTTAATAGAGGACCTCTTAGTATTTTATTAGAAGTTATATATATAACTATTTTAAAGCCTTTCTACCCGCTTAAAGCCGTTTATAAAGCTAATCTAGTAAGCACTACATCTGCTTCTACTATAGATTAACCTACTATATAGCTGCTTCCTCGCTAACCTTCTAGACCTACGCGACCTGCTTAATCTCCTTAATAACCTTAAGCCGTAGGGAGTACTATTAAACCTCCTTTTACTAGCCGGCCCGCCATCTACTACCCTATTTAGAATTTAGCGCTACTATAGAAGAATTACCTCTTAGCCTTTTAGTCTACTTACGCTAAAGGGCCTATATAGAGTTTACCGCGCGGCTTATATAGTATATAGGTAGAGACCTAGACCCGGGCTCTAGCTGCGGCTATAGCTGTAGCTATTATAGTAATAGCGGTAGTAAAGCTATATGGGAAGGAGAGCCTATAGCGCTTACCTAGGCGGACGTATATTTACTAAATCCTATAACAGATAAAGCTAAAGGGGCCGCTTCTATAGGCGGACGTAAGGGGTTAGTAGACCGGCCTTAAGGCTATACTATAGCTACTGCCGTAGCTATAGCTAAAGGGGCTTCTAGTTAAAATGTAAGGCCTTTAGACGTTAGTAATTAAAGCTGCAAAGACTAGGCTTACTAGGACTTATCTAGATAGTCTAATAAGCCCTTAACCTTGCTAGCTGTCTACTTATATTTAGCATATAAAGCCTTTAGTTAGTTAGTAAGGAGTAGTATAGCCTAGTAAAGAATTAATAGCTAATTTAGGCTCCCCTCTTTCTATAAGTAGGGCTCTATATCCTACGTAAAGGCCTTATACGCCTTATACTAGAAGATAGGGTGGCTTTATACTAAATAGCTTAGGAATATCTTATAGAGGGCTATTAAGTCCTATAGAATGACCTTATAGAGGTAAAAGAGAAGGTTTATAACCCCTATAGCGGTAAGGTTATTAATCTAGTATAGCTATAGGCTAAAACAGCCCTTTTATTTATCCAGTTTGGGCTATATTATTAATAGCAGTATATTAGGCGGTATAATACCTATATAGTGGATTTTAAAGCAGCCTATCTATAAGGGGTGCCCTATTATTAACCTTATAAACTCTTACGGAAGAGAGTTTAAGTAATAGCCTACTATTTACTCTTAGTTTTACCTTTTAGCGCGCTAAATCTGGTTCTTACTAACCCCCTTTAGCTCTGCCGTCTTAGCGCTAGCGCTCCGCCTAATATACGTCTTTTTCTCTAAGAAGACGCTAACGTATTAGAAGGCCTTTACGACCTAATCTCGCTATAAGTTATATAAGAGGGCTGCCTTATAGTCCCTACCGCCCTTAATTAGGCGTATATTATACTATACTAAGCGCCTACTAAAGTCCGGAAACGGCTTCGTACTAAGATTTTAGTGGTATAGGAGATAGAAAGCTAGCCCGCTAAGTATATAAATAAGCGGCTTCCTATTCCGTAGGGCCCTAATAATCTTAAGGCGGCCGTACTAGTTTTACTTACCTACGTGTATAGTAAATATTAAGGGTATATAGTGTATAGGGCCTTTACCCTTAAACTTAAAGGTAAATAGATTTAAGATTTTAGCGGAGCGTCTATTACTACTATAGGTAAGTATATAGTGACCTAGTAGGATATTAATAAGTGTATAGAAGTAGCACTCTAGGGATAAGGCGGCGCCCCTAGCCTAGAGCTTACGGTAGACGCTTTAGAACTCATCCTTAGTATAGCTATTAAGGAGGGTATTTCTACCCTTATTAGTAAACTACTCTTTCTTACGCTACGCGTCCCTTTATTATAACGTCTTTAGGTACTTTCTAACGCTATCCTTCCGCAGAAATAGGTAGCTGTTTATTTTTATAGCTTTCTATATCTAATAAAGATCTATTAAAGTGGTAATATAGCTATAAACTAACCGCTATAAGAGCCACGTTTCCTCTTAGGGTACGTTAATATCGGCTTTACGGCTCTTTTCTTTTAAGGGCTAGCTTATAACCTCCTTAACAAGAAAAAGAAGTAGCTTATCCTTTATAATAGTATCGCTATTATAGTACTGCTTCTATTTATAAAAGGCCTAAAGCTAAATAACGCGTTAGCTATAGGCTATAATACTTTTAAAAGGGGGGGGGGTATTACCTTAAACTCCTTCTACTTTAGATTATATATTAAAGATATATTTTTAGGCCTTATAGTATATATAAGGGCGAGAACATACTACGCGTTAGCGCGTAATTTGGCATTATTAGTAATATTAATCTCTACACGGTTAGTCAGCGCTATCTTATATAGTAGGTATAATAGTAAATATACTACCGCGATTAAGGATAGGTAAGGAGAACTTTTTTATATATACTTAGGGCCTTAATGGCCCTAATTACCCTACGGTTGGCGTTAATTAGCGGCTTAATTAGCAGGTAGCCCTAGATACGCAAATCTCCTTAGCTTAGCGCTAGTGGCACTAAGGAGATCCTTAAATCTAACCTAGGTAGCTAGCTAAACACGTAATTTTTTAGCTAACTAAGGATTAGCTAGGTAGTTAATACCAATAGTATATCTATAGGTATATTTATATAGCTAAATCAGCAGCTAAGTTATAATTACGCAGGCAAGGAGGTCCGTGCGTTTAGCGACTATAAATATTACCCTATATCTATAGTCGATTTTTAATCACTAGCAACGCTATATTTTTAATACCTATTAAGCGCTATACGTAGAGCCTACTAAGCGCTTTCTACTTATACTAGAATGGTAAGAATTAGCCATAGGTTAATAAAGATATTCGCGTTTTAAGTTACGCGCCACCACCCTAAAGCACCCTATTAAACTTATATGGTACTAAAATAAGCCCCTAGGGGGCTATAAATAAAGGTTTTAATAGAGAACCTCTTAGTATTTTATTAGAAGTTATATATATAACTATTTTAAAGCCTTTCTACCTACTTAAAGCCGTTTATAAAGCTAATCTAGTAAGTACTATATCTACTCCTACCGTAGATTAACCTACTATATAGCCGCTTCCTCGCTAACCTTCTAGACCTACGCGACCTACTTAATCTCCTTAATAACCTTAAGCCGTAAGGAGTATTATTAAATCTTCTTTTACTAGCCGGCCCGCTATCTACTACCCTATTTAGAATTTAGCGCTACTATAGAAAGATTACCTCCTAGCCCTTTAGTCTACTTACGCTAAAGAGCCTATATAGAGTTTACCGCGCGGCTTATATAGTATATAGGTAGAGACCTAGACCTAGGCTCTAGCTACAGCTACGGCTATAGCTATTATAGTAGTGGTGGTAGCGAAGCTATACGGAAAGAAGAGCCTATAGCGCTTACCTAGGCGGATATATATCTACTAGATTCTATAATAGATAGAGCTAAAGGGGCTACTTCTATAGGCGGATATAGGGGGTTAGTAGGCCGGCCCTAAGGCTATACTATAGCTATTGCCGCAGCTATAGCTAAAGGGGCTTTTAGTTAAAATATAAGGCCTCTAAATGTTAGTAATTAAAGCTATAAAGACTAGGCCTACTAGGATTTATCTAAATAGTTTAATAAGCCCTTAACCTTACTAGCTGTCTACTTATATTTAGTATATAGAGCCTTTAGTTAGTTAGTAAGGAGTAATATAGCCTAATAAAGAATTAATAGCTAATTTAGGCTCCCCTCTTCCTATAGGTAGGGCTCTAGATCCTATATAAAGGCCTTATACGCCTTATACTAGAAGATAGGGTAGCTCTATACTAGATAGCTTAGGAATATCTTACGGAAAGCTACTAAATCCTATAGAATGACCTTATAGAGGTAAAAGAGAAGGTTTATAACCCCTATAGCGGTAAGGTTATTAATCTAGTATAGCTATAGGCTAAAATAGCCCTTTTATTTGTCTAGTTCGGGCTATATTGTTAATAGTAGTACATTAGGCGGCGTAATACCCACACGGCGGATTTTAAAGCAGCCTATCTATAAGGGGTGCCTTACTATTAACCTTATAAACTCTTATAGGAGAGAGTTTAAGTAATAGCCTATTATCTACTTTTAGTTTTACCTTCTAGCGTGCTAAATCTAGTCCTTACTAACCCCCTTTAGCTCCGCCGTTTTAGCGCTAGCGCTCCGCCCAATATACGTCTTCTTCTTTAAGAAGATACTAATATATTAAAAGGCCTTTACAACCTAATCTCGCTATAAATTATATAAGAGGGCTACCTTACGGTCCCTACCGCCCTTAATTAGGCATATATTATACTATATTAAGCACCTACTAAAGTCCGGAAACGGCTTTATACTAAGATCCTAGCGGTATAAAAGATAGAAAGCTAGCCCGCTAAGTATATAAATAAGCGGCTTTTTGTTCCGTAGGGCCCTAATAGTCTTAAGGCGGCCGTACTAGTTCTACTTGCCTACGTATATAGTAAATATTAAGGGTATATAGCGCGTAGGGCCTTTACCTTTAAATTTAAAGGTAAATAGATCTAAGATCTTAGCGGAGCGTTTATTACCACCGCGGGTAAGTATATAGTGGCCTAGTAGGATATTAACAAGCGTATAGAAGTAGCACTCTAGGGATAAAGCAGCGCCCCTAGCCTAGAGCTTATAGTAAACAATCTAGAACTCGTCCTTAGTATAGCCGTTAAGGAGGGTATCTCTACCCTTATCGGCGAACTACTTTTTCTTATACTGCGCGTCCCTCTGCTATAACGTCTTTAGGTACTTTCTAACGCTATCCTCCCGTAAAGACAGGTGGCTGTTTATTTTTATAGCTTTCTATATTTAATAGAGGTCTATTAGAGTAGTAATATAGCTATAAACTAACCGCTATAAGAGCCGCGTTTCCTCTTAGGGTACGTTAATATCGGCTTTACAGCTCTTCCCTTTTAAGGGCTAGCTTATAACCTCCTTAACAAGAAAAAGAAGTAACTTATCCTCTATAATGGTATTACTATTATAGTACTACTTCTATTTATAGAAGGCCTAGAGCTAAATAACGCGTTAGCTATAGGCCGCGATGCTTTTAAAAGGGGGGGGGGGTATTACCTTAAACTTCTTCTACTTTAGATTATACGTTAAAGACGTGTTCTTAGGCCTTATGGTATATATAAGGGCGAGGACATACTACGCGTTAGCGCGTAATTCGGCATTATTAGTGATATTAATCTCTACGCGGTTAGTCAGCGCTATCTTATATAGTAGGTATAATAGCAAACATACTACTACGATTAAGGATAAGTAGGGAGGACTTTTTTATATATACTTAGGGCCTTAATAGCCCTAATTACCCTACGGTTGGCGTTAATTAGCGGCTTAATTAATAGGTGGCCCTAGATACGCGAATCTCCTCAGCTTAGCGCTAGTGGCGCTAAGGAGATCTTTAAATCTAACCTAGGTAGCTAGCTAAATATATAATTTTTTAGCTAACCAAGGATTAGCCGGGCAGTTAATACTAATAGTATATCCACAGGTACATTTATATAGCTAAATTAGCGGCTAAGTTATAATTACGCGGGTAAGGAGGTCTGTGCGTTTAGCGACTATAGATATTACCCCATATCTACAGTCGATTTTTAATCGCCAGTAACGCTATACTCTTAACACCCGTCAAGCGCTATGCGTAGAGCCTACTAAGCGCTTTCTACTTACACTAGAATGGTAAAAATCGGCTATAGGTTAATAAAGATATTCGCGTTTTAAGTTGTGCGCTACCACCCTAAAGCACCCTATTAAACTTATACGGCACTAAAATAAGCCCCTAGGGGGCTATAGACAAAGGTTTTAATAGAGGACCTCTTAGTATTTTATTAAAAGTTATATATATAACTATTTTAAAGCCTTTTTACCTACTTAAAGCCGTTTATAAAGCTAATCTAGTAAGTACTATATCTACTCCTACCGTAGATTAACCTACTATATAGCCGCTTTCTTACTAACCTTCTAGACCTATATAACCCGCTTAATCTCCTTAATAACCTTAAGCCGTAAGAAGTACTATTAAACCTTTTTTTACCAGCCGGCCCGCCATCTACTACCCTATTTAAAATTTAGCGCTATTATAAAAGGATTACCTCCTAGCCCTTTAGTTTACTTACGCTAAAGAGCCTATATAGAGTTTACCGCGCGGCTTATATAGTATATAGGTAGAGACCTAAACCTAGGCTCTAGCTACGGCTACGGCTATAGCTATTATAGTAGTGGCGGTAGCGAAGCTATATAGAAAGGAGAGCCTATAGCGCTTACCTAGGCGGATATATATCTACTAAATTCTATAATAGATAAAGCTAAAGGGGCCGCTTCTATAGGCGGACGTAGGGGGTTAGTAGACTAGTAAGGCTATACTACAGCTACTACCGCAGCTATAACTAAAGAGGCTTTTAGTTAAAATATAAGGCCTCTAAATATTAGTAATTAAAGCTATAAAGACTAAGCCTACTAGGACTTATCTAGATAATCTAATAAGCCCTTAACCTTACTAGCTATCTACTTATATTTAGTATATAGAGCCTTTAGTTAGTTAGTAAAAAGTAGTATAGCCTAATAGAAAATCAATAGCTAATTTAGGCTCCCCTCTTCCTATAGGTAGGGCTCTAGATTCTACGTAAAGGCCTTATACGCCTTATACTAAAAGATAGGGTAGCTCTATACTAGATAGCTTAGGAATATCTTACGGAGGGCTACTAAATTCTATAAAATGACCTTATAGAGGTAAAAGAGAAGGTTTATAACCCTTATAGCGGTAAGGTTATTAATCTAGTATAGCTATAGGCTAAAATAGCCCTTTTATTTATCTAGTTCGGGCTATATTATTAATAGTAGTATATTAGGCGGCGTAATACCTATATAGCGGATTTTAAAGCAGCCCATCTATAAGGGGTGCCCTATTATTAACCTTATAAACTCTTACGGGAGAGAGTTTAAGTAATAGCCTACTATCTACTTTTAGTTTTACCTTCTAGCGCGCCAAATCTAGTCCTTACTAACCCCCTTTAGCTCCGCCGTCTTAGCGCTAGCGCTCTACCCAATATACGTCTTCTTCTCTAAGAAGATGCTAATGTATTAAAAGGCCTTTATAACCTAATCTCGCTACAAGTTATATAAGAGGGCTGCCTTACAGTCCCTACCGCCCTTAATTAAGCGTATATTATACTATACTAAGCGCCTACTAAAGTCCGGAAATGGCTTTATACTAAGATCCTAGCGGTATAGAAGATAGAAAGCTAGCCCGCTAAGTATATAAATAAGCGGCTTTCTGTTCCGTAGGGCCCTAATAGTCTTAAAGCGGCTGTACTGGTTCTGCTTACCTATATATATAGTAAATATTAAGGGTATATAGCGCGTAGGGCCTTTACCCTTAAACTTAAAGGTAAATAGATCTAAGATCTTAGCGGAGCGTTTATTACCGCCGTAGGTAAGTATATAGTGGCCTAGTAGGATATCAATAAGCGTGTAAAAGTAGCACTCTAGGAATAAAGCGGCGCCCCTAGCCTAGAGCTTATAGCAGACGCTCTAGAACTTATCCTTAGTATAGCCGTTAAGGAGGATATCTTTACCTTTATCGGCGAACTACTTTTTCTTATACTACGCGTCCTTCTACTATAACGTCTTTAGGTACTTTCTAACGCTATTCTCCCGCAGAGATAGGTGGCTATTTATTTTTATAGCTTTTTATATCTAATAGAGGTCTATTAGAGTAGTAATATAGCCGTAAACTAACCGCTATAAGAGCCGCGTTTCCTCTTAGGGTACGTTAATATCGGCTTTACGGCTCTTCCCTTTTAAGGGCTAGCTTATAACCTCCTTAATAAGAAAAAGAAGTAACTTATCCTCTATAATGGTATTACTATTATAGTACTACTTCTATTTATAGAAGGCCTAGAGCTAAATAATGTGTTAACTATAGGCCGCGATACTTTTAAAAGGGGGGGGGGTATTACCTTAAACTCCTTCTACTTTAGATTATACGTTAAAGACGTATTCTTAGGCCTTATAGTATACGTAAGGGTAAGGATATGCTGCGCGTTAGCGCGTAATTCGGCATTATTGGTAATATTAATCTCTACGCGGTTAGTCAGCGCNATNTTATATAGTAGGTATAATAGNAGANATNCTGCCGCGATTNAGGATAGGTAGGGAGGACTTTTTTATATATACTTGGGGCCTCAATGGCCCTAATTACCCTACGGTCGGCGTCGATTAGCGGCTCGATTAGTAGGTGGCCCTAGATACGCGAATCTCCTTAGCTTGGCGCTAGTGGCGCTGAGGAGATCCTCGAATCTGACCCAGGTGGCTGGCTAAACACGTGATTTTTCGGCTGACCGAGGATCAGCCGGGCAGTCAATACCAAGGGAATCACGTCTGAGCCTACTAAGGTAACTAAGTCCTAGTGGTCTTACAGGCGGCTAGGAGAAACGTTTAACCGAGGCACGGTTAAAGTTTCTCCTTAAAGCTTGAAAGGTGGCGGTGTTCCTCTATAGTTCGCCAGCGCTAGCAGGGAGGGCCGCCGACCCGCTCCGGCCATAGGGTTGTCGAGATGGCGGTTGTTACCCCCTTATACATACTAATTAGAGGTAACAGTTTGCCAATATAGCCGGACAGTTAAAAGAGGAGGATATTTATCTCGGACATTCTTTTAATTAAATCCTAGTCTTTTATTTAGCTAGTTCCCGCTGCAAGGCGGCCCCTGCGGCCCACCGAACGAAGCCCCAAAGCCCTAATGGCTGCTTTAACCCCTAAACGCGTATCAGCAATACCACCTCTAGACCCGCTAGTAGCTCCATTAAGACGTATAAAGAAACCAAGCGCGAAGGTGTAAAAGGCCTAGCAGTCGCTGAGGACACAAGCCCAAATATTAGTATAGTTTAAATAGCAGACAACCGCACTATAAACTAGACTATAAGCTATATAGTATATACTGCCTCTATTCCCTATAGTAAAAGTCTCTACTTTACCCAAATATAAAGGAAGAGGTATTAATTATAACGAATTTTATCGACTTATTAAAAGCCTTAAAGAAACTATAGTATAGCAGAACAACATTATTATAAACTAGAATAGCATTATTAAGAGTATTAGAAATAACCTTATAGACATTAAATCGGAACAGTAAAGCTTTAAAAAGTAAAACGCCAAACTCTAAAAGGCTATCCGGTCCTTATAAGCGCAACCAAACACTCCCTTAGCTCTAATATAATTATAGGCATTAGTAGCAGCCAGTGGAGGCATGGCAGGGTTAGAGATAATCTTACTACAAACAACAAGCGCTAGGAACCCTAAGGAACCCAACTAGTAGCTAGTAATAGATATTAGCTGAGCGGGTTTAGAGGTAATAGAGAGGGTAGCTACTACTAAAGTAGTAAAGTAAACTATTATGTAAGGTATAAAGGATGTTAAGGGGCTTACGGGAGCTATACTTAAGGACTTCCGCGTATGGCGAATAAGCGACAGCGCGAGTATTATTAGATTCTCGGTGGAAAAAGATAAAGAAGCTGCGTTTAGGTAGATAATTGCTTAATAGCTTAAACCGCATATCCCTAGCGCAAGGCTTATTAGACCTAAGTAGTATATAGTTAAGGCAGATTAGGTTAAAGTACCTTTAGTAATAAACATTAATAGCGGAAAAGTAAGTAAGTTAGCTATAGAGCGCTTTAAGGTAGAGAATAGTATAGAGGTATATATAATGAGATAGCTAGGACAACTAAGGCCGCACGGCTAGTACGCGTTGGTAATTGTTAAAGTAGTAACAAAGGAGGATATAGAGAAGCTGCTTACGTTAAATAACGTATTATTTAGGGGAGGTGCGATTATTATATTACCATTTAAGGAGTAACGCACCCCTATAGTATGCTACAAATATAAAAAGTTTAGATATAGGGCTTAAGACTACACGTGACCTAATATATACAAAATATATAGGCGGGAAGGCCATCTCCGGTATGAGACGGTAAATCTACACTATATAAACTGCTAGGGTTTTTACTAAGCCTTATACCGTAAATGCCTAGTATATAAGAAAGAGATAGACAGAATTCTTGTATAACAGCGCTATAAATAAAGAACTTTAGATCCTCTAGGCGAATATAAAGAAGTATAGGGAGGCGCAGCATGCGCTATATAATAACGAAGCGCTAACGGACTTCCACTTTATCCTAGGCTAAGAGCCTTACTACTTTCTTTTAGATAGGGAAGTGGTGCTAGCTAGCTTAAATCCCTAGTGGATAAGGTTCGTCCTAATAGGCAGTCAGTAGCGGTATCCCCTAGTTAGGTTATATATCTAGGCATCTAGAGAGCTAGCAGCTATATAGCTATAGGTAGATTCAGCAGACATTACGGTGGTAGTAGCGTACGTTAGCTAAAGGAGACTTATAATTGTGTTAGTATATATTCTAGATAGATATTTAAGGAGAACTAAGGAAGAGAACCTAGAGGAGCTCTTTAGTAGACTAGAGATAATTAATGGGCTAATCTAGGGTAAACTATTACGCGACCTATATACCGAGGTAGTAATTATAGGTGACTTTAATTGGCATAATCCACTATAGGGAGGAAGTTATATTAGTACCACATTAATATAGGAAGAAAGCGCGCCAATTATTAACTTTATGGCGGACCGGTCACTCTAGAGCCTACTTCTAGTAGGAATACCTATATTTAAAAGCAACGCGGGGCGAATATCAACAATTAACCTTATACTTGCAACCCCAGGCCTAGCAAGTAAACTAGTAAAGTGCGCCATCTAAAAGTATAAGTATGGATTAGACTATAGAGCTATCTATACTAGCTTTTAGGTCGATATAGATACGTAGAAGAGCTAGAAAAGGCTGCTTATTAAGAATATAAACTAGGACAAGATACGAGAAGATATAGAGCGATAGAAAGAGATAGGATTCCCTATAGAAGATATAGATGAAATAGTTAACTACCTTAATAGGTGGATTAATAAAGCCTTTAAAGCATACTACCAGCGGGCTAGACTATTACTATATATAAAAAGATGGTGGAACGAAGACCTTATAACGCTAAGGAAGTTATATATATACTAGAGGAATAGAAATAGCGCAATGCGGAGGTAAGAAAGGGATAACCCTAAGCTATATAATATTGTAGTAAGAGCAAAGAAGCTTTTTTATAGGACTATTCGGCGATATAGAAAGCTCTATTAGGACAAATTCCTTAGTAACAGTGACAATATATAGAAAGCGTCAAAATACCTTAATCCGTAGGCTATATCCGCGTTTACTAGAATACCGCTAATTAAGAAGGATAGAGAATAGGGAGAGGTTGTTACGAAGAACCATAATATTATAAGAGAACTACTCTAGGCATTCTTTCTGGTCCCGCCGCCATGCAAATAAGAGGAGGAAGCTATGACTAGCTACAACTAATTACTATAGGAGCCTATCGCTAAACATAAGGTTAAGGTAGCTATATTTAGGGCTAGCCCAGATAAGGCTCCTAGAAGGGACGGCCTACTAGCTAGGGTGTGGCGAGAGCTATAGCCCGTACTAAGTGGTAAGATTACCACTCTCTTTACTAAATCACTTAAGATAGGAAAGGTACCCCAGGAATAGAAGGTAGTAAAAATTATACTACTATAGAAGCTAAAGCGGGGGGACTATATGGTAGCAAATAACTATAGGCCAATCTCCCTCCTTCTAATACTAGGAAAAGCACTTAAATCGCTAGTAGCGGAGAGAATAATATACCTAGTAGAGAAATACAGCCTACTATTTAAGACGCACTTCGGAGCTAGGAAGCAAAGGTTAATAATATATACGCTATCGTATCTCTATAAGGACGTATTTAGAGCATAGAGAGGAAAGAAGACGCTGTCTCTAGTATTATTTAATATTAAGGGTGTGTATAATAATATAGCCATAAAGCCGGAAATTAGGAGATTACGGCAGCGTTAAATACCTTAGACGATTATATAATAGGTATAGGACTTTTATATAAACTGTTAAGCCTATATCCTAGCTAATGGATATATATTAGAGGTATAGGCGCTCCTATAGGCGGGTCTCCCGTAGGGATTAGTACTAGCCCCAATACTCTTTCTATTTTTTAACGCGGATCTTATATAAAGCGTACCTAGAAATAGCAGCTCTATAGCCTTCGTTAACAACTACTTAGTATAGGTTATAGGCCCTATAGTGGAGGAAAACACGTAGATCATCTAGGGCGAGATTATACCAATGCTTAAGAAATGGAAGAGGACTAGTAGAGCCCAATTTAAAGCGAAGAAAACGTTATTTATCTACCTTACCAGATATAAAGAAGTAGGTAGGGATGCTACTACGCCGCTCCAATTTAAAGGAAAAGGGATCCCCCTAACTTAGGAAGTTAAAATCCTTAGGATAATCCTTAATAAGGAGCTACGGTTTAAGGCATACCTAGTAGATAAGGTAGGCAAAGCTACTAAGGTAGCGCTAGCGTTGCGCAGATTAAAGGGACTGCAGTTTAAGAGCGTTAAGCAGCTAGCTAAGAGCTTAGTCCTACTAGTAGTAGACTACGCATCGCTAATATAGTACCCGCTTATAATATAAGAGTTAATACAGCTTCTCTAATAGGTGTAGAAGATCACGGTATAAGCTATTATTAGGGGGTTCCGTACCGTTACCCTACTAATAGCGGAAGTAGAAGCTAGCTTACTTCCTCTTAAGTAAAGGCTGCGTAACTAGGCCATCGCGTTCTAGGTATTAATCTATAAACTAGGTAAATTATATCCTTATTAGATAATTTAAAGATAAAGGCTCTGCAGATAGCACTAATCGCCGCTCTAGAGGACAGCAGAGATATATGAGGATGTTTAGGTAAATAGGGTGCTAGAGGTTAAACCGTATATATACCCGCTATAGGTGGCTAAGCTTAATATGGTAATATATAAGGACAAAGATTATACTTAAGCTATTATTAAAGACTATAAGCTAGGGTAGGTTAATATATACGTTAATATATTAGTACGCAATAGTAGGGCAGGAGTTAGTATGTATACTATACCATCTAAGGCAACGCTTTTAAAAACGGTAGCGAGCTCTAATTAGGCTAACGCCCACCTTATAGAGCTTCTAGTAATTAGTAAGGCAGCTAACTAGCCGTAGAACCCTATATGCACGGCTATTAACTAAGTAGGTTTTCTAATACCTATATCTAGTATAAGAATATTCTCCAACTTATAATTAGCGTTGCTATTAGTATAGAGCTAGAGGGCTAGAACCTGCCAGGAAATAGTTATAGAGATCTTAAAAAAGCTTTAGCTAAATAATATTACGCTATACTAGATTCTAGGCCACTTAGGATTTATAGAAAATAAGAAGGCTAATAAGCTTACTAAAGCAGCAATAAGACTAGAGAGCAAGGAGCCACTATAGAGAGACGGCCTCCTATAGTACCTTGTGACGTAAGCGTTAAAAAGAGCTAAGATAATAATAGGACCGCTTTTATCGGGAAGATCTAATACGGGCAAGTTTATAAGGAAAATTAACGCAGTACTCTACCTTAGAAAGGCTATAGGATTATATTAGCAGCTAATTAGCTTAAAAGCTACTATTCTTATACAGCTATGGACCGGCAAGTTATTTCTAAAGGAATATCTCCACAAAATTAATGTATTAGAGACGGCGTTATACAACTACGGGCTTACAGAGTTAATATAGCACTTCCTCTTCTCTTATAGGAGGTGGGCGTAGTAGAGGATTAAACTAAGAGAGTAATATAGAGATTGATTTAGGGATCTATTATATGCATTAGGAGGCTACTTACGTAGATAAAAAGGAGGCAGGAATATTAACGGCCCAATTAAGCGCTAGAAGCCAGACATTAGCGTAGTTAAAGCTATAATTAAATTTGTAAAAGAGACTGGACGTTTATACCTAAATATATAAGATATAGAGAGTATAGAAGCCAACGTTAATAAGTAAAGACTCTTAAAAATTCCTCCTCTAATTATCTAACCGAATATACCACAAGCCTCCTCTACACGTGCCTCTACTAGTGCGTCGCTAATTAAGAAGCGTATAATGCTAGAATAGCCCTATGGACACAAGGCATCGAAAACTACTTACTTAGGCTCGCCTCTAAACTCTAACTTTCTTCTAATAGTAACACATTACTTTCCTTTATTTTTTCCTTAGTTAAGCTTAGTGTTAGGTAATAGATATATAGTTCTTATAGTTGGCTTCTAAACTAGAGCAAGCATATTAATGGCAGGAAGTATTTAGTTAGCGCTCTGTAACGGCCCATACCCTAGATAGTGCATGGCTATAATAGAATATACATACATACATACATATATACGTCGAGATGGCGAGAGTGTTATAGTGGCGTTAAGCCACATGTGGCGTTCTCCAACCGCCGTTTCCCGGTGGTTACCCGCAAAATGCTACCCTTACGCGAGCAGGAGCATATATCTTCTAGGCCTTGTATGAAACTTTCTAACCTTGATTGATTGAGCAGTCATCTCTCTATGCTAATATTCTCTAACGGGTCATTAATCACATCTATACCTTCGTTGTCTCGCTAGAGCTGTGGGCCTGTGTCGTCTGGACTGATGAGTGCTCCTTCTTAACAGAAGGATTTGGAAAGATATATGTCACCCGGCGGCCAGAAGAGAAGTACGCTGATTCTTGTTGTTCTCCTAAGTTTAAGGGTTACTCCTCTTGGACCATACATGGAAGCAGGCATGGCAGTAAGTCTTCCCATTAAGCCCGAATTGATTTGAATTGATTACAAAGCAATTCAAATCGATACAATTCACAAAGCGGCGTTGGGCGACAATTCTAGTGCAGAGGGGTGGGGCGGCTTAAATTGATTGAATAAAATATGGGTGAGGTTTTTGGTTAAAAAATACCTCTAAGGTGCTAACGAAGGATCTAGTAAGTGAACGCTCGGTTACTTTTCTTAGGTCCTGTACTAGTATTCGGCAACTTCCGCTCATCCTGCAGGTCCTCTGCAGGCACCTTAGAGGAATATTTAAGCCGCCAAGCCCGCCAAAGTTATGGAGTTTACACCTACCAAAGGTCCTTTCAAAATTTATTATTTATCTACCCATTAATATTACTATCTATTTCCATCTATATGGACGCAGAAACTACTTTATTTACACCTTCTACAGGCCCTAGTGAATTACAGTTACCTACAGAGCTTTAGAAGACTCATAACTTTAACAGTTGCGCCACCAATGCAGACCTAGCGGGGGACTCAACAAATTTAGAAGCGGACACGTATAAAGGCCTTGACTGGAAGCTATTTCCTGGCTTCTAAATTCCTCCACTATCTAAACGAGACCGATGATCGCATATTTGGCAATACTGCTATAAGTAGAGGACTAATAGATGGTAGACGACGACGACCCAATCCTCCACCAAAGCCCTTAACACTATATTAATGATGTTATACATCGCGGGTTTTATCTTGTGGCCAGCTGCGCTACAAAGAGGAGCTTATACAAAGGCTCTGCGGACAAGATTTAGGCGAATTAAGTGACTTTTGGTTGCTATACCGTGCCAAGACTCTTAATAGGGACTATCTTAATAATTCAAGCCTTTCAAATCTTCCGGAACTAGCCCAAGTCAATTCAATTCGGTGATTTTGGAGCGCCAAGCAATTCATTCAAGTCTGAGGTTGTTGGAAGACTTGAAAGGCTTACTGCCATGCCTGCATGGAAGCATTTCGGCGTTTAGCAAAGGAGATATGGTGGTCATTAAGAAGGAATGGGGCAGTATGACAGGTAAAGTGCATAGAGAAAGGGTGCTTCCCTGGGTATACCGATTCATGGACTGGGTGGTAGAACACCCGGAGAATCTTTCGAGGCATGCCATTCTGATGGAAGACGGTGCTCCTTAACATACTGCTAAGCTCACGAAGCAGCTCCATGATTTGAATGGTATAGACAAAATGTGCTGGCCTGCTAATTCTCCTGACTTGAATCCAATAGAAAATGTCTGGCGTCTGTTGAAACGGAGAGTCGCTAAAAGATGTCCGCATACCCTTAAGGAGTTAAAGCAATGTGTAGAGGAAGAGTGGGCGGCATTGGAATTATCCGATTTTGCGAAATATATTGGCAATATAAAAGAACGTTGTCAAGCTGTAGTAGATGCGAAAGGAGGGCATATGAAGTGGTGAATTTGTAAATCGAACTTAAAAGCAAAATTGATAATGGTTGAAACGGCTATAAATATCTTATGTGCTGGGTTATCTAGGATGGGGATCTAATATGGAATTCTAATTATAATTAATTTGGTTACAGAGACTTGACAGATACCGTCTTTTCGAATGTCTTTCTGTATCATTACAGTTGTCTAGCTCGTTATTATTATCGTCAATATCCGTGTCCGAGATGGTGTCTTGAGAGGTAGCCCATAGCTTTTTATTGAAGAAAAAATCTTGCGACAAGGAGGCGTTGACACTGCGCCGTCTCCTACGACCCCGGAGATATTCCTCTTCTCTATTATCTTCTCTATTATCTTCTCCATGTCCTGCTGGAGCCACAAAAGCATCCCGTTGTCGTTTTCGGGGACTCCGGCTCCGAGATATAAACCCTAGAGAGAGCTGCTGCCTGCACTGGTCTCCTGAGAAGTCTGCAATACTAGTCTCACCCTCGCCGAGATAGATGCAGAGCCTCCGCTTAAGGCCCTGCTGCATAAAATCGACAGATTGAGCAAATATTGTCCACGCGAACCGTGGCAGAACGTACTGAATTGCGACACTGAGCAGCGGCTGTAGCAATACGTTATGGTAAAGACGCGTAAGCTGAAGTGAAGATCCTGGGGCTAGAATATGAACGAGGAGGATAGAAGACTTAAGAATAATCGCAAAACGCTTCTGGTCGAAGATTGTGTGAACATCGGAGCGAAATAGTATAGTATTCTAGGCGTCATCGACGGGTTTAGACCGGGGCGCTGCTAGTTTGTGTACCGAAATACGCCATTCTCGCTGAACTAGCGCTCTTCGCTCCGCGGAACTAAGTGTGCGTGTTCCGTACCCTCAATATGGTTCGTTATGCGGCAGGAGATGTCCTAAGCTAGTGTAGCCTCTGCTAAGCTGCTTTGGTGAGGCAGCTGCCTGTTAAGAGGAAGCTGAGGAGGCTCGCAGGAAGTCCACGACTTAGGTAGGTTATTGTGAGGAAAGCGCCAGTGGGTAAAAGATGGGACAATAGAATATTTCTCCTAAATCTCAGTGTCAAAAATAAGCACTACTATGCAGGCGCTTTCTGTTTGCTTACCATCCGCAGCGTCCTCAGAAACCTAGAAGAGTAGTTGTTTCCGCGCAGAATTCCATTAGGATTAACCCGAGCACGCTTACCCGTCCTTGTTTCCGTTAAGAATCCCTCCTATCTATTATTAGCAACAACAGCGTATACAATTTATGCAGTTTCGTGGTGGATACCGCCTTAAGGATGATCCAAAGCCGGAAGTACCATTAAGATGTTGCCCGTGCCGCTATAGCCCGGATGACACAGATAGACTCTGTGGTTAAGGTCTTTTGGGAGATTCTGCCCGCCGTCTTCGTGGGAAGGTATTCCGTAATGCGAACGTAGTTGAATAGTGTCACAAGATATATATCTAATCGATAACCATAGGGAGGAGGGCTAGTTGATGTAGCAGTACCAGTTGCAGGCAAAAGTGATGTTGCTGTTGCAATCTGCTCTAAGCAAGCGGTTTAAGTGCGTACAGGTCGGTCGGACCACGCTAAAATGTCGGCCCGATAGGCGAAACCTCCGCCTACCACACCAAATTTAACTTTCCCTGTTAAACTTTAACCTTACCTTCCACCTTACCTTCCATTACCAATTCATTAAATCCATTCAAAACCGATTTAAAATACGATGTCTAGTATATTGAAGAGCTGCGTAAGCTATCTGTAACCCGTTCTAAACGTATTTTAATAGTTTAGGCCGCCTATAAAGCCTATTTAAAAATAAAAAGGCTTCCCAAGGGCGTTAATGCTTTTATTATGGTAAGTAGTTCTGAATATATTTAGAATATGTTGCTAACGTAATACTAGCGTGGTGATGAGGTGGATTTGACTATAGGGGAGGTTTTCTGTTAGTATAATGTCTCGCCTAATCTAGAGAATCCGGTACTATATAGTATAAGTGGATGAATATATTAGGTTTGTAATATATTGCTAATATGTTTATAACGCGTTTAGAAGAAGGTTAGAGATTGCGGCGCCCTTAGAAACTATATAAAGAAGTATGGCCTTGAAACCAGAAACATTAAAAAAGGAGGGGCTCCTTCTATTAAGAAGTAGGAAGAAGTAATAGGTATATATTCTAAACGTGTTCTTAACCTATTTATAACTAGTTACTAACCTATTATAGCCTTTTATTCCGCTATTATGGCTATATATAATTAGAATGTATTAAGAACTGCTTCTAAATATAATCCTGTTAGTTTAGGCCGCTCTACTGCTACCTAACCCCCCTATACCCCTACCCTGGCTCCCCCTAGCCGCCCTTTTAGGACTACTGCCCTATAATTGACGGCTCCCATTTAAAAGAAGGTTATGCCTATTAGATTTAAGAGTAGGCCTTAAAAAGGTGATGTAAGATATTCCTAATGTGTTTGTAATATGTTCTAATTAAGTTCCTAGTATAACTTTCTAAGAATGGTTACTCTGCTTAAGGAATTGGGTGCTGAGGTTTTATATACTAAGTGTTTAGACACGACTTCTATAGGTAAGTTGATTTGGAACCTGTTTTAAACTGGTTAAGAATATGTTCTAAATTTATTACAGCCTACTTGTTTAAGGGTTGTCTTAATTAGAGCTACTTTATTAATAATGGGTTGGATGATACTAAGGCTTTTGCTGCTCCGGCTCCTACTGCTTTGGCTCTTACTAAGACTTCTAAAAAGCGTTTAAAGAAGTCTAGTTTAAAAGGTTTAAAGGCTGTAAAGAGAAATGCTACTAAACCTGCTGGACTTATGGAGGAGGATGTTGCGGCGGATCTGTTTTAATAGATGACCTAGAATCTAATTTATAATGTGTTTGTAACACGTTATGAATTAAATCTTATAGATGGAGTTTGGACTTAAATTTTAATAGGGTTCTATACCACTTTAGAACGTGTTTATAATACGTTAGGTAGCAAAAATAAAAGTTATTGGTTAAATTATAATATTTATTNAAATTTACTAANTTTAGCTCTTTNTAATAACTCCCTTTATATACTTTATAATTCTAATAATTTAATTATAAACTAATTATTATTTAAATTTTAATAAAATAAGAGTTTTAATTTTTAAAAATAGTATAAATATATAGTAAAAAAAGCCTATTAAATTAAATTATTTTATAATAAATATAATTTTAAATAAAAATTATATATTTAATAAAAATTTAAAGTATATTTACTTTAAGCTATTATAATAGTATTTTTTTAAGTATTTATTTAAATATAAAAAATTATTAAACCTTTAAATAATATATATATATATAAATAAAATATAAAATTAGTTAATATAAAACTTATTTTATTTAATATATTTTTAATTAAGTATTAGCTAATAGTTTTTATAAGTAACTATATTTATATATATAGATAAGGCTTAAATATATAGATAGTAAGTAGTAAAATAATATATTTTTTTTAAATAGAATAAAGATAAGTGTTTAGATTTCTTATAGCCTTTTCTCCTATTTTTTACTATTTAATAGTTATTAGTACCTTAGTATTTTATTAAGTAACTATAAACCCCTAATTAAAAGATTTATAAATTATTAAAATATAATTACTAATATATATTAAGCTGCTTAAAAAGGATTTATATATATAGAACTATAGTGCTATAGTCTAGAGACTATATATATAGTATTATATATAGTATTAGACGTTATATAATAAAACAATTATTAAAAAAGGCCTAAATGTAAGTATATCTTAATAGGAACTTAATAAGAACATATTTAGAACATATTTAGAACATATTTAGAACGTATTTTATATTTAGTATACTCGTTATTATATATAAGCCTTTATTGCCTCTAATTAAATTCTTTTTTCTATATTCTCTAGCTCCCTTGCCTCTAATTTAATCTCTATTTTACGAAGTTTAAGTCTTTAATATCTTTCTTAAATATCCTGGTTATTGCTTAAGGCCTAACGCTTTAGTGACTGTGAGAGACCGGTGCTAATACGTCTAGAACGTGTTAGTAACCGGTTACGTATATATTAGAATATAAAGGCGGCCTTATAATTTCTTAGATGCTATAGAGGATAACCTAGAACGTGATATAGATCTAGATCTTGGCCCCCTTAAACGCCGAGTAGAACTAGATCGTGACCTTACTATACCTAATAATAATGCCTGAAATAAAATATTATCCTTGTTATTATTAGCAGCGGCCTACTCTAATTCTTCTTAAAGTTGTTGATGTTTTTATTCTAAACGTGTTAGGAACCGGTTTAGAAGAGGATTGCAATAAATATATACTCTCTCTGCCCATATAGTTTGTATATTGGGCCGATATTAATATGTTTCTTTATATATATTATATTCCGAACTGGTTCTTAGCAAAATACTAATTAACGTCCTATTGATCTAGTTTTTGTGTGTTAAATATAATATAAGCACGTTATAAACGGGTTAGGAACGTATTAATACTTTATAACGGCAGAAAGAAGAAACTGCCGTATACTAAATGTATATAATTTATTTGCTGTTTGTTCTACTGCATTTATATAGTGTCTTAATCTATTAAATAGCTCGTAATTAATTAGAGAGCAGTGCTTATTTAAGCCTAAGGCGATAACTGGGTGTCTCTTATGTCTCGCCTAGTTGGCAACTAATTAAGATTTGTGTGCTATGTTGTTAATACCTTCTAAACGAATTATAAACGGGTTTAGAATAACTTACCAATTAGTAAATTATAGAGTTCTTTGTATTCTGACTGGCTCTTATATATAAGAAGAGCTTTTATCCGTTTATATACAGAGTAGGCCGTTTTATAGTTACCTGTGGCTCTTGAGATGCTTTATAGGAAGTGTACTTAATAGAAAACTAGTGTTTTCCTAAGATGCCACGTCCAATCGCGCCTGTGAGGATTAATATGCTATAGATACCGCCTAAACCCTTTTATAATACATTAGGAAGGCGTTCTAATTATGTTCTAGGTATCCTACCAGCTATTTACTTGCTATTTATATTGGATATAACAGCTTTAAAGCCTTCCTTACCACTATAAATATGTTTCTAACAAATCTGCTTCTAAAGACATTTAGAAAGCAATTAAAAGACTTACTTAAAGTATAACTAGTAAGTACGCCTTGTTTCCGTGTTAGTAATAACGCGTATAAGTGTAAATATTGTTAGAATATATTAGCATCGCGTTCTAAATGGGTTTATATTATATTCTAATACTTTTACTATACTCTTTAAGCTAAACAGCGAATATAATCTCGTTTATATTTCTTTTAATAATACGTTTAAAAGATATATTAACTTTAAATGTGTTTTAGGCTAGGAAGATCTTAGCTTGCTCTTATAGAAAGTAGATTATTATAAACCCGTTTTAATTATTGTAGATCTGTTAGATATAAGCCTATAACGTATTAGTAAGCCAATTAGAACGTGTTTGTAACGTGTTTATTACCATTTTAGGATTTTAATGCTTTTAATTAAACTTATATACTACCCCTACTAGTCCTTTTCCTTTTGGGTATAGAGTAAGCTTCTCTTTTTAAATTATTCTAGTAATACGATCCATGGTAGTAAAGCTTATTTAGATTTGTGCTAAAGAAGCCTTTCTATACTGCATATAAAACTATTTAAGGGTAGGACTTTAAAGAAACTTTCCTATAAAGACGTTAGGTATTTATTTGTAATTGGTTTAAAATATATTTACTAAGAGTAAGATCTGGATTATGTATTTAACGAACTAACTTAATTACCTTATTTAATATCTCTAGAGGCGGCTTATTTGGAGGGGGTAGTATATAACTATATACCCTATGCGAGGTAAAATGAATATAAGGAGTCTCTTCTAAGTCGTCTGGAATAAAAATGTAAAAAGTAACCTTGTAGTCCTGATAGATAAGTTTCCCTGGTCCCTGGGGGTGGTTAATTCCTATAAACACGTTATAAATATATTACGAACGTAACCGGAATGCGTTCTAAGTAGGTTATATTTTTTTCTTACCGCAGTCTACCCTTCTATATAGATTTAATTTAATAACTCTGTATTTCTCCGTTATATCGGCACCTATATTGCCTAGTTAAATAAAAGATGTTAAATACGTAGTATCGTATTTCTTATTTGCTAGTAATACTTTTTAGAAGTACTCTAAATGTGTTTCTATAGTAGCCTATATGCAGGTAAGAAATAAGTGCCAAATGTTAGTAATATCCTAATATAATTAGTTCTAAATATATTTAGGTAAGATAATTATATATAGAGTATCTTTGTTGCTTAATTGTTAGTATATAAGCCTCTGTTTAAGAGCTGCATACATTTCTAGCTTAAAATTGTTTTTAAGCTGCTAAAAACAAGCTTATATATATTAACTTGAGTATTAAATATATTTAGAACCAGTTCCGTACCTGTTCGCATTACGTTTGTAAATATCCAAGTCGCTTTTATCTAGGGCCGCCTGCTCTCTCTATATTAGACCCCACGTCTCTTTAGTAACTATAGTATAGCTTAAAGATTATAACCAATTCTAAAGATATTTGTAATGTTTTACTCCTAAATAACGCATTTTATGTTTTTTACCTCTTGTATTTAAGAGAGCGGACGTTATAGGCTTAGGAGTATGCACTTGTTTAGTTCCGTATTAGATCTAAATGCGTTATAAACTAGTTATAAATATAGTTAGGGCATAATTTAGATTTTTATTAACTTACCTGTATGGCTTTTTGTGTATCTGTGCCTCTTAAGTTAATACGGTAAGTATAACCTTATATAGCGTCTATAGGTACTCTAAAAGACTTAAACAATTCTTAATTATAAGTATAATAAGAGGATTAGTAGATGCCTTAGTGTAACGGCGCTATCGCACGTTACCTGCCAAATTCTGCCATATTCTGCCGACCTGCGATTGGCCCGCCTAAAGCTAGCGCCTTAGCGGCTCACCCTACATATTTGTTTACATCGGTCCTAGCAACCCCTTTTCCTTCTCTTTAGCTTAGTATCTTCGTAATACAGCATTCTACAAGCTTTAGTTTAGAGGCATTTGTACGAGCCATAACATTATACTAAGCTCTCCCTACTTTGCCTGGGAAGGCCTTAATAATATCCCACCCTAAAGAAACTTCGTCTACAACGACGCATTAACGCGCTATACTCAGACACCAAAACAACTCTATATTGCCTGGGAAGGCCTGGATAATATCCCACCTCATAAGCCAAACAGGACTGGATCTATACCCCCAGAATTAAAACTAAAGCGTACAATACCGACGAACCTTAGGAAGCTAATAATGGCACCTAAAGCAAGCTCATCTAAGAGAGCTGCCTCTACCCAAGAGGAACCTAAGATCCAATTGGGATTAGAAATCGAAGATAATAATAATATCGTAGACATACGCGAGCAGATTCGCGCCCTCGCAGCTAGCTAAGAAGCTGATCGTCTTGAAGCGAGAAATATACAAGAGACCCTACAAGAGATCCTAGAAAGCCTTACGGCCCTACAAAATAGCCCAGCTTCCCCTTCTTAAAGCCCTAGCCAACCTATTCACTCTACTAAATGTGATACACTAGGGAGTATGGATATAATAATAAAGCAATCAAAGTCCGTCAAGCTCCCTAACCCCCCACCACTATCTAATGGGATAGACCCTACCTTTAAGAATTGGAGAATTTAAGTACGAGGAAAGCTCCGTGTTAACTATAACTATTTCCTTTCTAAAGAAGCTAAAATGCTCTACCTCTTTAGTTGAACTACTAGGGACGCCTAACGGCACCTTTAAGCCAAGTTTAAGGACAACTCCCCTGTCCAATTTATATCTGTTAACGAGATAATACGGCACCTAGCGGCTATTTATATTAACCTAAATAAAGTACGGGATACCTATTATAACTATAATCACCTAATAATAAAACCAAACTAACCCTTTACCAAATTCTAGACTTAATTCCTATACCTTATAGGAGAAGGCTAGGTTCCCCTTAAGAATTACCGATTAGACCTATACAATAAGCTAACAATCCGGCTATAAGAAAAGATCGCTATAACCTTAGATAACCTACTAACCTATAAAAAACTCGCAGCTTATTGCCTATTATTAGACTTAGAATTAAAGCGGATTAACGCCCGCCCTAATCGGCAGAAGCAACTCTATAATAATTAGAACTCGCCAGCTATACCTATAGGAGCTGGAGCAGGAAGATAAGTTATAACTACTCTTATACTAAAGGCGGTTACAACTACGCACTAATAAGCCTCGCCCGACCAGCTATGTACTACGCTATTAACTAGTATTCGCCGTAATACTCCAATTAACCCTGCCTTAGCTACGTGCTTCAACTGCAATAAGTAAGGTTACTTTGCCTTATCCTGCCCGGAGCTAAAGGATATAGGCGATATTAAGGAGATAGAGGAAGGAGAAACGTCTAATAAGTCGGGAAAAGAAGAACCCTAGGGAAAGACTCCCCCCTAGGGTACCCTATCGATCTTAAAGAGATTAATCTTAGTTAGTTAATAGGTGGAAAGCATTTCACGGTTCTATATATAGTATCTTAAAATGGATATAGAGTTAATATAACCGCCCTTATTAACACTAAAGCAAATGGCTTCGCCTTTATAAATACTGCCTATATAAATAATATTGCTAAGTTTCTAAATACAGAAGCCATCTAACTAGAGAAGCCTATCTAGGTAAAGGGCTACAACGGCTAAGCCGGTTGGCCCGTTACCCACGTCTTAAAGTTGTATATTACTCTTAACGGACGACGCCAATACGGCATTCCCTTTTGCATCCTAGACCTAGGGTCCCACAATATAATCCTTAGACGAAAATAGATGTCCTATTTTAATATTTGGTTAAATATACAAAAAAGACGGTTTATCTAGCTAGAGGATAGACCGAGGTTGCCCTCCTTTATTAGGGAAATCTAAACCAACCATAAGACACTAGCCATAAGGGGTAACCCTACCTACCAGTAGGATATTCGGGCCCATAACCTAGCCTTTACCCAAGAGGACGCCCGCCGCGAAGCTAGAAAGAACTCTATACCGATAAAGATACTCTCCCAAAGCGCTACATTTAAAGAGGACTCTACGTACGGAAGCGGGACAGATAATGATATAGATAATATCTAAATCATATAGATCTAACCGTTATGGAAAAGAACGTATTAATAGGATATAAGGGATAACCTCTAAAAGATATAATAGGAGCTAAAAGGAGTAACGATAACGCCAGTACCCTAGAAGTCCCTAAAGTCACATACGCCCCTATTATTAGTTAACCCCCCTACTATAAACATCGCCGTAATTAGCGCTATAGCGTTCCACTTTAATATATACCAGAAGGACAATAAGGTCTTTATAATAAGCCTATATAAGATTAACCAAATTATTAATAATAGAGAGGAAAGGCTAAATAAGAAAACCAATAAGGAACTAATCAAACGCCTCCTTCCTACTATTTATACAGGCTATAAGGATGTATTCTCAAAGGCGGCCTTAGACAAGTTACCCCCCTACCGGACATACAATTATAAGATTCAATTAGAGGCCAATAACTCGCTAGGCTATAGCCCCCTTTACCATCAATTAATGGATAAGCTAAAAGCAATAAAGTAGTACTTAATTAACAACCTGGATAAAGGGTTTATTAAGCCAAGTTAAGCCCCTTTTACTTCCCCTATCCTATTCGTAAAAAAGCCTAATAGAGGCCTTTGTTTTTATATTAACTATTAAAAGCTAAACGCTATTACTTAAAAGGACCGGTATCCTATTCCTTTAATTAACGAGACCCTTGCACGTCTAAGCCAGGTAAAGATCTTTACTAAACTTAATATCCGCCAAGCTTTCCACCGAATTAGGATAAACCCTACATTTAAAGATTTAACAACGTTCCGTACCCGCTATGGTTCCTATAAATATAAAATTCTTCCTTTTAGACTAATAAACGGACTAGCTACGTACTAAAGATATATAAATAACGTTCTTTTTAATTACCTCAATAAATTCTGCACGGCATACCTAGACGACATTCTTATATACTCGGACGACGAACTTAAGCATCAAGTTTATATTAAGAAGGTCCTAGAGAGACTACAGAACGCGGGCTTATAAGTCAATATTAAGAAATACAAGTTTAGGGTAAAATATATAAAATACCTTAGGTTTATCGTAACTATAAAAGGAATTAAGGTCGACCCTAAGAAGGTAGAGGTAATCCGTAACTAGAAGCCCCCTCATATAGTAAAAGGAATCCAGTCCTTCCTTAGTTTTTATAATTTCTACCACCGGTTTATCCATAACTATAGAATTATAGCAAAACCTCTTATATAACTAACTAGGAAGGACACGCCTTTTGTCTTTAATAATAGCTGTATAGAGGCCTTTAAAGAGGTAAAGAATCGGCTCATCTCTTCCTTAATTCTTTATTACTATAACCTAAACCTTAAATTAATGCTAGAAACAGACGCCTCTAATAGGGTCGTAGCGGGAATCCTATTATAGTTACATCCAGACGGTAAATGGTACCCTATAGCTTTCTTCTTAAAGACAATAAACCCGGCTAAGTATAACTACGAAGTATATAATAAAGAAATGCTAGCTATTATTTAATTACTCTTCTAATAGCGTGTAGAGCTTAAAGGTATAAACTCCTAGATTAAGATATATACAGATTATAAAGCCCTAGAGTACTTTATAACTATAAAGCAGCTTACAGGGCGACAAGCCTAGTAGGCCAAAATACTCTCCTAATTCTTCTTTACAATTATATATCGTTCTAGCAAGCAAAACTCTAAAGCTAATACCCTAACCTAAAGAGAATAAGACGTAGGACCCCAGGATAAGCTAAAGACCCAATATTAGACGCGCGCCCTCCTCTATTTAGAATAGCTTAACCCGCGGATCCTTAAAAAGCTAGACTCCTAGCAAAACAAGCTAGCACTAATAGAGAAGTCCTTAGATAAGCCAATAGGGCTAATTAACCGCCTCCTAACTATAAACCGCACGGCTAACGCCCTAAGGGCCCTCCGCGAATAAGCCGTAAAAGGAAACCCCAATTTTAAGACAAAGGAAGGATTGCTCCTATACCAGGAGCGGCTTATAGTCCCTAACGTCAACAATTTATAGACCAAACTAATCCGCGAAGCTTATTACCAAGTCTCTACGGCACACCCTAGCAAGAACAAGACCCGTAAAATCATTAACTGCCGCTACTACTAGCCAAGAATAGTTATGGATATTAATCAATATATACGGAACTACGAAGACTGCCAGAGAGCTACAATCCCACGGGATAAGACCCTAGGACTACTTAAGCCACTCCCAATACTAGAGCGCCCTTAGCAGCATATCTCTATAGACTTCTATAAACTACCTAGGGACCGTAACGGATACGATATGGTTATAGTTATAGTTAACCGCTTTAGTAAACGCCCGTTCTTAATTCCATGTCACAAAAACATCGATGCTAAAGAGGCAGCCTAGCTATATATCCATTACGTCTACCGAATCTACGGACTACTAAATACTATTATATCTAATTATAGGCCACAGTTTATATCGGCCTTCTGGAATAAGTTTACCTAGATCCTAGGCATTAAGCTAAAGCTTTCTACGGCTTATTACCCCTAGACAGATAGTTAGACAGAGATCGTAAATTAGTACCTAGACCAAAGGCTTAGGCCCTTCATTAACTATTTCCAGGACAACTGGTTTAAATTACTACCCTTAATAAACTACACGTAAGCAACCCTACCCCACGACTCCACAGGGTTTGCCCCAATTTAGCTAGAAATAGAATACTTACCCCGTATAAGCTTTAACTAGAAAAGGCCAGAAGAACCCCAGACTATACAAAAGAAGCTATCCTATACTAAGGCCCAACAGTACGCCAAACGATTAGAGGAGGCCTAGACGGTAGCCCGCAAGAACCTAGAAAAAGCTCAGAGGTTAATAGAACAGCAGGCGAACAAACACCGTTAAGAGCCCGATTTTGCCCCTAGCGATATAGTCTAGGTCATAACAAGGAATTAGAGGACCAAATAACCCAGCTGTAAGCTGGACTACTAGATAGCAGGACCGTATAAGGTTTTTAAGAAGATAGGCAACTTATATAAGATAAAGCTCCCAGACTCAATTAGGGTTCACCCTATCTTCTCGCCAGATAAGTTACGGAAAGCTGTAAATAACCTATTACCTGGACAAAAGAACGAGCCTTCCCTACTAGTTTAAGTAAACGGTAACAATAAATAGGAGGTTAACGAAATACTGGCCTGTAAGATAGTATAGGGAGCGCTAAAATACCGTGTCTAATAGAAGGGCTACAATCCTAACCCAACCTGGTACCCTATATAGAACTTTATAGGCTGCCCCCAGAAGCTTAAAGAATTCTATAACCAATACCCTAATGCGCCTGGACCCCCAAAGTACCTAGATAAATGGATGGAATGCTAGTATAATAAAGACGATAAGTTACCGGAAGAACATAGGAACAAAAACGCCCTAAAGCCCTAATACAGCTATCTGCCAAATTCTGCCATATTCTACCGTTTTCTGCCAGTACCGTAAAATTTCAAATGTCTAGGAACTTTAACCGCCGGTCAAAGTTGTCTAATTGGTTAGATCCGTGCCAAGACTTTTAGCGGCTACTCTTTCTAGCCTAGTGCTTCCACTTAGCCCACAATCACCCTTTATACTTAGTCAGGACGGACTCGTGTCCCCTTTATCTCCTTATCTTATATTTTTATAATCCTACGTTTATAAGCCTAGTGCTACCCTATTTTTTCTAACTAAGCCTAAGGGCAGGCTTTCTTTTAAAGAGGGGGGTAATATAACGGCGCTATCGCACGTTACCTNCNAAATTCTGCCATATTCTGCCNACCTNCNATTNGCCCNCCTAAAGCTAGCGCCTTGGCGGCTNACCCTATATATTTGTTTACATCGGTCCTAGCGACCCCTTTTCCTTCTCTTTAGCTTAGTATCTTCGTAATACAGCATTCTACAAGCTTCGGTTTAGAGGCATTTATACAAGCCGTAACACTTAGTAAGAAATGTAATATAAGGAACTTTGGGCTAAATATATTTAGAACTAGATTAGAACGCGTTTAGAATATATTAAAAACTTACCTTAATCTAATCTTGCGGCTATGTTCGACTCTCTTCTAGTATATAATCTTTTAACCTAAGGACACTGTCTTCTAAATTAATTTTAAACTTATTTTTATTATCACTAAAGAAATCCAGTGGCTAGTAATTATTAGATAGATCTGTTTAAATTAGAATATATTCCAAATATATTACAAACACGTTATAACTAGTTACCTATAATGGTTGGTTCTGTTTTAGAGCCAAGAGGTAAGTTATGTGGTGGGATAAGCGATTTGCGCTCGGTTGACCACGTAATCTTATATTTTTAGCTAAGGCTGCCCCGTACAGGGATTGTGCATTAGCGCTTATGGTAGACCCACCCTTTAGCGTGGCCTAACCGACTTGTAACCACGCGGTGTTTAATACGATATTTACCATTAAGCACGGGGCATCTGTGACTGAGCTCCGCCACATGTGGCTTAGTCTTTCTATTAGCTATTTTTCTCCCATAGCCCTATCTAATTCAGCACATCTCGACAAGGGTCTGGTCGGCGGCTCGGCCACACTCCCTGCTAGCGGGGGCGAGCTTGAAGTATTTTACGCTTTAATCGCCTACTGTAAATACCGCTAATTACGCTGCCCGTCCTAATGAGCCTTTGCGGATATTTGGCTTGGCTTAGCGCTCAAATGTGTGTTTGTGCGGTCAAAACGGTCAGCTGACCTGAGTCCGGAATAATTGCAGGACCGACATACATGGGTGCCAGCCTGCGGCTCACACGAAGCCTTCGAAATCCGCTAAAAAGGATTAGAATTTTAGAAAGAGAGGTTTTAGAATAAACTGTTGATAAGAGTATAGTCAGTGAAATCGTTTTAATGTAGGTAACGGGGTTTTAACCGATCCCTGGGTTTTAACCGATCTGAAAATTAAAGTTTGTTAAAACGCCGACTTGCCGATAAATAACTAGCAAAACTTTAAATCGGTTAAAACTTAGGGATCGGTTACCTACGTTAGGTCTAATGCACACCTATATAAGCTAACAAGTGACAAAGGCTCAAGAGCTATTAGTTAGGATAATATATAAGGTGTAAGCTATGAAAAGAATAGACTCTACCTAGATATAAAAGCATCTTAGCCCGCTAAAAAAAGAAATATATATTAAAACACAGTGCGAATTTGGCAGGTGACGCGCCCCAGCACTATTACACGCACGGTGTTTATACACGTGATATAAAAAAGCGCTAAGGACCGGAAGTAGGGAGAAAGATTAGGCCGAACCCACTGCGGATTTTAATCTTTGAATCACCTTCTTATTTTTGACAAGCAAAATTTCAAAGGTACTGCCCCGCCTTCGCAAATATAGTCCTAGAATTATCCCTTAACCCTAGCATAAAAGCGCAACTAAAGTCAAGAGCTATTAGCGTGGGAGTTAACTTACGTAACCTTGTGCAATATATCGTTATCTCTATTAGCTGCGGTTAAACTTATTCCGATGGGTTAAGATATATAGAAGGATAGATTGTTTATTGACCCGAGGTAAGAGTGGTCTATACTTTTAGTGTTCCAATTTTCAAACTTTGCCAAGCCTGCTTTTAATTGGTCTAAAAAAAACCGCGGGTGGTATCTACCTGCAGAATATACGTGACGAACATTAAAATATTTAAGATTCCACTATTAAGAAACCGACCTTTTTGTTGATATCTCTATTAATACTACTATACACGTCTTAATTATGGTAGAACCTGCTTTAATTAAGTGCAGTAAGTGCTGTTTAATACAACCCTGTATTAATTTTATTAAAAACGGCCCATCTACTAAGCTTTTAAAGTAATATTAATCGTGTCGGTTAAAGGCACGTTTTCCCTATATATTGCTTCTACTTTTACTTACTTTCCTAGGGCTCTAAATATAATTTAAATAGGCGGAAAGCAGAGCTTAGTTCTACTAAAATTCGTCCTATAAAGCGCCAGCGAAATGCTTTACCTAAAACCGATACTGAAGATATTTTTTTACCCCGTGGCCAGAACAGTTAAGATACCCCTGAAATAGCTTAACGGTAGAAAACAATTAGGATAATATAACGGGAGTACCGTATTCTTAATTGGCGGGGTGAAACTTACTTACTTACTCCTCCGCTGTATACTATAGATAAAGCTCCGTATAGTAGAAGAGGTGCTCTAGATGGCCTAAATACGTCCTTACTAGAACTAGCTCCTATACCTACTCCTACTCCGACTATAGCTATACCCTTACCCGTTTCGGCTGTTAATTGGGAGCAAATTAAGAAGTTTAGGAGCATACTATAGGCTGAACGTATGGAGACGTGCAGTTATTATAAGGAGCGGTGGTTCTAAATAGGCCTAGCTATGGAAGGTGATAATATAGGTGTATATAAAGCCTGTATTAAGGACGCCGATGGCCTTAAGAATTCAACCCTTTTTTCCCTATTTAGTAAAAGCAACGGGCTTAATCTGGGGCCTATTCCTGGCTTCCTACCTATACTTACCGCGGTAGAGGAGCTTCTAATTGCGCGCGTATACGTTCATCTGCAAGTCGTGCGTGTACGTGGCTAGTAATATCGCTATACTGGCCACGTCTGCTGCTTTGGCTAGAACATACTAAAGACTTAAAGGTAGCTACTATAACTACCTACCGAACTTAATATACTAGTCGTAAGGCCTACAGTAGTAGAGGGTGGCTAATATCTAAGTTGGCGGTTTACTAAGCGGTATACCGTAAAGCGCTTTACTATAGCACTATGGCTTTACTTTCTAAAGGCCAATTATTCTAATTATCGCGACGTTGAAATATATAGCACCCGGCTTACTAGCTTACCCAAAAATGGCTCTATATTAGATTAGCTACCTTATATTAATAAGTTAGAGTTAGATTTTAGTGGCCTGACGGCTTACCTTACTGCTTCTATATAACGTTTTCCTGCTAATCCTCTACCTACCGAGCTTAGCAGTAATGTACTGGACGGCGAATTTAATGATGACGTACTGGATACTTTGGTTCCTAATCTAGTGCCTAACCTTAATAAATTAGAGCTTTTAGGTCGCGAGGTTTAATATTAGTAAGACCTATAAGCGGGCCTAGAGGTTCTTACTATATAACAAACACCTCTCTCTAAACGATCAGCTAGCTTTATTATGCGCGGCGCCTTTCCTACTCTATTTCCTTATGGTAAAGCCGACTTTAACATGCTATAAAGCCGTACGGTTACCCTGGCTGCGTACGCTAAGCATATGCTTAAGTATTAGGACGGTTGGTTTGGCCGCCACCCCTTATTTCGCTACTATGTGTTTAATCGGATTATAAGGGAGCAAGCCCTTAACGCCACCCGCTTCCTTTATAGCCGATTAAATAAAAATAGTCTATTTTTAGATAAGCTTGGTAATCTTATAAACGGTAGTAGGGGTAACTAGGTTCTAAATAAGATTGTACGGTATATATAGAAGCTTAAATACACTAGGCCCTACTAGAAGTAGAAGAGAAATAAGCTTATGGCTTATGCTAAAAATATTAAAAGCGGGTCTCTATTCTTTATACTTAGCGCGGCTAATCTATATTAGTATAATCTACACTTTTATATGCCTCTATTTAATGAATATAAGGCTACTAATAAGGCTTAACGCTACTGGATTGCTTCTTAGAATCTTAACAATAATCCGCATATTGCTGCTTACTAGCTGTATCGTCGCTTCGATCTGTTTAGAAAGCATATACTTATAGGTCTGTTTAATAGTACTAACTTTTAGTCCCAATATAAGTGGTAGGTATGAGGTAGCGGCTATATATATGGCTTCTTATAGAGCTTAATAGCCCTAAAGCTAGATCCGTTAACTGGTAAATTAAGGGCTGCTTTTGCTAAGCACTGGGCTGCTTTTATATCTGTAATAAATCCTAATTAATTTAGGCCTCCCAATCTTTAATATCCTTCTACTCTTGGCTATAAAGAACAGCTTAATACTAATAAGCTTCTTACTACCTGCCTTAATCGATTTTAATAGTACCGTAATTGCACTGAGTCTTACTGCTTAAGATTAAAGAAAGGTTTTGCTAGAGTAAAGGAGTGCCACTTTTACTTTCTACGCTCTCTCCGCGATAAGGCCGCTATATTAAAGGATTAAAATCCATATTACTAGACGTTTTGTCTATAGCGTAATAATAAGCTTCTTAATAGCTATAATACAGCTATAATACTGGCGTGGATAGTAAATATTAATACGTCGCCCGCTATAAGCATATTAGTAATAGTTAACTATATAGGCAAATATTACAGTAAGAAAGAGAAGAAGTTAACTTCCTACTAGGAGTTACTCTAATTAGTACAGCCGCATGCTAATAGTCTTTATACCTTTAGTTTGGTAGTAGCTAAGTTTATAAATAAGCTTATTACTAAACGCGATTTGTTAGCATAGGAGGTATACCATCTACTTCTTAATATTCTACTTTCCGAAGGCTTAAGGAATGTAGTAACTTTAGACCACCGCTAGGAGGATAATTAAAGCGCTATATATAAGCTTAAGGATGGGCAACTAAGAGGGTACGGACTGTCTAACTATAAGAAATATAAGCGCCGCCTAAATAGGGTAGAGGACGTTACTTTCCTTAATTTTCTACTTTATTTTAATTACTCTACTTATAAGCGTTAACTAAGAGTAAGGCCTTAAGTTATATCGTACTTTTCGCAATATAAGGGCGATCCTTTCTATCCGTAGTATTTTAAGTTCTACTGTATAAAGCTTATTCTTTATTATCCGTAAAGGGAGTATAAGGAAGTAGCTACTTATATTAATGGATTTGGGGCCCCTAATTATATGGCTTCCTATTAGGCTTACGTTAACTCTTATTAGTACCCACCTAACTACTTCTGTAATTAAAAACTAGAGAAAGGTCGTAAAACTACTAATATTAATAAGTTTAAGGGCGATTTTATAGACAACTTAGAGCTATACTAGTCCTTTAAGGCCCTATATACCTGCGTTTAAAATACTAACGGAGTTAAAATTAAGGATCCTAATAGGCTTGGTAATAGGGAGCTTAATTATAACTACGACTAAAGTACGTATTAGGGTACGTACCCGCAGCTTAATAAAAGGACTTATTAGTAAGAAGTATAGCTATAGCCTTTACTATAGAGCCGCCTATCCTAAACAGTAACTCCATCCTCCTTATAACTAGGCTAGCGTTATATCTATAATATTATAGTTAATTACTACAGGCAGATCTAAGTGGGCCTTAGTCCCTCCCTATTGCGGATTAACGTTAATAGAGAGGTAGAAACCGGCAAATTATATCTTATTACTATCCTCTTTACTACGCTCTATAATATAGTAAGGGCTAATAGCAAGCCAATACCATTGGCTCGAGCGGCCCCTACTAGGGTAGCTGCTTTTAATATTAATGGCAGAACTATATACAATCTATTAAGGTTACTAGTAAATCGCCCGTTTAAGGAATTGCCTGCTGCTAGTCTTATGCCTCTATAGCAAGCTTTTAAGGATATTCACTATCTCGTCCTTAACGAGAAATCTATAATCGGGCAAGTATATCTAGCCTAGATTAATTGCCGCCTCTATTAGATCTACCCTACGCGTAACAACGACTACTTTAGAGGCTTAAACATCTTGCTAGTAGGCGATTTTTATTAGCTTCCCCCTATGAATTAGGCGGCCTTATATAGTAATCTACCCACTAGGCCGTTAGAGCTCGCTAGCTACAGAAAAGGAGCCTATAAGGTAATTAACTAAACTACTATCCTGGATTAAGTTATGCGGTAAGGCGGTAATAACGCTAAGAGCTCTATATTTAGGACCGCCCTTACAAAGCTATATAGTAATTCTATAAGTAATTTGACCTAAAAGCTTCTTTTAACTAGGTATAAGTAGGGCCTATCCACCGATAAGGTTGCGGGCTTTAATAACGTAATTCGGCTATATGGCACACGCGCTGCTATAGGCAAGTATAATACTACTCGGCTTCGCGACCTTTTACAGCCAGTGGTGGCTATTAGGTTAGTTAACACTAGTATAGGTGCGCAGAAAGTTACTTCTAATTAGTGCGATACTATAGATAATCTAGCCCTATGTATTAGCGCGAAAGTAATGCTAATATAGAATATCTGGATTGAACTAGGCTTAGTAAACGGTACTACTGGTATAGTTAAAGATGTTATATAGAAGGGATACGCGGATATTAAAAAGGATTAGCCTTAGTTACTACTAATTATGGTAAATAGGTACAGCGGACCTGCCCTATTTACTCGGCAGGATGGTAAGAAAGTTATTACTATATTTTCCGTACTTTATAAGTAGGAGGGTATAAGAGGCTTTTGCTTACGGCGTTAATTTTTAGTTACTCTAGCTTTTGCTCTTACTATATATAAAAGCTAGGGCCTAATATTTAACTGGGTAGTTCTAGATATTAAGGAAAAGAATAAGATAGCTAGGCTAACCTATATAGCAATCTTACGAGTTAAGAAGCTTTTAGGGCTTATATTTAAACGTAGGTTTGATATAAAACGATTTTAGTTATCTACGAGTAAGACTAAAGAGGTATAATAAGAAGATTTTGCACGGAGGCAGCAGCAACTACTTATAAACAACTTTTCCTAATTAGGAAATTATATACTGGCTTAGAGGTAAGCAGAGAATATAGCATTTATTTTAGTTTCCTAACTTTTAAATAGCTTAACCACGAAATCTAATTTTCTAAATTTTAACACCCCTATCCGTCCTACCTTTTTACCGCTTCTAAAGCTGTTAGATATACATATAATGGTATATAGGGAGAATTAGCAGTACTACCGGATCAATATTGCTGCTATTTATAGCATTAATCAATTTTTGGAATTTTTAAATTTTTTTAAAGGGCGGAAATGTCGCTTATATAAGAAGTTATGTGATCTTTAAGAATACTTGGGACCGTATATTAGCAGCCACGACTTCTCTACACTATAGTTAAGATTTTATATATACTGCACCTGGAGCTGCTTATAATAACTATTACCTATAGATCTGCCAATTTACAAATTAAAAATTAAACGTGGTTAGAGCTATTAGTAGGGGTTATTAATCGCGCTCCCTGTGACAAAATTTTGGATTTTGGTGATCTAAACTAATAAATTAAATTAAAAGTTCGGAACGTCTAAATAAGGCTCTGCTAAGATGCTAGCTGGACCCTAACCTAGACCCTTTCTAACCTATTAAATTCTAAAAATAATAACTCCTACCAAATTAAAAATTAACCTTATCCTTAATAAGCCATCTAATTAGATTTAATGGTTCTTTATTATTTAAGACATAGCTAAAACTAATGAGGTATAGTAGTATATCGACCTATCTAAGAAGAAAGACGATCTTCCAAAGCTAGAACTACTAAGTTGGCCTACACTAAGGGATATACTACCCACGGCTATATTAATAGCAAAGCTAGACCCAAACTAGCTTACTGCCTATAACTAGCTCTACGCCAAATATAATAACAATCTACGCGTACACTAGAAGCAAAAACAGGCTATAAACGATATTAACAACTACATTGGTAGCCTACCTTTCACTTATTAATAGCCTTAGTAGTTGGTTATATTAAATATTTAAGGCGTCTCTACTACTGCAGTAGCCACTGCAGTAACAGAGATACCCTATATTTTGGTAAGTAATCAAGCCTATCTTATACGAGAATCTTATGCTATTAATACTTACCAAATTACATACTTATAGGGCCTCCTCCTATCTATAAATACTCCCTCCTCTATACCTTCCTCTCTTCTTCTTTCTTCTTCCTTATAAGAGCTAGAGGTGCTCTAATACCCCTCCCTAGTCCCAACTAAGGGATCTATTAGTTAACGTGGCGATATAGACAGCATCTAATAAGGAGATAGGTAAGAGAGGAAACAGGAAGGACGGAGGGGCGTTTAGTAGGTGTTAGTCGAGTAACGTTAATATCTATATTATGGCTGCCTAATCTCCCGTTCGTAGGCCTCCTCCCATTTATAAATACTCCCTCCTCTATACCTTCCTCTTTTTTTCTTTCTTCTTCCTTATAAGAGCTAGGGGCGCTCTAATACCCCTCCCTAGTCTCTACTAAGGGATCTATTAGTTAATATGGCGATATAGATAGCATCTAACAAGAAGATGGGTAAGAGAGGAGACAGGAAGGACGGAGGAACCTCCGGTAGGTATTAGTTGAGCAATATTAATAGCGGTTTTTGTTACCTAAAAATTGCGTTATATAACGATATTTGGGAACGCAAATATATACCCCCGTTCTATACTTACACCACTATTAAATATTCTAGATTTCGCACTTAAAGCTGCTTATAATAAATATTCCTAGGAGATCTACCGGTTTAAAGCTCTATAATTAAACGTTGTTAACGTTTTATATAGGGGTCGTCAATTAAGCTCCCGGGATACGATTTTTAAAGTTTAACACTATATCAATATTACGACCTTCTTGCAGTAGCCGAGCCACCCCCAATCTCCCCCCCCCCTCCCCCCTCCCATTACTCGGCGCTGAGCTATTATATTATCGCCAAGCCATTACGTTATCGTACGTCCAAACTAGGTAGGCAATGACGTGGTTACTTAATTATATTAGACGTCTCTGTATATAGTTATATCTCTTCCTATACGTGTATTTAATTAAGTTAGGGTAGTAAACTTACTTTAATTTTAGCTATACGGCGATTTAGTTATTAGGTATTAAAAATATTTAGTATATAAAGCTTTAAATTGGAATTATAATCTACTATATTATATCCTACGTAAAGGGCTCTATATTAAAGCTCTGCAGTCTAAATATATACTAGATTTGTAACTAATATAATCCTTAAGCCTAGCTTAAGTAGGGCGCCTCGGTTACTATAGTAGATCCTTACTTAGCAGTAACCAAGGCGCCTTACTCTTACTACTACTTCTAAATTAAGTAAAAGCTCTATATAGGGGGGTGCAAGGAGGTCTTCCCTTGGAAAATGTTGGTCACACAGGGTGACTCACCAATAACGACTACTCGAGTAGGTTATAGTGATGTTGGTTAATAAAGCTTTTTGATTGGAATGAGGAAGGGCGAGGAGCTTAAGGCTCCTCGCCACGCTAGTGCCGCGGCGATACGTGATGGCAACTTGCCATCACGTGACGGCAGTTTGCCGTACGTGACGGCAAATTGCCTTATTCCCGACACTGGCAACTCTTCTTTTATAGTTGCCCTCTATATACAAATACTGCTTGACTATTATAATAAATATGGATCCTCTTTACTTACTATTGCCATTATAATATAAGTCTCGCTGTTCTAAAATTTGCCTCTTAGCACATGGTGCTTTCTTACTAAAGAGTCGTGGGTAGACATCGTGTTAGGGCCGTTAGGGCCGCCAAGGTGCTAGCTATAAGTAAGCTAATAGCGATTTTCCATCCCGGGGATGGAAAATCCTAATTGGCGTTATCTACCTTACTAAGTTCCATAAGAAGCTTCTGGCAATTCTTCTTTTGTAGATATAGTGCTGCAGGAAGGCAGTAAGGTATTAGTTTAGCTGCAGGTGGAAGTAGCAAAAGTCTATTTGGGTGGTAGTACGGTACCAGCAGCAGTAGTAATAGTAGTTAAGTATAGAGCTTGTCTATTAGTCGGTCGGTTAATTATAGGCGTATAGGCACAATTATTTAGTCAGTAGATCGCAGGCGTATCGGCGCGATCAGTATTATAATAGCAGGCATAGCGGCGCTATCAGTTTGTTAATAGTATATAGCAGTACGGTACTAGCGTAGGGTCGGTTCCGTAGGCAGATTAGCACGGAGTCTTATTATAGGGTTAGTTCGTAATAGTAGGCGTATTAGCGCTATCGTTGTCTAGTTTATAGTTTGTGTCGCGGGCATATTAGTATAAGGCTTATCGGGTTTATAGCTGCCGTAAATACTAGCAGTTCTTTCTTTATGCTTTACCTGCGTAACTATGCCGTTCCAACCGCTCTCCCCCCCTATATTACTCTCTCTTTATAGCACCCTCCATAAGAACTTCCTATCTAGATTACGCTAGTAGCCACCTCTATAGCTACCTTAGGAACTATAGGAGTCTTAGAATTCCCCTCTACGCTAGATCTTCTAAAGCTTATTAAATATTTATCGAGAAGTAGAGGCTTATTGCGGAGATTGCTACGGAGATTGCTGCAGAGATTACTGCGGAGATTGCTAGTGGGACGGAGCTTAAGCGGACGGAGCTTGTATGGACGGAGCTTGTGTAGACGGAGCTTATATAAGCGGAGCTTGTGCGGACGGAGCTTATAGGGATAGAGCTTGAGGCACGGGTTAAGATACGACAGCTTAAGGAACTTAAGGTGTTTAATAGCCTGAGGTTGTCTGTGGTGGTTTCTGCGGAGGCTACTGCGGAGGTTGCTAGTAAGGTTGCTGCGGAGGTTCTTGCGGAGGTTCTTGTCGAGCTTGCTGGCGGGACGGAGCTTATGCGGACGGAGCTTATACAGACGGAGCTTGTGGCTGTCCGTTATTAGAATTCCCTCGAGAGTTAAACTTCTTTATAGCGCGTATTTGGCGCTTAATCTTAATCTCTTATAGAGTCTATTTATGCTCTTCTTTTGCATTAATAACATGCTCCTAAATATTGTCTCTAATAACGCCCCCGTCCATAGGGACGAATACTCTATACTCCCGTAAAAAGTCACGGAAGTCTTATACAATATCCTTATTCGCGGGAGCCTATGTTTCCTTTATCTATCTAATAAAGTCCTCCCTTATACATTCCTATAGCGCGGTATCATCGTATTTACTGTCTTTATAGTATGCTATACGGTATAATAAGAATCCGTTTAGGTCTTATGGTTTAGCGTTTATAAGGTTAATATCTCTATTCTATATCTTTAGGTTAATATCTTTCTCGTACTTCTTTAGGTAGGTTAACGCTATAGTAGGTATAGAATCGACGGGGTGTCGTACGTCGAAGGTAGGTAGGATTTTCGGTTTTGTAGGATCTCGTAGGTTTGCTATCAAGAGATAGGCAATTTAAGATATTGTTCGACGCGTTTTGGACATTAACTTGGGACCTTAGGTTTAGTAACACTTCTAACCTAAAGTACTCGACCAAATCTTCGTAAACGCGGTTATTTTGCGTAATAGACGCAACTTGGTATCTCCTAGTACTTAGTAACACTTCTGTTACTAGTTTTCCGCAAGTTTAAGGTAGCACGGTATCGCCGGGATCTATTCTATATAAGCGCATATAGCACCCCTACACAAGACTATCTCTTCTATTCGAAAACCTAGCTGCTCTATAATTGACTATATATTTAACCACTAATTAGTATTAGTCACATAGGGTAACTTACTAATAACGACTACTCGAGTAGGTTACAGTGATGTTGGTTAATAAAGCTTTTTGATTGGAATAAGGAAGGGCGAGGAGCTTAAGGCTCCTCGCCACGCTAGTGCCGCGGCGACACGTGATGGCAACTTGCCATCACGTGACGGCAGTTTGCCGTACGTAACGGCAAATTGCCTTATTCCCGACAGAAAACCTTATCTCTATATATATTAATTAAAGTCTATATAATAAAGCTCTAAAATTGTTTAGCTTATTACTTATAAACTCGGGTTAAAATTTACATTAGGGGATCAACGTTCCGTATATTAGTAGGGTTTAACAGCAACTAGATAATAATATTTTAGGTAACGGTATAGGTATAGAGGGTAAATATTCCTTAAGTATATTCTAGATATTTTACTAACACACTTAGTTATAGGAAGTAAGTAGACCTATAAATGCTGAAATATACGGCTGCTGCTAACCTTGTCCTATTTATTAGTATAGTTTATAAGTAGACCTGCAAATACTAAGATATACGGCTACTACTAACCTTGTCCTATTTAATGGTGTAGTTTATAAGTAGACCTATAAATACTAAGATATACAGCTGCTGCTAACTTTATTCTATTTATTAGTGTAGTTTATAAGTAGACCTATAAATACTAAGATATATAGCTGCTACTAACCTTATCCTGTTTATTAGTGTAGGAAGTAAGTAGACCTGCAAATGCCGAGATGTATAGCGGCTGCTAACCTTGTCCTATTTGTTAGTGTAGTATATAAGTAAACCTATAAATGCTAGGATATACAGCTACTGCTAACTTTATCCTATTTATTAGTGTAGGATATAAGTAGACCTATAAATACTAAGATGTACGGCTGCTGCTAACCTTATCCTATTTATTAGTATAGCCTATAAGTAGACCTGCGAATACTAGGATATATAGCTGCTGTTAACCTTATCCTATTTATTAGTATAGCGTATAAGTAGACCTATAAATACTAAGATATACAGCTGCTGCTAACCTTATCCTATTTATTAGTATAGCGTATAAGTAGACCTATAAATGCTAAGATGTACAGCTACTGCTAACCTTGTCCTATTTATTAGTATAGGATATAAGTAGACCTGCAAATGCTAAGATATACGGCCGCTGCTAACCTTGTCCTATTTATTAATATAGGATATATATAGATCTGCAAATGCCCCTTATACGCGACTACTTAAACCGGTACTAATACGAATATAGCCTAATAACTAGCTCTATACCTTTAACAATGCATTTACTTAGGATTTTATCAAAAGCTTACTATTTAGCACGCTACTGAGCCAGCTTGCCCTGGTCTAGTATTATGCCTACTACAGTACCATTGTAGCTGCTGGCTGTAACGTTAATTTTTCTAAAGTCCGTGCTGCTAAAAAAAGTTATTAGCTTTGTGCTCTACTCCTCCGTACACTTAAATGCTACTATAATAATAATAAACCATATATTTAAATAGTTAGAGAACGGTCAGCATTAAAAATAGGAAAGGGGGGGCTATGTATTCTCCTGTTGTGTTCTGATTCAGATTTAGGTTAGTGTCTTTAACTCCTTAGTAGGACCATTACTCACTATATATCTTTGCGCATAGAATATTTGGCTAATCCTAATAACGGCATCCGGATTAGCTTCCTAGTCTTACCCAAAGCTAAAAGTCCTATATAATTTGCACTACTTCGCGCATGGCTTCGTTGGTGTGATAAGTCCTATAATTATAACAAGCATTATATTAAATCTAACATAGAATTGCTAACAAGACTCCTTTACGTCGGTGATCCGGATAATCTAGATTATAATCCTAATATCTTATATCTTAATTGTACTACGTAAATAGGCAAAGGAAAATATATTGCTTTATCCTATTGCTAGGGCGAACTTCTAATTAAAGATAAGAAACAATTTTGTATAACCTAGGATAACATTGTCCAACGGCTAGGAGTATTTAGTATCTCTAACTTGCTAATGACTTTTCAGGACGCTGTTAAAGTGACTTAAAAACTTCGCGTACTATACCTCTGGATCGACTTACTCTATATAATCCAATATAAGGATAATAAAGAAGATTGGAAACGCGAATGTGGGCGTATAGAAAAGGTCTTCTCTTTGGCTTACTGCACAATTGCTGTAACTTTGGCTGTCTATTTAAGAGTGGGATTCCTTAAGCGGAACGTAAGCACTAAATATGTCCTTATTTAAGATGCCTTAGGCAGGCAATTCTATATCTACACCGGTATAGATAATTTTAACAATAATATAGAGAAGGCTCGGCTAAACACGCGAGCATGGGTAATATAAGAAAGGGTTTTGTTACGACAAACTATTTATTTTAGTAATAATTAGACATACTGGGAATGTAGTAAAGGGGTTTACTACGAAAGCCTTACTAAACTAAAAAGGTAAGAGCTTAAGCAATATCTAATAGACTAACATCTTCCTAACTTAGATATTTTGCTCCTCAGCTTATTTTAAAGGAAGTTCTTTATACTTAATCCAAACTTCCCAAACCGGCTCCTTAAGTTAGGCTACCGACGTACCATAGAATTTATTTACTTGATCTTTTTTAAAATATACGCTAAGTATACTAAGTATATAAATAAAGTTATCTAAAAACTCGGTAATACTGGACTTTTATTAGATAAACTGTATTCTATATGGCGTAGGACTTGCACGAGTTACGTGCACGGGGCACGTGCATTATAAATCTCTTTATAGAGCCCTAGGGGCCCTAGGTTAAGCAACGATCAAGACAAGACTAAGATTATTAATCGATTAACCCATTTTATCAATAAACTGCTCTATATGCATTATCTAACAACTTTAGATTAATATTAATAAGTTTAAGTTCTACTCTATAAAACGAAATACCTTAGCTTAATTATCTTAACTAATAGCATAATTATAGACCCTAAGAAGGTATAGGCCTTATAGGAATGGAAGGATCTAATATTAATTAAAGAATTATAAAAATTTCTTAGCCCCGCGAACCCCCACCAACAATTTATTCAAGACCACCCTGCCGTTATTATACCCATAATAAAACCCCTAAAGAAGGATATTAGATAGCTATAGGGACTAAAATAAGCTAAATTGTTTAAGGCCCTTAAGAAAGCTTTTACCTTAGTACTAGTACTAATATACTATAACTACACGAAGAAAATAGTAGTAGAGATAAATGTATTAAATTAGGCTTCTAGTGAAGTCCTTTTTTAGTATAATAATAATAGTAAATTAAAACTGGTCGCATTTTTCTCCGTAAAGCACTCTATACTAAAGTATAACTATAAAATCTATAATAAAGAACTTTTAGCTATTATTAAAGCTTTAGAAAAATAGTGGCCTAAGCTATAAGGAACTAAGGAGCCGTTTAAAATTATTACNNACTATAAGAACCTATAGACGTTTATAACTACTAAGTAGCTAAATTAGCGCCAAGTCTAGTAGGCAGAGTTCCTTTTATAGTTTAACTTTATAATTATATATAGACTTAGTAATAAAGCCACGCTCCTTAACGCCCTAAGCTAGCTACTAGAAATAAGGCCTAAGGATACTAATAATAAACGCCTCTACCACTAAGCCAAAGTTATTATACTACCCTAGAAAGTTAACCCTATAAGTCCCGTAACTTTAATAATATAAAGTTTATAGCCGCTCTAGACCCTAAAATAGTTAAAAGGTTACTAAATAAGTTAATTTAGTTAGGATACTAGGAGAATAAACTTATAAAAGATATAGTAGCGGCCCTACGTAATTGGAAAGCTCGCTAATAGCTAAAAAAGATTAGAAAATTACTTTATTATAATAAGTTAGAATATAGTATTATTAATAGATAGATCTACTTCCGCTAACGTCTTTTTGTCCCTAATACCCTAAACCTTTACCTAGAAGTTATCTATTGCTTTTATAGCAGCGGCCCTACTAATTACCCTAGCTAGGTTAAAACCCTTAACCTCTTAAACTAAATATACTAGTAGCTAGGAATATCCTAATTTACGGCTACCTTTATTAAAAACTATGCCCTATACTTTTGTATTAAGACCCCCGTTCTAACCTACCTAGTTTTTTAAAACTACTAGAACTATCCGCTCGCTTATAAACCGATGTTTTAATTAACTATATTATAACGCTACTAGTATACTAACGCTACGGTAAGGTATATAAATATATCCTTATTATTATAGACCGCCTAACTAAAATATAATACCTTNTTTTAGTAATAGGACTCNTAATANAGGAGCTAGTTAANNGCTTTATTAATAATATATATAAGCTCTATAGTATACTAAGTATAATTATCTCTAATCGCGGTATATAATTTATTAGCGGCTTTTAGTAACGACTAAGTAAACGTTTTAAGATAACCTTAAAACTAAGCTTAACCTAGTACCTAAAAACAGACGGCTAAACTAAAATTATTAACGCTGCTATAAATAAGTACTTTTATGCTTTTATTAGCTTTATATAGGATAACTAGGATAACTTCCTACCGCTTATTAAGTTTGCTATAAATAACCAAATTAATAAGAGTATAGGCATTTCCCTATTTTTTTTTATAAACTATAGCTTTAACCCTCACCTTAGAATTAAGCCTACTAGCCCCTATTTATTAATACTATTAGTATAAGCAAAGAAGGAGTTCTTTTGCGTAGACTTTATAGCCAACTGCTTTAAGCGGATATTAATATGGCTTAAGGCCCTAGCCTAGATTTTATAGTAACGCTATAAAGATAATACTAATACCTATAGAGATGAGAGCGCGTTATTCTATAAAGGCGATATAGTTATAGTTAGCTTAATAAATATAAAGATAAACAAACCTAAAAAAAATAGGACAATAAATAGGACGGCCTATACCCTATACTTATAGTATACTAAGGGGCAGTTATAGTAAACCTCCTGAACTATATCTAAGTAAATAAATCCTTCTATATATTTAAGGTCCGCCTCTAAGCTAATAAAAAGATCCTTAGCTAAGCAAATATTAATACTATAGAGCGCCGTAATATGTAAGGACGAGTAGTAGAGAGAGATAATAATAGTAATATAGAAAATAAATAGAAGTTTAAGAAAATCCTTAATATATATAATAAAGACCCCTAAGGCCTAACTTATAAGATTAAATGGAAATATTATAAGGATATAACCTAACAGCTAGAAAAATACCTAAAAGGTTGCGAATAAGCTATATAACGCTTTTATAAGCAATACCCTAAGAAGCTAGAACCCCTAGACTGGGTATAAGATAAGAAAAGGCTACGCTAAGGTTATAGCCAACTACCGTGTTAAAATTTATGGTGGTTAAGATATTATAGAACTTTAATTAGTGGTTAAAGTTGTTTAATTAGCTAGATTTTTACTAAGAAACGCTATACGGATTAATTTAGGTAGCGGTATAGAGTTCTACCGACCTTACTTACTAAACTAACTAATTAGGATTTTCTATGCCCAGTATAGAAAATTACCATTAGCTTAGTTAAAGGCGGTAAGTAAAACTAATATCTTTATAGTAAAGAATAGGCGACCCAATATACTGCTTATTTTGAAGTTATTTATTTAGTTTAGGAACTAAACCGTTTAGGGGAGAGGAGTACTGTTATGACACTAACTTAACATATACTGTTTTATACTATCTTGTACTATTTCCTACTATTAGCTAGCCCACTACTAGTGCCTTAGCAGCCGGCCCTACTATTTATATATAATACCCCCTTTCTACCTTCTTCTCCTCTTTATACTATAACGTAGTTATTTAGTCTACTTTATTACAGTACTATAACACGCATTAACGGCATCTCGCCGTATCTACACTATTGCTATACTTTTATAGTATAAAGTTTTCTTTAGTCTAAAGTCCTTTAATAAGCTTAATAACTATTTCTGTACTAGACTTATAAGCACTCTCTTAAGTACTTATTTCTCTAATTTGGGTCCTTATTACGCGCTGCTTAATAGTATATATATAGGTTACCCAGTTAAACCGTAATACTATATTGCCTAGGCATGCCGCTATTAGGTTGCTAGCTTATAGCTATAAAAAGGATACCTCTATAGAAAGCTCGCTTTCCTATATACCTAATAGGACTTTTATTTTAGGTTGGTAGCCCTATATTCCTAAAGTCCTTTAGAGTAATAATAGCATGGTGTCTTTTTTTAGCGGATCCCCTACGCCTAGAGGTCGCCTTAATAGCGCGTCTACGAGGTTTATTTTTCCCGCTCTATACTTAATAATAAGGTTATAGGCAGCTAATGCTATAGCTTATCTAGCTTACCGTCTATTAAGGGCTTTTACTTTTATAAAACCCTTTAGATTATTATAATCTATAAATACTTTTAGGCGGCTTAATAGCCCCTTAATATAGTGTCTTTAATGCTTAAAAGCCTCTATAATAGCTAGTAGCTTTTAATTATAGGTTTTATAATTACGCTCTACTAGTAAAAGCTTCCTAGACTAAAAGACTATTAGATGCTAAAGGCTATCTTTAAATAGCTATAATATAATAGCTGCTAGGCCTTATATTAAGGTATTAGTCTCTAACTAGGTTAGTAAGCCCAGCGTATAGTATTATAGGAGCGGCGCCGTTGTAAAGGCGTTGTAGAGCCAGCGTATTGCCTACTCCGCCTCTTCTAGCTAACTAAAAGGCCTAGCTTTACGGCCGTTCTTTGCTCCCTTTAGGAGATTAGTAATAGGCTTTATAATAGTAGAGTACTTATAGATAAACTGGTAATAGAAGTTAATAAAACCTAAAAAGACCTAGACATCCCTATAGGATTAAGGGCTCTTCTACTTAGTAATGGCTTCTACCTAGCTAGGATCTATTACTACGCCTTTAGGGCTAATAATATATCCTAGGAATTTAACCTCTTATACACTAAACCTATACTTCTTAAGGTTTGTATATAGTTAATATTACCGCAACCTATATAGTACTTCTAGTACGTAGTACTAGTATTCCTCTAGATTTTTAGAGAAAATTAGAATATTATTAAGGTAGACTATATAGAAGACGTCTACTAGTCCTAATAAGGCTCGGTTAATATAGCCCTAAAGGTAAAACTAAATACTTAAAGTGGCTGTAATGCGTACGAAATGCTATCTTTTACTTATCGCCTTATAATATATAAAGGCGGTAATACGTATTGATTAGGTTTAACTTAATAAAGATTTTAGAACCTACTAAGCGGTCTAAGGTCTTACTAATTAATAGAAGTGCGAGACGATTCTTAATTATTACCTTATTAAGGCCTTTATAGTTTATATAAAGCCATAACTTCCTATTCTTTATAGGTATAAATAGAATAGGTACCCCTATAAAACTAGTACTTAGTTAGATCTAGCCTTTAGCTAAGGTGTTATCTAAGTACTTTTTTAGTACCTCTAGCTCCTTAACTAAGAGGTTATAGAGCGGTCTATATAGAACCTCCTATCCCTATTTTAGGTCAATAGTATAGTCGCCTTAATAGTATTAGGGAGCTTCCCTACTTCCTTATATAAGGAGATATTGCTAACTTTTTTAACTATAGAGGAAGGGCTAGTAAGCTGCCATTGTCTTACTTACTAGGTATTAATTTAGTAATTACTAAGGCGAAAACCCTAGATTCCGTCTAGAGAGACTCTATAAAACCTTTAGGAGTTTATAGTAATAGGGACAAGCCGTCCAGCTTTTATTGCTATGCCTTTACCTTATAGTTAATAAGAAGTTAAGCCTTCTTTAACCCCGGTATACCTAGGGTAATAATAGGGGATGCGTTAGCTATTCTATAGTAGATAAGGGTTACTTCCCTAACCCTACCCTAGTTGTCCTTTATTTTTAATAGTACCTTATAGGCTTTATAGTAATATACCTAAGTTTTATTTAACTAGGAGTAGGTAGGCAATTTTACATCTAGTGTTTTAAAGTTATATTCTATTACGAATTGCTAATTAATTATATTTACTTCGGCGCTAAGATTAAGTATTACTAAGGTTTCCTTCCAGGTCTATTTAGATAGGACTTCTCCTAAATAGTAATGGCTTTCTTATAATCTAGTGGTAGCTTATACCCTAAGGGCGCTTGCCTTTTCTTAGTGTAGAAATAGCGCTCATGCTGTTTAAAGGCGGCTGCTATTACTATCGCTGCTCTAGGCACTATTGCTATTAATATTCTAGCTTACCACAATTTTTATAGTTCTCCTTAGGTTAGGTTAAACCCCTAATAGTATTACTTCGCCCTACTATTGCGTCGCTAGCGGTAGTTTTAAAGTCCGCTTTCCCTAAGTTACCTAATAGGGTTATCTTTATATTTAAGTTTGTGGCGCGCATATTGCTTCTAGTCTATAAGGCGCTTACGCTCTTCTAGTTTTTCTTTAATAAGGTAGCTAGGGAAACTAGCTAATTTTAAGTTTATAGGAATTCCTAATAGTTAGTAATAGTAAGCCGTAACTCTAGCTATAGCTTCGCGAATAGGTATATTATTAGATGCTTTGCATCATAAGGAGGGTTAATTTATACTTTTAAGGAGGTTAGGTAAGCAGTAAACTTATTTATAGGTTAATTAGTTGGCTATATTGCCTTTATATATATTAGGGCTATATTGAGTTCTTAATTAATAGGACTTTTAATCTAATTAAGTAGGAATTCCATTAGCTCCTCCTATGTAAACTATATATCTAAATAGTTATCTTTATATTATAGATAAAGCGTTTTATTAGTCCCTTTTATATATTATATAGTAAACGCAACTTTCGTATCCTTATTTATAAAGGCGTTAGCCTTTAGGCGGAATACTAGCTTTAAGCTATTGTGGAAGTCCTAGTGCTTTTATATAGTCTTACTGTAATATAGAGTAATCTTCTCTATTTTAACGGCCCATTTTAATAAAGCGCCTATTATATTAGTAGCTTTCCGTTTAAAGTTTAGATGCATTAAGGTAGTAGATCTGGGTTAAAAATAGGAGTTAATATTACCTTACCGCGTTAACGCTGTCTTAGCATTTCTACCTCCTCCCTAAGCAACTATAGTTTTCCTTACTCTGGAAGTTGTAGTTTCTCATTCTTTAGCCGTTGTATTTCTTCCTATATAGTGTTCTTGCCTATAGCTCCTAGTTCTATCTAAGACGTAGGTCTGCCTGTGTCGTCTTAAGGCTAATCCCTAGACTTAGTACTACGCATTACGCTAGCGTTACGCCTATGTCTCGCCATTAGGTCAATAAACTGCGATATAGTTAATAAATATAGGTTGTTTTTTAATAGAGGGCTGTTGCTACGTAGTTGCAGCCTTAGTAGACTGCTGTGTTGCCGGACTACTACCCCTAAAAAGGGATTAAAATTTAGAACTGTTAGGACGCCAAGGCCCTAAGGATATATAGTAACATAATAACAGTAGCGGAATGCAATAAGTATCTGGTTTTTAATAAAGTAGAGCTATAGAATTAAATTCTGCTCTTTTTAAGTATGGGGCGACTACGTTTTATAGGCGCCTCGCCTGCGCTAAGCCGGTTATGGTAAGTGCGTCTCTACGGACTAACATATCTTTTAAGATTTAGTGTATATACTTTTAAATCTAGTAATCCTATACTATATAGTTAGCGTAGCTCCACTACTTAGCAAATAGAAGGAATACGTTATAATAGTACCCATAGATATTATATAATTGTTAAAAATATCTATATTATTTTTTAATACTATAGTATTATGTAGGTATAATTTAACCTATATACGACTTTAATTAACGTCTTAATTGCCTTCCCCTAGCCGCGTAATTAGTTTTTATAAAGAAGTAATAACTATATAGCTTATACGCGTGTTTCCTTTCTTTTAAATTACGCTATTATAACGGAGTTATACTAGTAAGGTTACAGCTATATACTAAAAGATTATTAGAAGGTAAAGTATAAAGATACCTTACTTTCTATTATTAACCTTTATCTAATTCTAAACATTTACTTAATATATTTATTAAGATTTTCTTTTTTTCTATTATTATTTTAATATACCTTTTTATTCTCCTATTAACTACTCTTTTAAGCTAATTCCTTAGTATATTTTAGCCTTACTATTATATATAGAACCCTAGCCTCCGCTAACCTGTAACTAGTATTAGTCCTACCTAAATAACTTTGCCTATATATCTTTAAAAGACTAAAAGTCTAATAAAAGGATTTTAGAGGCTTATAATAAGATTTACTATATAAGGTCTAATATCTTTAGTCTTTATAATTGGTGCATACGTATTAAGAGCGGCAGCTATATTAATATAAGCTTTTTTACCCTTAATAGATTTCTATTACTAACTTTAAGCTTTAATAGCCTAGGCCTAAGTAGTAACGTTGCTTTAATATTCTTAACTACTATATTACCTAAGCTCTCTCTTATTCTAGCACTAATACTAAATATCTAGGTTGAATTTAAAACTATATTATAGCTATTTATACTACCTATAACTCTAGTAGGCTAGCTAGTAGCGCTTAATATAGGAGTAAGGCTAGTATACTAAGGATAAGGTAAGGGATAGGGGTAATAAGAAGAAGGTTGCCGTATACTATAGAAAGAAGTTTATATATAGGTATTAAGTTTCTAAAGAGTATAATATAATGCCTTATTAGGTAGGTTACCCTTTAGGTACCTAACGAATAGATAGCTAATAGTTACTATAATAAGGTCTTAGTAGTTCTAGACTATACTAGCTAGCCAATATCTCTATTTATTCTAGGCTTAAGCGCGTCTTTATTAACTATAAGCTTATATTCTAAGAGCTTTATTAGGATTAGTTTAGACCTAATATTAGTATTAAGCGTTTAAGAGTGTCTGCTTTTACTATACCTTATTATTCTACCCCTATTTTTATACCTACTTACATTTATATAAAGGGATCTTATTCTTATTACCTATTACTTAATAGGCCTATAGATACTAATCCTACTCTTAAGGACAAGGCGTAGTAGCTTTTAGGCATTTATAGTTTAGACTTATAAAATTTAGGATTGGTTCTTATATATAGTATTAATTAAAAATATTAACTAGTGCTTAGAGAGGCCTTATAGGCTAATAAAAACACCGTTTCTAATATAGACTAATTAATAGAAATACAATTTTAGCAAAATACACTATTATATTCTATATTATGTATATAAAAAAGTAAAGGATATATTTTACCTTAGGTTGTAATCCTAATCCTTATAGTTTCGAGAGCTTGTTTATTCTATATCCAATTTAACCTATTTTTTTTTTACCTTTTAGGGCCTCTTACGGCCTACTATTAGCTTTCTTTATGGGTTGCGGTAATGCCATAGTATTAGAACGCTTTCTATAATTTATAGATTATAGACCTTAGTCCTAATATTCTTTTAGAATATTTATATAATAATTAAGGTAATCCTCTAATTCCTATATAGAGTCCTTAGCTGGCTAGTCTAGCCATTTAACCTTATTTTAAAGCTTGTTCTTAATAGACTTATATTATAGTATAGCTTTAACCTTACACCACTCATCCACTACTTTAAAGTATTTAATTAGGCTTAGACAGAAGTTCTTTTCTAGTAGTAGTCTATACTATAGCTCTAGTAGGTTTATATAAAATACTAGATATATACGGGCTATAAATAGGGTAGTTAGAAATAATAGGCTAACTTATTAATTTGTTCCTTAGTTTAAAAGGGACCTAGGTATCTTAAATTAAGCTTCTTTAATAGTTAATAGGTTTTAATATTTATTAAATATGGTAGAACCTTATTATATACTCCAAAATACTTATTCTAGTATTTATAGTTATACTAAAGTCTTTACTTTATATACTTCTATTACTCCTCCTATTCCTTAAGATACCTTTATACTCTTTAGTAGATATTCTTAAACTTCCCTATAAGATCCTATAATTAATTATACGGCCTTAGCTAGTAATTACTAGGTATACTATTAAATCTAAATAGTTAGACACTATAGGTAATCTAGATTAGTGTATACTAATACGGCGAGTATTAATTTAAGTTATAAGCGTATTCTGTATACGGAAGTAGCTTATACTAATTATTTTACTAAGGGCTTTATAAAAATCGGCCTTTATACCTCTACGCAATAGAGCCTAGGAACCTAGTATGTAGCTATTAGCGTTCTATTAGGATCGTATTAATAGGCTACTAGAGTAAATATAGAGACATGTATATAGAAGCGCGCCGGCGCTGCAATGTAGTGGTGGCGTAGAGAATTTTTTTGCTAGGAGGGTAAGCCCTAACGGAAGCTTTAAAAACGACTATTACCTCTAGTCTCGGCCACGTCTATATATCGAAAATACTACTTAAACCACGGCATCTATATCTAATGTCCCCCCTTCCTTCTATATAAATACCTATATAGCCTAATAACCAAATAAGCCGTACGCGGCGACTAATAAGTCGTATATAACCGAACGAGCTATATACGGCGACCGAACAAACTATATACGCCCTAGGAAGCCTATAATAGGCCTCTTATTCCCTACCCTACTTAATAGCCTAAACTTACCACGTAGTATTCCGTCTTCATTTATACCCTTAGCTAGGGGGTATATATAAAGGACCTAGGTTAGGGCCCTAGGATAAAATACCTAGATTTAGATCTATATTTATCCTACTATTTCTTTAGGGTAGAAATTATACTATAAGTAGGAGGGCTATATGCGTATATATATAGGGCATTTAAATAGGAGTAGGGGTAGAGTTTTATTATTCTTACAGCACTTATAAATTTAAAAGAAAGTATAGTATAAGCGGTAAATAGGGTAAGATAGGCAATTAGAACACTTCTATATAGGAGTTTAAGAGCAGTACCCTAATAGTATTTTTCCTCCCATTAATATAGTATGGGCGTACTACCTAGAGGGGTACACTCTATATTACCACTTACGTTTGCCTTAGATTTTTATACCTATATTACGGTAGTAGTTTATATAGACCTTAATTAGAACCATATTAGGTATTAATTAAGAATTAAGAATAATAATTATCTTACTAGTAGTTTTAATATATTTAGAGGTAAGATTCTAGTTCCTAGTTCTAGCGTTTTATTTACCCATCTATCTATAAATAGAAAGCCGTACTATAATAGTAGTCTATTTTTAAATAGAAGCATAGGTCTAACTAATATTAGCTTATAAAGACGCTGCCCTTATTAGTAATAATAGAGTATAGTTAATCTACTTCAAAAAAGTATTTCTCCTTAATTAGGCTTATAAGCGCTTATATATTAATTATCTTACTAATAAAAAGGTAATAAACGTACTTTAAACCTACTAATAACCATAAGAACTAAATTATATATTTGTCCTTACTAATCCTTAAATAGCGGAAGATCCGTAATATAATTTATAATATAATATTACTATAGTTTACTGGTAGGAGGAACTAATTTAAGTAAACCCCATAGCTCATACCTTTAGATTTTATTTACTTTATACTTCTTATAGTAGCTAGTATACTTCTTTACTTTTTAATTAAGCTTTAGCTAATAGCATTTATATTAAAATAATTCTACTATTTTAGTTTAACTATAATAGCCGCCTAGAGGATTATTATAATTCTTTATAAAAATATTCTATTATAGATTTACTTTTTATAGTACCTAAGCCTTACTATATTATATAGTAGGTCTATTAAGCCTAGTTACTAATAATAGCGCCTAGTAGCTTCCTTTATATTACGTTTTTAGTCTACTTTTATATTAGGGACGTCCTATTTAGGTATATTTAGACCCTTATTAGCTATAGACTAAATATTAGCCAAAATATTAATAGAAGCTAATAGGGTTTATTATTACGGCACTAGCAGAAAATAGTAGAACTTGGTTGGTAGAACTTGGCAGAACTTTACAATTACGTAACTGTTATAATACTGGCAAGTTGCTATAGATTTAACTTAGCATACTTAGACTAAGAAACCGATGAATATCTACTGCGCGGATAATTAAATATCCGTAAGCTAACCTATTCAATCAATCTATCTGTTCCTTGGTCTAAGCCACTTTAGTAAGCTTTTAGAGGCTAAGCCGCTCTGTTTATATAATGCAAACCATTAACTTTAACGAAATTAATGTAAGCAACCGCTACGTCTATTATCCTGTAAATACCTGCGTTAGAATCTCCTTAATTAGCTCTCTAATTAATAGATTTTCTAGAACCAACTACTAGCTATAGGTGCATCTAAAAGGCGTTGAAGAAACCCCTCTACTTCGTCTAGCAGGAGCCAGTCTTCTTAAGCTTTTAATAATAAACCACCCTCTCTATTAACTAATACCGCTAGAGGATTAAGAGATACAGCGGATATAGTACCTAAGGACATCAGCGGTCTTATCCTACCCCTACCGTCTCCTTTATTACTATTCTTAGCTTAAATACGGTCCTTAATAGCCCACTTACTACTACCAAACTGCATAGATCCCCAAGAGGATAAAAAAGTAGGAGTTAATAAAATACCCGTAATATCCACAATATCCACAATATCCGCTAAGAGGATATCCGCTGCAAAAAAGGTCCAGGTAATTGTTAACCGTCTTAGGCTATAGCGGATGTTTATAGAAGACCTAGCCCTTAAATAGATTATAATGGCTAAAGGTTTATATAAAGCACTAAAGAAGAAAAGAGTAAGGAAGCTCCTTAGCAAACTCCTAGAGGATACTAATATCCTAGATATCTATACTAAAGAGATAGAGAAACGCGGTATAGCGGGTACTAGTATTGCTCTTACTATCTAGGGAGAGCTTAAAGAGCTAAGGGAGAAAGAGTTACTATTTAGCAGCTTTGACCAATATGCGGATATTAAGCAGCTTAACCTTAGGCAGTGCTATTAAGCTATAAAGACTTACGCATCTATACTAGAGCACGTAATTATAGCATATTAAGAGGGTTAATATAAACGTTCTTTATATAAAGGCCGTGCGGTTCTAATAGCTTCTACGCTTATATTTAACCTTTTACAAAACTCCGTAAATTGTATCCTATAGCTGCTAGGGATATATCTCTAAGCTAACGGCGTTAAGCGCCGCGTGCTTTCTGTACTCTATAGGCTTAGATTAATTAATAATTATACTACTTTAAATCGGCAGAAGGAGCGAGTAGTCCATAAGTTAAGGTTTAGCCTATAATCTCCACGGTACAGGTATATACTAACCTACGTATAGGTGAAAATCCGCTTAATAGGTGCGGCTTCTAATATAATTATTATCTATAATAACTTTAACTACCTCTAATAAGTTAAGCATTAAATACTTAGGGATACTAGAACGTTTTATTCGCGCACGACTAGTAAGCTTATCTTTGGCGTATATATACCTTATAATAGGCTTTAACAAAGTATACTTTATATAGATATTCTAATTAAGTTCCTAGATACTATAGAGGCTCTAGGTAATCTATAAGACGAGATATAAAAGTAGATCTTAACAGCTTTAATTTATAAAGCTATTATAAATATATACCTAGGCCTTAATATATTACTTAGCAAAAACCCACGGTTTAAATATCTATACATGCCTACTATTAATATAATACCTGCTACGTGGACGTCTAGGCTTAACCTAGGACCTATTATAACTAGAGAGGCTTCTATATTTAAAACCTATAAGGTACTAGATAATATCTTTCTCTATTAAATAAATCTATAACACACTAACAAAGTATTTAAGAAGCGACTGTTTCTAATTAATAATAATTAAAAGACTATAAAGCTTATTTGGTTATATTAGAGAGAACGTACTAAGTTAATATCCGCCTATAATAGCCCGCGTTAGGCTCTACCTATTCTAGCTTTTTAGCACCTAAAGCTAAACTACCTGTATATAGTTATATGGTATTACTATAGTGGCGAGTAATCAGCCTAAGAGTACTCTACGCTATATACCTATATAAACCACTTAGGTTAAAGGAATATCCTAGCTAAGCGCGCGTTGTTTTATTATATAGAGGAGCTAATTCTCTATAGCTTTAACGCTTATATTATAGCATTACTCTATACTTAGATTAAGGACTCCTATAACACTAAGTCGCCTATAGATATTAAGCAGTACCTTAAGAGTCTATCTCCGCAACGTTTATTAGCAGTAGTTAAGGATATCCGTACAGCTGTTTTTAGCTAGAAAGTCTCTTAGGCGGTTAACTATATTAGCTAGCCTATAGAACCGCGGCGAAAGGGTTACCTTAAGTAGGCTAGCAATACTATATCCTTATAAATACTTCCTAAGCCTACTAATGCAGAGTTTCTAATATATATCCGCTTCTTATAACTAGTAGAAACGTATAAAGTCCTTAAGTACGCTATTAAGCTTACAGATATTAGCCTGCTTAGCCACATACTCCCCTATATCTATATCTATTTCGCAGGTAGTTAGAATAAGAACTATCTACTAGAGATATTACGTTTCTTTTAATTAACTTTAATAGATACCTATTCCCCTAAGCTCTAATAAGCTATTCTAGTAAATAACCGCCGTAAATAGAACAGTTATTACCTAATAGATCTTAATAATAAGTTACTTAATAGGGAGCTAAAGCAGCTTATGTATACTTGTAGCAATTTAACGTTTAACCTAGACTTGCTCTTCCGCTAGAGCATCTATATAACTAATTATATAGGGCCACTACGTGTAAAGTTTAAGATTATATTTAGCGAACGGATATCTACTCGATATACTGTTAAATCTACTATAGTGGATATTTAATTACTTACTAATGCAATTACCGCAGGTACTATTATTCGCTATTAGGCATAGTAAGTAAAGATAAAAGCGCCGCCTTTATTATATCTAGGTATTAAACAACTTAATAAATCTGCCCTTAACGAGTTTAATTTACGGCTAGGTAGTGATTTTTCTGCCGTATTTAATAAGCTTAATCTCTATAACGATAATAATAAGTTAGATAGCTTTATACTACTTACCAACTTTACTTAAACCTAGCTTTAACCTACGTATAAGTTGCTTAATAAGTAATATAAGATATTAGCCATAAGCTGTTACTACAACCGTTTAATATCCGCTATAGTTAGTAGCACTAGTATATATTTCTAAGTAATTAATATTATTAATCTATTTAGTTCTTAGGTCGCGCTTATTATGGGTATAAGGTAAAAAAGGGAGGGGGGCGTCGTCCTAATAGATATTAGCTACTATAGTTATAATATCCGCTTAGCGGATATAAGGTAAACTTACCTAGTATTAGCTAACCTTGCCTGGTATTAGCCCGCTATATACTAATTGGTATTACCATTAATTTCCTATAGTGCTTTTCGCATATATTTGCCTCTGTTTAATCGCGCTAACCGCCTCTATAGTACTAAGAAAGACATATCTAACTAGTAGGTTGCTGGCGGTATAGATATATTTAACGGCTGGTATAAGGGTAATAATAGAGGAGTAGGAGCTGGAGACCCGAGAGTTAGTAAACGTATAGGTATATCCTCTTCCTAAGTTATTAACAAAAAGTTTATAGCTAACTGTTAACTACCCTACAATATATTAGCGCCATAGCGAGGCGCTGATTACTACGGCGCTAATATTTTGAATCTCCTATCTAAAACCTGCGAAGCCTATATAAGAGTTTGTGATAAGCGCTTATCTATAGCAGCGTACTACTCTAACGCTTAGGAAAACCGCTCTAATATCTATATAATTAACCCAGAAGAACCTAAGAGTTGCCCTATTTTTTCCTATTTCTACTTTTATTCCTTATCTACTAAAAGCTTAATAAAGGACGGAAGCTCCTTACTAAGGATATCAGGATCCCACTTAGGCATTACTTACCTTAATAATGCCATATCTAGAACCTACCCTATATTATAGAGGCAATAGAGCTGCTTATCTAGTATAATATAATTAACTATAGGCGTTTATAGTGTATCCTAATACCTAGCCTCCACCTATTACGTAAGCTATTTCTATATATTGCTTAATATAGGCTCCCGGCGGGTTTTTGCAATATCTATACTAAGCTCGGACCCCCAGAACTCGGTCGCCTCCCGAACTCGGTCACTATACCAAAATCAACTTACCTATTTTCTCTACAACGAGTTAATTAATATAGACCAAAATTAGCAGAACTTATAAATGACTATTGTAGATTCCGAATCTGGTGTTTATAAGCCTGCGCGAAAAGCCGTGCTTGCATATAGTATCCCTTTGTCGATTTTAAGCGATTAATTAAATAGCAAGCTATTAACCCGATTTATATATATAATTAACTCCTGGCCGTCGAAAACGGACTCTGCACCTGTACGTGGTGACGGCTACGAACCTAAGTCTTCGAAGTTTAGACTTAGAGCCAACGCAGAGACGTTGTACAGTATGCGATACGACCTAGTGGTGGTGGTTATAGGTATTGTGGGCGGTGGTAAAAAGTTTTCACATAGGATGGTGAGATCTCGAAAATAACCACTAAGTGCCCCTTATAGCAATAACAACAACACTATTCTCCTATTAAGGCACCTGTATAATCTAACATAAATATATGGCATTCGATAACATCCCCTAACCCCTAGTAGAGAGCATTAATAACCTCTTATATTAACGAACGAGCGATTATAAACAAGTAATAAGCAAATATACGGCCCCTCCTAACCCCTAGGGCAATCGCCCGCGGAGCATGCGGTTACTTACCATTAACTATTAAATACTACCTGGCAGCCTAGATAACACTATATGGTTTTCCTGTCTCCTTTTAAGGAGTGGTAACCCTTAGTAAGGGCCTAGTGACTAGGGCCTAGGTATAAAAGATACTTAGGCACACACGTCCTACTCGCCTTTTAGTATAGTAGTTTATAGATAAATCCCCCTTACGCCTTTAATAGGCCTTAGGGGGGGGGAGGCATGGCTTATATGGTAATGGTTAATAAGAGATAGTATATAGGGGGTGGTTAAAATACGGAATACAACTATAAGTGTATAGTAATTGAACGGCAAGGCCTAGCTAGGACGTAGTGAACCCTAGCTAGGATAAGCTAGAGAAGGAAGCAGTGGTTTCTAAGGAGTTTAAATATCTAAGGAGGACAGGACGTAGCCATAGGCCCGTAGGGCCGCCGCTATAGATAAACATGGTAAACTGGGGTTTTTTATCCTACTAAGGTGGCTTATAGGGTTTTTCCTCCCCTAAACTGCAGGGTTTTCTTCCTATAAATTATAAGTTTTCCCCCTGTAACGGAGTAGTCTGCGTGGGCCTAGATAGGATCCGTATTAGACGTTAATCAAGAATTACTGCTACTAATTAACTCCTATATAGGAGGTCTTGTTTATAAATTGAATACTTAAATAGGACCTATAAAGATTTACTCCCTTATATTTATAATTCTAAAAAAATAGTAGCTTAAATGTTTAGTTAAAATAGTAATACTAAGCCCTTTAGTAAAATATAGGTAATTAGCCATTTTAACCAAAATCTTATTATTAAATATTAAACTATATAGTTAATAGAAAAGATATAGATTAATAGGGCATAATTAAAGCAAATTTAAAGGTTTTATAATCTTTGTAAGAGGGGTAAAAGGGAAGGCTAATATAGAGGTAAAAAAAACCTATAATATAGATGAATTTAGAGTAATATTATGTATATATATAAACCTAATTACTATAAGAGGTGCCTATAAAAAAGAGGCTTTTATATAGTTACTAAATAACTATAAATATATGTCTATTACAGGGGTAATATTTACCCCTAGTTAATTAATTAATTTTTATTATTACTAATATAGTTATACTAAGCTAAAATGCCTTATTAGATATATATGGCTTTAAGAAATAATTACCTAATTAATTTTATTATATTTAGTTTATTTATTAAACTTTTTTTTTAACTTAAAACCAAATTATTTAGTAATAAACCCTAATTATTTTTACTTAATAGCTATATAAGCTATTATATAATTAAGTTTTTATTAAAATATAAATTAATTAATATATAACTTATTTGTTTACTACTTTATTTAATATAGTAACCTTTAAATTTATAATATTTCACCTTTATTAAATAAAAATATTAGGAGTAGATTATAAAGCTTATATTTCTTAATAATATAGCTTTAATTAAGAAGTACTACTTTACTAAGTATTACTATAAGACCTAAAGGGAAGGTCTTATGGCAAAGATAATTAAATTTAGATAGTATATCTTTAGTAGTTATCTATAAAATCTATACAATAGCTTAAATTTTTTATAGGTCAAAAATAAAGCTTTAATAGAGGTTCTAAGCTTTAAATAGGCTAGTAATAATTAGGATAACATTATAGTTACTATAAAGAAGCCTTATAACAGATATTAAATAGATTAAGGCCTTTATAATAGATATATACTTAATTAAAGATTTAGTTATTTTTATAAAAAGTAAATCAATAACTTCAGCAGCTTATTATAAAGGCTTTATATATAGACCCTTAAATATATAGCCTGCAATTATAACTTAAAGACCTTAAAAGCGTAAAAATTTATAGGAAAGTACCTGTGGGTCTAAATATAGACTCTAAATATAGAGATGGAATTAAAGAAGCTATAGAGGAGGTAGAGGAGAAATAGGCTAAAATAAGGGCGAAGGAGCCAAAATCAAAGCCTTATAAGGTGTTAGCTAGAAAGAGCGAAGTCAATATATTAAATAGCATATAGGGGTAAATAGTTAATTTGATTTAGTTGGGTGTAGATAGCTTCCAAAGTGTTGCAACCGATTTTGGTGGGGTAACCGAGTTCGGGCGGTAACCGAGTTCCGGGGGTCCGAGCTTATAGCTGATGCGGGTATCGTACTCGCAATCTATAAATATTGCTAGGTTACAGTTACTATAATATAAGTCTTTACTAATAGTAGACTGTGGGTTTTTATAGTATATAAGTTATATTACTCACAAGCATACCTAATTCTTATTAACTAGCCGCTATAGGGTGAACGGCAGTTTACTATATAACTGCGCATTAGTCCACCGCTTCTTTAGGCGTAGGGTTAGTATAATAAGCTCTTTAGGTAGGCGTACTATAGAACCACTAGGGCTTAACCTATACCCGCTTCTTATATCTACTAACTGCTTAGTACTAACTAACGCTATAGATAAAGCATCACCCATAATATCCACAGTCTCTATATTTTATTGCCCATGGATATTATTACATAGCGCGCTTGCGCGAAGATTGCCTATATACTAAGGTTATATATGCTTAGAACCACCTAATTTACCATAAGGACCCCGCCAGCGGCTCTTAACTATAAAAATTACTTCGCCTAAGAGGCCTTCTTTTTAGCCTACCCGGCTAAACTGCTGTGTTAGTATATTATAAGATTTATAGCGAGGCATTTTATATTAGATTAAACGGTAGATATCTAAAACATTTACACCGTGTGCTACTGTATCTAATATAATAAAAATTCGAATTTAAGACGTTGGGCGCGCGTATTTGGCGTATAAGTAGTCTTTATTAATATCCGCAAGCATTACGTAGTAGCTCTGCACCGCTTCTTTAGTAATAGTAGCATTATAGCCGCAATAGATTAACCAGCTACGAATAGTATTATAATAGGCAGCTATCCACTCCTTAGAATTAAAGAAGATAATCGTCTTTAAAATTAGCTAAAGTTAATTAAACTATTAGCGGTATATCCACTATATAGATATTAAGCGGCTTCTTAATTACTTGTCCTTTCTTTAGTTACTATTACTAGTAGAATCTTGTTATTAGGGAAGACGCAGCCGGATTTGGAGGTTCCTCCCCCCCATTTTAGGAGGCAGTTTCTCCTCGCTTAAACCCATATCTATCGCCGCTTTTACAATATGCTAAGCATGCTAAGGACGGTAGGGTCTCCCTTACTTACCCACCAAACCTAGAATCGCGCGTATAACCCTATAATGTACCTCTCAAAGCTCCCTAAACGTCCCTTAGCGGCTAACGTTATTTAAAAAGCTATAGACGTCCACCGCCTACCTTTATCCTTATCCTCTGCTAAAAGCACTACCCTTATATAACGAAACCTCCCTTGTATACTACACTCCTTTAACCCTTTTTCTACAGTAGCTATATATGTATTTTCCTTTGCTATTATATTATTTACTTCTAATACTCAATTTCTAGGTTTCTACCTATAGGGTTTTTTTGCCCTATCCCGCTCTTAAGAACGCCGATCTCCTATAGAGCCTTTTCTAGCGTTCCTATTAATAGTAGTCGCTCTTAAGCTAGCTTCTGCGTATAGGTAACTAGCAGCTACTAAAGCACTAAGACACTACGCGTTTAACTACTATACCCTTTTAAAGTAAGAAATGGCGAAATATAGATCTAGCCTCTAGCTTAGACTCCGAACTAGGCAAGCCGTCTTATTCTAAGCTAGCTTTAGACTTAGATTTAAGCTCTAACTTTAGAGCTAGGGAAGACGCTAATTCTAAGGGGGAATATTTACAGTAAAGGATTGCGTATTATAAGGACTAAGGAAGGGCAAAGTTAAAACGGAAGCCCTAGTTTACTTCTCTTGTTAAGTATAAGTTTTAAAATTAGGAAAAGTTCGTTTGTATTTAAACTAAAATTTACCTTATAATACTAACGATTTATATTTAGGTTTTACCTAAAAGTTAAGTCTAACCTAACTAAGGCCCTTTATTAATGCGCGGCCGACACATTTAAAATATACCTTAAATAGCGCGTAAAGAATTCTTAAATTAAGAAGGAAAGTATGATTTAGGCGTACTAGAGATAAATACTATATAAATTCATAGATATGGTAGGCTATAGTATAAATAATGGCGCAGAACTTGATATACAAGATATAGGTAATCTTCGATTTTTTAAAAAAAATCCTAGCTAATTTATTACAGTGAATCCTAACCTACTTAACGCTAATATATAAGCTAGACACGTTGGAGAAAGAAAAGAATACTATATATATGCAGGACTTATATACAATTATTAATACCTATTAGATAATAGACGCAAAGCCTTACTATAGTTATTTTCGAGTGTAGATAAAAGCAATCCTCCTCCTCTCTAGTGCCACGGTAATAAGACCCTAAGCTCTTATTAAAAGTTTAAGCGTAAGGGGCTCTAATAAAGCGCTTTTATATAAACATATTATAATCCTAAAAGTTTATAATATAAAAAACTTTAATTAAACTATAACTGTCGCCCTTGTAAGTTTTATATATATTAAAAACTCTAGAGGTACAGGCAGACGGTATATAGCGACATTAATTAAAGACGGCGCGAATAGTGCTAATAGACCTGTAGTAAAAGGTTTATTTTCTGTCTTAAAAGCATCCTAGCTTTTTATATTTTATTCTATCTTATAAGCCTTGCCATTACAAATAATATATTTTAACGCCATTATACTTTACCGGAAGAGATTTTTAGACTTAAAATCCTAGCAAAAAAAGAGTGTCTTAAAGTAAAGTTTAAGAAGGATATAGAGAAATAACCTATCTTTTAAGATATTAAGATAATGGCTAGTTATAGGGGAGTATTAAATACTAAAGTATTCCCTTACCAGAAATGCCGCGATTACTATATATAGTTAGGCTAAGTAGCTAGGTTTAAACAATTGCTTAAACTTTACTAGCTACAATAAGCGTCTAAAAGGAAATTAAATAGTAAGTGTTTAATTTAATATAAGTATATATATTAACTAAGTTTTCTAGGTACCCTTACTCTAGAAGAGCGAAATTAGATAATAGGTTATTACGGCGATATCTACCAACGGTTTTATTTACCTAATTTAATTAAGCGCAATTTCCAGTTAATCTACTTTAGGACACTATCGCAGGACAACCTTATCTAATATACTATATAGATAGGGATCTTAAGGAATAAGCGGGCCCCTATAGGTCTAACTAATAAGCAAAAGCTTAAATTCTAGCTAGAACTTAATTAACACCCTAATATTTTATAGCTTTATAAGAAATAAGAGTAATATAAGTAAAAGATTAGGAGCTGGGGATATTACCCTATTAACACCGCAAAGGGAACAAAACTATATAACCGTTACGATAAAGCCAGATATAAACTTTATAGTGTTATAAACGCCCTACGTAAACAAAAAGAGGACTAGGTTATTCTTAATTTTTATAACGCCATTAATAATTACAATATTAAAAGATAGCTTAGTAGTAGCGTTGGGACGGAAATTTCTACCTATTTAGCTATATAGTATAAATTTCACAAATATACTACTATTGCTAAACTACTATCTCAGCCGCTAAAAAAGCTTAAAGAAGGACACGCTATAAAACTCTATATAAAGTTTATCCGCAATCTTGTTAAGTATTATAATTAATAAAAGAGTTAGTAGAATAGGATCCTAAGCAAGGCTATTAGATTTTAACTTAGGTTTAAAGTAGACTAAAGTATAATAGGCGTAAAAAGAGGTATAAGTAACGCTAATACTAGTACCTATTAATAGGCAAAGCGGCAGAAAGAACAGATTAGCTTAAACTTGCCTTTTTAAGAAAACCTAGATAAGACATAGAGCGCGGTCCCAATTAAGGAAGAGGGTATTAAGATAATATAGCTGCCGTATTCTATAATATTTACTAATCTAGTTTATCTTATTTATATTAGCAATAACTAACTCTTAATACTAAGGTAGACCCGCCTATTTATAAAGAAGGATATACTATAGAAGTATCTTAATAATTACGTTACAGAAGGAGTGTTTAGGCAGGGGTTCCACTATAAACATCCTTATTACTTAGAGTAGATTAAAGGACTTAAGCATTTTAAAAATTATATAGCCCTTATATATGGCATATAGCATCCAATTAAGAGGCACTACTAAGTAAGTCGCCTTACCTATACGAGAATCCTATACTGACCCTCTAGTATCTATAGAAAGGCATATAACTAGTAAATTTAGAACTATGCGTTCCTTATATATAGGACCCTTTCCTAGTCATTTTACGCTTATCTTATTATTCTTTACCACTTTTTATTTTATTTTAGTCTATTATTATCCAATTCTATTCTAGTATTTAGTAGAATAAATACACTAACTAGGATTTTATAATTCGTTTAGGGGGGCGAGGGGTAATAGATAAGGGTAAAGGTAAGGGTAAGGTAAAGGATAAGATAAAGGGTAAGGTAAGGGGTGAGGTAAGGGGAGGCTAATAGGAGATAGATAATATAGTTATATAATATCTAATAGACCAACTATAGACAAAATATATATTCGAATTTCTTAGATTAGCCTAAACGGAGAAGGAAGAGAAGTATTATATAATAACTTCCTACTTAAGCCGATCTCCTAAGTTATATATCTTTACTTATATATAACGCTTACACCTTTTATAATAAAGTATATAAGGGTAATTAGGGTCGGATAGATAACTACTATCCTTAATATAATATATAAACTTAGCTCTGTAACTAATATTATAACAGGTCCTAGTTATATAGAGGGTATTAAGACAGTTATTAATATTTTCGCTTTTGCGCTTAGCCGCAGCATACCTTGCCTTAGCGGATTAAAGTAGTAATTCTGTTTGTTATAGCTAAGATTAAACAGCTTAAAGTTTTAGTATAAAAATTTCCTCTATATCCTTAGATGCGGTAATCACTATCTATATAATATTAATAGCAAAATCGCTTATAATATCTAGCTCTATAAAGTCCTTAAGTTTAATAAGCTCTTTAATATACTTAACCGCTATTAAGGTAATTATATTATATAATGCTAAGTCGCCTATTAGGCTAAAGACATCCTTAATAATATTAGGAAACCTGTTTGCGGACTAGCTAGTTCCTAAAATATATTAGATTTTTATATTTATAAGCTCTTTTAGCTATAGTATATTATAGTAATTGGTAATTATATTAATATAGACGTGATAAAGTATAATATGGGCCGTTGTCGGCCGTATTGTTATGTCTTTATTATCGCCACCGCTATTATCTAGTTTAGATAGCGATAAGGTATTAGCGTCGTTAATATTAGATCCTTGCTCCTCCTTACTATTTTTATAGTCCCTCTTATATATAAATTAAATTATCCTTTTAATAGTACCGGAATTAAACTTGTTAATATTTATAATATTAGTCGCCGCCTCCTACCCGTTAGTTAGTTAGTTAGGGTTAATTCCACTAAATATTTAGTTAGCTTTTACCTAAAAGCCTTCATTATAGGTAGCTGTAAGTATAGGAGATTAGGTATATATAATCGCTTTATAGACTTTAAACTCTAGCCCTTAGCATATAAGTTTTAAGTCGCTATATTTCTCACTATCTATAAGCTACGCTAAGCCGAACGGAATACTCTTAGATAGTATATTTCTCTAGTTTTAACTACGCCTTAAGTAATATTTAAGGGAGTGATTTAGTGTCAAACAGGACAATTAAGAATAAAAACTTTACTTTATTAAACATAGCTCTAAAGCCTCTATATATATATTAAGAAGTTATTATTAGCTTTATCTAATCTGCGACGGATTTAGCTAGTTAGTTAAAGCTTTAAACGTCAGTTGCTTAACTAAGGACTAGTATAACTTCTAAAGTTCTAGAAAGGGTAAGTAGTAGGGTATATAGCCGTAGCGCCTAAAAGTAATTAGGTTATATAATAGAGGCTTAATTAAAGGACGTGTTCCTATAGCTTAGGTTAAAACTCTATACTCCTCTAAGCCACATTAAGTAAAGTTAAATAGTATTATGTTCCTGCGTACTAGCCCACTAATTACACTATTCCTACGCCTCTAAGAGCGGTTTCCCAGCCAACCTTCTTATTATTAGCTAGTTAAAGTATACTTTTTAGATAAGGGGCACTAACTTAATTCTTAGTTAATTACTTTATAAGTCTTAGAGATAGTATATTCCCTACTAACAACTTATTAACTAAGTAAGTAGATTAATAAAACTAACCTCGCGAATATACTACTATATAAAGCTTAGTAGATAAAAATATATTTCCTAAATTAATAGGATTTAATACAAAGAGTAATTATATAATGCTTTAGCATATTTAAAATACCTTAAAATTATACAACTTTACTATTATTAGCATTAACAAAATATCTTTTAGGAAATAATTTACCTTCCTCTATTATTAGTGGAGGGAACTCTCCTAGTATATTAGATATTTATTTAACATTTTATATATATTATAGAGGGCTTATATATACTAAAATCAGCTAAGGGCACTAAAGAACAATACTAAGAAGTAATGGAAGAGGTATGTAATGTAGTATTGTTATATATCTGTAGTAGAGGTATAAAACCTAAAGGAGCCTAACTATGCTCCGTATTACTATAGTACTCATCCCTTACGTAGTCGCACCCGTACGGCAATATTTTAGTCCTTTTAGAGAACTCTAAATATAAGCAAATCTAGTACTAGGAGATGCTTTTAAAGAGAAAATTTGGTTCCGGGGAATGCAGTTATTTAGATAAAGCCGCTAAGAAGTTTAAGGAAAATAGGATAGTAGGTAAATCTAAGGACGGGGAGTGGAACCAAACTCCTAGCATTAATTTATCCTCTTTATTTCCCGTTATTCTCCTATCTATCTCTTCTACTAGTTTTCTAGTCTCCTTTAATACTTCTAAGAGATTTGCTTAGTTACGCCCCCGCTTATAAATACATTATAAACCCACTAGTAAGCATCTTAGGTAAGGTTTATTACTATTACTATTATACCTAAGTTTCTTAAAGGAGCATTAAAGGCACGGATTTTTACTTAGTGGCGATCTTATTCTCCGCTTTAAGCTTAGCACTTAGATTTATAAGTCTTAACTATAGCTAGTAATAGCCCTTACCTTATAACGCTCCTTATATCTCTTAAAGAGGTTATATTAGAAGAAAGTTCTAGGGCATTTATCGCAATAGTAAGTCGGCTCTTTAGCGCCTATAAGAGTTAGGAATATACACTGCGGTTAAATAGAGTAAAGACCTATAGGATTTTTAGTATCGCTTTAAGTGCTCCGCTTAAGAGTAACTTTTTATATAATTGCTATAGTTATACGCGTAAATTTTCTAAATTAGTAGCTGCCCCTCTATAGGTAAACTATTAACTTTAGTAACTATAGGGCAGAGCATCCTTTTACTTACCTATTTCCATTCTATTACGGCAATTAGTAGTTAAAAGTAAACGGCTAAGTTTATATATAATATTGAAGAAGTTTAAAATACAGAAATATATAGAATTAAAGATATAGACTATTAAGAGGAGGCGGGATATAAAGTTTCTACGTATTAATATGGCGCTAACACTAATATTATATATAGAATAATCTAACGTATTAACAATTAATATAATAATATAAGCATTCCTAATATAGAACCCTAGCTCTCTCTATTTAAAGCATAAAATATCCTACTATTTCGCGTTCTAGATAGTAGAAGAGTAGAATATAAAAAGTTAAAAAGATAGACTATTAGGGAGCGGACTGCTAAGCTAAACCTTTAAAAGTTTTAGAGAGTCCTATATCCAGGAAACGTTATATAGGTAAAAAAAAGCGAGCAAGGAAAAAGGGGTATATTAATTACCTATAATACTTATAGGGAACATACGTCATACTTATTACTATTATTTAGAGTATACATGCTCCTAAAGACGGCTTATCTTCTTAAATAGGTAATAAGCTTCGGGGATAAATCCAATTGGCTCCTACTAAGCTTATTAAACAATTATATCTAAGGCCTATAGAATATAGGGAGTCGCAAAATAAGGCTTAGGTTATCTAACCTTAAGGATCTCTCGTGATTTAGTTTAGATTATATCTAGGATAATATTAAAAGGAAAGAAAGTTGTATTAGCTTCTTAATTAGCTCTCGTCTAAATTATAGCGGAACCCTAAATGGTTTAGTAGCTTATAATACCTACTAAATTCTAAACGCCTTTACACTATAACTACCAAATTATAGACGCCTTTATATTATAACCACCAAATTATAAACACTTTTGCACTAGAACTATTAAATTATAGACGCTTTATACCGTAAGCACTAGTATAAGGAGCCTTATATTAAGATCTAATCCAATTATAATATGCGTATTAGATTTAATAGTATTAGTAATAAATCCCGGTAGCTTAAGATAGTAGAGGAAATATATTTATTATTTATTTAGTGTTTATCCGGAGGGCCCTATACAGTATTATATAATATAAGCTCCTATATAAATACTTTATCAATTCCTAACACTCTTTAGTAGTAATAGGGATCTTAGGTACCCTACTTTTCTAATACTTAAAGCGATATACGCTCTTTAATTAGTAATCCTTTTTATTCAAGAATAAAAGCTCAATTTAATTACTGTTATTTAATATCCTTTAATATCTATTTCCTTTTGTTTGCTATTAGCAATATATAATTATATATACGTTCACTATAAGTGTACTTATCTCCGCTACACTATAAGAGCTTAGTGTACGAAATACTAAAAGACGCAGAAAAGATATCTGGTAAACGTTATCGCAATATAAGAGTAAACACCTAAGCCATTAATATATAACTAATTTTCTATTATAGTAAATATAGGCTTAATAAAAACTGTAGTATACCTTAGCTAGTCTCTATATAGAGGCCTAAGAAGCTTATATAAGAATTTCTTCTAGGCGATTATAAAGATATATTAAACTAAGAGGCTTATTTAAATATATATAAGAAGGCAAAGGAGGAAATGATTTAACAAACGTAAAGGGGGCTATATATTACTGGCAAAGGGCATATATAACTCTCTTCTTTATAAATGTATTATAAATAAGCATTTAGGGTAGAGAAACCAAACTATCTCTAATAAAACATTTAATATATTCTAAACCTAGTAATAAGTCTAGTCATTATATATGTCCGGCTCAAGGCTTAGTTATAGCTAAAATTAGGCGGTTAGCGCTGCTAAATTCCGCCTATAACTTAACGCACTAAGCCTTAGCCCCTAGACGGTAAGACCTCGGATATAAGCTAGATAAACCTCAATATATACACTTATAACGTTCTACTAACCGCCCGCCTATTAAATATATCCAATAGCTTTTAAATAGAGATAATAGTAAGTAGCTCTTTATATGCTATAGACGGCATATATACTAACATTTATAAAGAAACTAATATATATAATAAATACATCCGTTAAAAAACCTTTACCTTACCCCTAATATGCTAAACGTCAATATTTATTAAAGAGAAAAGATACCGACCTATAATACCGTTTATTTATATTATATAAAGATCTTACTACACAAGTTAGCGTTTTAGAGGAGATATTTAGGCTATCGCCTACAATATAAGTATACGAAGCCGCCTTTACTAAGGCCGTCACCGGTTATATTCTCGCCCTTAAGCATTATATAGGAGCTAGACATTTTCGACCCTTAAAGTTAAAAGGAGGGTAGGATTATCCTATTAAAGATTATAACAGAATTTACTAGCGTTTAGATTTATATTATAAATATATTAAAACTATAGAGGGGTTTAGGTATAAGATTCTAAAGCGTTATCTTAACTAGGATACGTGCCTACCGTATAGCCACCAATTTAACTCTTTTACTAGTCTTCTTTAATATAAGCGAAAAGCTTATAGTATAGAAGCTTTATCACGGACTTAAATATTTATACCATTTATAACGTATATTAAGAAGAGTATATTATAAGATTATATTATTTTAGAAATGCTTATAAGATATAAACTTATAATTAGCGGAAGCTAGTAATTAAATAAAATAAATAAAAGACTCTACTGTTGATATACCTTATATAGACTCGCTAAAACCTAGCTTTAATAGCGGTAGCTAAGGAGAATCCATTCCTCTAAGCGCTAAAATAGGCCCCTTAACTTTAAAAGCTAAAGATAGCACTTAGATACCTATCCTAATATCTTTTATAGGAGGAGACTTTAAATTCACTATAGTATTAAGTACTGCGCTATATGCGATTAAACCTAAAGTATAAGGGGATAAAAGGGTGTTTAAGTTCTCTATAGCACTAAGCGCTGCTAAAGAGGGTTTTAAATTTACTATAGATCTATAGACTAATTTTTCTATTAAACCTAAAGCTAAAAGGGACTTTAGGTTAGGATTACTAAATATCGCTACAGTTAGGTTTAGTAAAAATAATACTAAAGGGGATTTTGGATATATAGCTCTATATATAGAGTTTCCGGCAGGTAAACTAGGGGGTTATAGTAAGGGGAGTTTTAAATTTAGGATAGAACCTTATACCGCTAACGTTCCCTTTAATAATCTTATATTTAGAGCGGGTTAAGGTTAGTAGTTATAGCTTTAGGACTCTTAATAAAGAGATTAGATAAAATATATCTTAAATAATACAAACAAGTTACGTCTTACTACTTATTAAGTGGGCTTATTCCCATTCCATATATAATAAACCACTATTACTTTTCCTTCTCTAATAGTAGGAGTTAAACTTAATTATCTTAGCTATCCATTCTAAATAACACTAATTTTAATAAGAGCTAGCTTAATTAGTAGGCATAATTACTTATATATCCCCTCCGTATACTTTAATAATAGATATACTATTAGTCTCTTCCTTTTAAAGGGCTAGATCATACTACACAATCTATCTTTAATTAATATCTCCTCTAAAGTAATAGTAACCGATAGCGATAATATTATTATTATTAGCTAGCTACTTTTAATCCGGTAATTATCTAATTAAAAGTAAGGCATATTAAGGGAAATCGTATTCTTTAACGTATAAGACTTAGAAACTACTATCCTTAGTAAAACTAATAAGGGCATTTATAAACTTTAAAGGTATTAGTAAGCAGAGCTTTTTTTCCTTAAAGGAAAGAAAACTGGCATAACCTTATTATTATTAATTTACGGCCACTTTAGAATGGCATTAGTTACGCCTTTAAGGACTATAATACCTTAATCTTATAGAAGCTGCAAGACAAAGCAGGCAAAGTTTTTATTAGATAGGTTTAGTAACTACTCCTCTTAGTATCTATAGACTTTAAGGGTAAGAGAACTTATATCTTTAACTTAAAAAAAATCTTAACCTTTATATAACGCAATTTAAATTTAGAGCTAGTTACCTTACTAATACTAAGAGAACTAGAAAACTAAACACGTAAATAAAAGCAAAATTTAATTAAGAAACAACTATACCCTAATAGAGCTTTTATTTATCTAATAACAAGGCGCTCCCTATATATTATATATTTAGTAATATACTCAGTTCTTATTACTATATACTAGATATATAACTACTTAGTATATTATATCTAACTACTAGTGTTGGTTACACAAGGTAATATCACGTAGCTACGGTTCGTAGATAGTATAATGATTGTTATTCTGTATATTTATTAGGGGGGAGGCGAGGAGCTTAAGGCTCCTCGCCACACTAGTGCCGCGGCGATACGTGACGGTAACTTGCCGTACGTAACGGCAACTTGCCTATATTCCCAACACTAGCAACTCTTCTTTTACGGTTGCTATCTATATATATATATACCGCTCGACTAGCGTAATAAATATTAATTCTCCTTACTTACTATTGCTATTGTAATATAAGTCTCGCTGTCCTAAAATTTGCCTCTTAGCACGTGGTGCTTTCTTACTTAGGAGTTATAGGTAGATATTTTATTTAGAGAATTGTTAAGGCGCTAGTAGTAAGCGAGCCAATAGCAATTTTCTATCCTGGGGATAAAAAATCCTAATTAGCTAGGTTAAGTTAGGGTCTATAAAATATTATATTCTAAAAAGTCTTAATAAGAGAATCTAACTAATTAGATAACTTTAACCGCCGGTTAAAGTTCCTAGATATCTTAAGACCTTATATAACTAAGAAATTTCTAAGGACTCCCTTTTAACCTAACCTTTAACTTATATACGTAGAGTATTTATATTAATAAATATCTCTAGTACATTATTTAGGTTCGCCTTCGTTATTATATCTGCTAGATTATCTTAGCTATTAATCTATTAAATTTTAAAAGGTTTTTAACACTTATAGGATTACTAAAGTGCTATAATATTAATTATAAGGCGCTTCTCCTTTATAGTACTAAGCTTAACTAAATACTTATAAAGGGAGTATAAGTTAGTGTATATAATTATAGGGATAATAAGAAATTTAAGTTAATCTATAATTATCTTTAGGGTAGTTCTAATTATAATTGCCATATTAACTTCGCTAACTATTTTATATATCTCTAACGCTAGAACGCTTTAAGTAATATGCTTACTCTTAGTTAAGCTTTAATAGATAAGGTTGCCGTAGATTATAAAGTTATTCTCTTTAGTAGATTCGTTTGCGATAATAATTTTATATCTTAATTAGGAACTAAAATCTTTATTATTTATAAATAATCCATTAATAAATACAAAGAGCTTAGTGGTAGGAAGATTAATAGGCACGTAGAGTAGTCCCTAATTAAGATGGTTTATTTGCTAGGAAAGACGTTTATTTAGGGTAAAAACGTTATCCTTGGTTAGTTTCTAGTATTAGGCGGCAATAGAGAGATTAAATAAAGCCTTAAGTTAATAGATAAAAGTAATATAAGCTTTATAAGCGCGTTGCTCTATATATCCTTACTTTAGGGAATTAATGTTAATAATATTAATCTTTTTATCTTAACCCTTCTAGCGTAAAGCAATAGAATCCTTATTTAGGGAGAGGATATATCTATTAAAAAGTAATAGTGTTATTAAATTAAGCTTTTCCTTTAGCTTTGCTATAAGATTTGCCTTTACTAGCTTATCCTCTTTAAGAGCTAAAAATTAGTTGTTTTTTAAGATGATTATATTATTAGTTTATATACTAACAATTCTAAATAGGGTTTCTATAGTTGTAATAAGGAAGTAAGGATTAAATATAGAAGTAGTTATTAAAAGCTTCTCTTTATGGCGCTTGCTGTAGGTAGCCCACTAGTAAATTCCTACCTCTATAATTCTATATAATGGCTTAAGCATAACTATAATNGTATNTTTAGGATACTNGTNGNNAATTTNCTNTANAAGGTATNCNAATATTAAGCGCTAAAGGTGCATCTCTAATTGGGTATAGGCTTAAGTAATATCTTATAAATAAACCGCTATTCTATTCTTTATTAAGGAGGGAGCTAATATAATAATAACTCGCTAACTAGCTCGTTAAATTATAGGAGATTATATAAAAATTATCTCTTTGCTATTATTATTATAACCTTAGATAATAAGCCTTAATTTCTTAAATAGGGCGTTANTAGCNTTNCCNTTAATCTTATTAACNATNCTTNACTTAAAGATNNNAACTNTNTTAAACTTANTAGGGTTATACTTCTTAAATTTAAAGACTCCTCTTATAATAAGACTGTTAATTTTTTACTCGTTGGATACTTAGAAAGGAGCTCCTAGGGTTATAATATAATCTTTCTTTTAGAGCTATTTTACAAGCTTAAAGTTAGCCTTTTCTTTGGCTGTTATAAAGGCTATTAATAACTTAACTCTATTCTTAATGGCAGTAATAAATTATTTTTTAAAATTAATAAGATATTAGCAATTTTATAATTCCTTTAGGCGACTTCTACTACGTTATAGTTATAGCGCATTTACTATAGTTATATTAGGATTATAGTTGCCTTTTAAAGGACATTAATTATAGTTTTCCTTTAGGGTATCTTCTAGGGCATCTTATAAAGACTTAGAATTATTATCTTTATAGTAAGGCTTAATAATAGTTAAACGGAATTAAGTGGGTTTATAAGGCATCTAAATAGTATAAGTTTAACTATTAATTATAATAAGTTAGTGTAGGCCTAACTATCCTCCCTTTTTATACTATACGCGTACTTTAAACTAAAGTGGCAGATTAAGCGTAGTTAAGGTATTTAGGCTATTTCTTATTTCTAGTACATTATTAACCTAGCATATAGCGTAGAGATATTATACCTCTTTTATTGCCTTATAGATAGCCTTAGCTTATTATATAATAGAAAGAAATAGTAAAGAATTATTAGTTATTTAAGGGCAAGCGCTAAAGACTAGTAATATAGGTATAAGTCTATTTAGGCTAGCGGAATTATTAATAGCTTTAATAGCTATTTATAAGGTAAGTTTTTTACTAGCATTCTTTAGTTTTAAAAAGATAATCTTATATACGCGGCGTAATAGCGTATAATATTATTTTATTTTTTTAATACTATTATATGCCTTAACGGGGACTTCCTTAACCTTAATTACTATTACCTTTATTTATTATTAGAACTTTATAAATAAGGAGTTCTTTCCTATATTATAGGTAATTTAATTAGGGGGTCCTAAATAGATATTAATTTAATATAATTAAAGGGTATCCTATATATTTCTGCCTAATATATCTTTTAAGAAACGCGCGACTTAGAAGAAGGTTAAGAAGTTAATAATTTAAAGTACTAGCTTTCCGCTAAGATATATAATATTAATAATAATATAGAAGTTAAAGTTATAGTTATCTTTAAGGGTAAACTTAAATCGGCTAGGGGACTTTTAGTTTATTTAGTAGTAATAATAATACTTTATAAGATACTTAATTACCTTAACCTTAACTTTATAGCCTACTTATTAAAAAACCCTAAGTAATTAATAAATAGATAGGTAGCTAAAATAATAGTATAGTTAGCGTAACTCTAACTTAGTTAAGTGGCTTTAAGTAATACTTTTTTTTAGTTAATAAAGGAGTAACTAGGGGTAACCTTACTTACGTATAATAGGTACCTAATTATCTCCTTAGATAAGTATATTTTTAAGGTTATTAAGCTTAACGCCTAATTTATTTATATCTCTAATATAAAATAGGAATAGGGTATTTATAGAAATAATATAAAAATTAATATACCCTAAGGGGGTTTAAACCCTAATTATGCTAAGAGAGATTATAGTACCTTTGCTAAAATAAATCATATATTAGCCTGCCGTTAAATAGTTAATCTAAATAGAGCTGTTAAGCTACTAAAGGGCTTAAACTTAAGGTTCTCCTATTATAGATACTTCTATGGTTCTAGTATCCGGTATAATACTATAGAAGACGTTTACTAAGTATCTATTATTAAAGGAAAACGCGGAGCTCTTCTTTAGCTTATTAAAGATATTTAACTTCGTAATTGTTAGGAATAAAGGTAAGTAGTTACCATATAAGGCAAATTGCCATTATAGGTGGCAAGTTGCCGTTACGTGCGGCAAGTTACCGTCACGTGTCGCCGCGGCAGTAGCGTAGCGAGGAGCCTTAAGCTTCTCGCCCTCCCTAATATATACAAAAATAACAATTATTATACTATCTACAAACTATAGCTATATAATATCCCCTTATGTAACTAACACTAATTAGTAGTTAACTTTACTATTATATTATAGAATAGCTAGGTATTCTACTAAGAAGAGATAAGCTACTATACTAGTGCTACTCGTGCTAGAGGAAGCTATCTTTTAAGGTTAGAACTAGTCCTAAACCTTAAATAGAACTCTTTTACAAATCTAAGGATCTAAAGGCTAGAACTAGTCCTAAGCCTTTTTAAAATTATAGATTCTTATGTCTATTACGCAGAACAACACATTTTATAAGTCTTCGCGATTTAAGGCTAGAACTAGTCTTAAGCCCTATAACCGCAAATATATATTATAAACGCGTACTAAATAATAAACGTATACTAAATAATAAATATATATCACGAACGCGTACTAAACGATAATCCCTATACTAATAATACTTCCCTCCCTCTAAAAATATGGCTACGCCTACCTTAAATAACTAGAAAGACTTTTTACTACTAGGGGTAGCTAAGTATGTAAAACTTATTAATAAAGATTAGAATAAATTCGCCTTTAATATAATAACTTATACTATAAAATAAGTTAACGGCTTTCTTTTATACTATATTATATTCTATTAAAATAGATATTATGCTAACTTATAACTATAGGAGGATTTTAAGGAGGATTTTATAGGATAGACTGCTGATACCTAGGTACTTAGTAACGTTAATATTGTTTAGGACTTTTAAAACTTCCTTTATAGGAATAGGGTATATATTACTAAGAATAGTAACCTAATTACTAGCAATATTTAGGCCGTTATTACTAGTATAAAAGAACTAATATAGACGGAAGCTAAGATTATACGTTAACTATAAAAACCTAAAAACAACCTATATTCTTTAGAAGGTAACTTTAATTTATATTAAAACCCTTAAAACGCTAACCCCTTACCTAGAGCTGCTTTCCTACCTAAAGGTGCTCTCCTACTTAGAGTTACTCTACCTTTACCTCCTCTACTCTAGCTAACCGGTAAGCCTTTATTATAAGAAGTTACGAATTTAATAAAGGTATATTTAGATAAAGAAAAAAAGTTTAAAGGAGAATTATATAATATACTTAAAGTAAAACTATAGGTTTTTTATAACTGTTATAATAAGGTTAAAATTTAACGCTACTAGTACTATTATACTTTCTCTATTATATTAAAGGGACGGGCAGTAATATTTTATTATAACTATATTACGGGTAAAAACTATAACTTTAATATAATACTTTAGCTTACTAGAGCCTACTTTAAAACTAATAAAAATTACTAACTTTATATATCTAAATAGCGGGAGACTATATTTTAAAGAGTTATTACTTCTAACCTAATAAAGACTTATTTAAAGTGCCTTTAACTACTCTTTAATAAACTCTAAAAAATCTAATATGGCCTTATTAAAACTTACTAAAATAAGAATAGCCTAAGGGACTAGGTTATCTTAGCATGCTATAGTATTCTTAAGTATAACTTAGCGCTATATAAACTTATAAATACGTTTAAAGGAGTATATACTAAGCTATACTTTACTATAAATACTACGATATAAATATAAGAATCTTAATAGTTTTATACTAAAAACCTTACCTAACTAATATAATTATAACTAGACTAATTAAATATATAGTAGCTGCGGTAAGGAATATAAAAGAGGATATAATTAATATTAACTATAAGGTAATTATAGAGGTCCTTATAAAGGTTTATTTTGAAATAATTGCTAGAAGAAATACTATATTTATAAGAAGCCAAATTACTAGTTAACTAGACACTCCCTTAATAAGTAAAAGGAGGCATATAATAAGTTCCGTTAGAGTATAAAAAATATTAGAAATTATAAGGTTACTATAGCCTACTTCTAAAGCTTTCTGGTTTAATATAAAGGCGTAAAAAACCTTAAGGGTAAGGTTAATAAGACTAAACAGTTCCTTATAGATATAGAAATTAAGGACTACTTACCTAACCAATACTTTACTAAGTATGGTAAGGTAAATGGTACACAAACTATCGCTATCCTTAATAACTAATTTACGCTCTATTCTATTATAAAGTTAGATATCTTTAATAAGCTAAAGAAGAGCTCTACGTTTTCCTTTAATAATAGATACTTAGCAAACGTCTTTTATAGTATTATACTGGATACTAGAGCCGTAGGAGTATCTATAGTAGGAGAACCTTAAGTTTAAGCCCTTTAGCAGCTTAATAGCTCTATTTAAATTAACTATTTAACGGCAGGCTAGTATATAATTTATTTTAGCAAAGGTACTATAATCTCTCTTAGNANAATTAGGGTTTAAACNCCCTTAGGGTATATTAGTTTTNANATTATTTNTATAAACACTCNATTTCTATTTTNNATTAAAGATATAAATAAGTTAGGCGTTAGGCTTAATAACCTTAAAAATATACTTATTTAGGGAGATAATTAGGTACCTGTTATACGTAAATAGGGTTACCCCTAGTTACTCCTTTATTAACTAGAAAAGAGTATTACTTAGAGCTACTTAACTAAGTTAGAATTACGCTAACTACACTATCGTTTTAGCTACCTATCCATTTATTAATTACTTAGGGTTCTTTAGTAAGTAGGCTATAAAGTTAAGGTTAAGGTAATTAAGTATTTTATAAAGTATTACTATTACTATTAAATAAACTAGAAGTCCCCTAGCTAATTTAAGTTTACCCTTAAAAATAACTACAACTTTAACTTCTGTATTATTATTAATATTATATATCTTAGCGGCAAGCCAGTACTCTAAGTTATTAACTTTTTAACCTCCTTCTAAGCCGCGCGTTTTTTAAAAGATATATTAGCTAAAAACGTATAGAAGACCCTTTAGTTATACTAAATTAATATCTATTTAGAACCCCCTAATTAAATTATCTATAACGTAGAAAAGAACTTCTTATTTATAGAGTTTTAATAATAGATAAAGGTAATAGTAATTAAGGTTAAGGAAGTCCCTATTAAGGCATATAATAGTATTAAAAAAGTAGAACGATATTACGCGCTATTACACCGTATATATAAGATTATCTCTTTAAAACTAAAGGACGCTAGTAAAGAACTTACCTTATAAATAGCTGTTAAAGCTATTAATAATTCCGCTAGCCCGGATAAACTTATACCTATATTACTAGTCTTTAGCGCCTACCCTTAAATAACTAATAATTCTCTACTATCTCCCTCCGTTATATAATAAGCTAAGGCTATTTATAAGATAATAAAGGAGGTATAACGTCTCTACGCTATACGCTAGGTTAATAACGCACTAGGAATAAGAAATAGCCTAAATACCTTAACTACGCTTAATCTGCCACTCTAGTCTAAGGTATACGTATAACGTAAAAAGGGAGGATAGTTAGGCCTATACTAACTTATTATAATTAATAGTTAAACTTATACTATTTAGATGCCTTACGGACCTACTTAATTCTATTTAACTATTATTAAGCCTTACTATAAAGATAACAATTCTAAGCCTTTATAGGATGCCCTAGAAGATGCCCTAAAAAAGAACTATAATTAATATACTTTAGAAGGCGACTATAATCCTAATATAATTATAGTAGATATGCTATAACTATAACGCGGTAAAAGTCGCCTAAAGGGATTATAAAATTACTAATATCTTATTAATTTTAAAGAATAATTTATTACTGCTATTAAGAATAGAGTTAAGTTATTAATAGCCTTTATAACAGCTAAGAAAAAGGCTAACTTTAAACTTGTAAAATAGCTCTAAAAGAAAGATTATATTATAACTTTAGGAGCTCCTTTCTAAGTATCTAATAAGTAGGAGATTAATGGTTTTATTATAAGAGGAGTCTTTAAATTTAAGAAGTATAACCCTACTAAGTTTAATAGAGTTCGTATCTTTAAGTTAAGAATAGTTAATAAGATTAAGGGCAAAGCTATTAACGCCTTATTTAAGAAATTAAGGCTTATTATTTAAGGCTATAATAATAATAGTAAGGAGGTAATTCTTATATAGTCTCCTATAATTTAACAAGCTAGTTAGTAAGTTATTATTACGCTAGCTCCCTCCTTAATAAAGAATAAAATGGCGGTTTATTTATAAGATATTACTTAAGCCTATACCTAATTAAAAACGCACCTTTAGCGCTTAATATTAGTATACCTTCTAGAGCAAATTCGCTACCAGTATCCTAAAGATATAATTATAGTTGTGCTTAAGCTATTATATAGGATCGTAGAGGTAGGAACTTATTAGTAGGTTATCTATAGTAAGCACTATAAAGAGAAGCTTTTAATAACTACTTTTATATTTAATCCCTGCTTCCTTATTACAACTATAGAAACTCTATTTAGAATTATTAGTATATAAACTAATAATATAATTATTTTAGGAGACGACTAATTCTTAGCTCTTAAAGAAGACGAGCTAGTAAAGGTAAATCTTATAGTAAAGCCAAAGGAAAAGCTTAGTTTAATAATACTATTACTCTTTAATAAATGCATCCTCTCCCTAAATAAGGATTCTATTGCTCTGCGCTAGAAGGGTTAAGGTAAAAAGATTAACGTTATTAACACTAATTCTCTAAAGTAAGGATATATGGAGCAACGCGCTTATAAAGCTTATATTGCTTTTATCTATTAACCTAAGGCTTTATTTAATCTCTTTATTACCGCCTAATACTAGAAACTAACTAAGGATAATATTCTTACCCTAAATAAGCGTTTTTTCTAGCAAATAAACTATCTTAATTAGGGACTACTTTATATGCCTATTAATCTTCCTACCACTAAGCTCTTTATATTTGTTAATAAATTATTTATAAATAATAAAGATTTTAGCTCCTAGTTAGGATATAAGATTATTATTATAAATAAATTTACTAGAGAGAATGACTTTATAATCTATAGTAATCTTATTTATTAGAGCTTAACTAAAAGTAAGCGCGTTACCTAAAGTGTTTTAGTATTAGAGATATATAGAATAGTTAGCGGAGTTAATATAGTAATTATAATTAGAACTACCCTAAAGATAATTATAGATTAACTCGAACTTCCTGTTATCCCTATAATTATATACACTAACTTATATTCCCTCTATAAGTATTTAGTTAAACTTAGTACTATAAAGGAAAAGTGCCTTATAATTAATATTATAGCACTTTAGTAATCCTATAAGCGTTAAAAACTCTTTAAAATTTAATAGATTAATGGCTAAGATAACCTAGTAGATATAATAACAAAGGCGAACCTAAATAAGGTACTAAAGACGTTTATTAATATAAATACTTTACGTATATAAGTTAAAGGTTAGGTTAAAAGGGAGTCCCTAAAAATTTCTTAGTTATGTAAGGTCTTAAGATATTTAGAAATTTTAACTAGCGGTTAAAGTTATCTAATTAGTTAGATTCTCTTACTAAGACTTTTTAGAGTATAATATTCTATAGACCCTAACTTAACCCAGCTAATTAGGATTTTTTATCCCCGGGATAGAAAATCGCTATTAGCTCGCTTACTATTAGCGCCTTAGCGGCCCTCCGAATAAAATATCTACCTATAACTCTTAAGTAAGAAAGCATTACGTGCTAAGAGGTAAATTTTGGGATAGCGAGACTTATATTATAATAGCAATAGTAAATAAGGAGGATTAATATTTGCTACGCTAGTTAAGCGGTATATATATATATATAAATGGCAACTATAAAAGAAGAGTTGCTAGTATTGGGAATAAAGGTAAATAGTTACTATATAAGGCAAATTGCCATTATAGGTGGCAAGTTGCCGTTACGTGCGGTAAGTTGCCATTATGTGTCGCCGCAGCAGTAGCGTAGCGAGGAGCCTTAAGCTCCTTGCCCTCCCTAACATATATAAGAATAATAATTATTATACTATTTATAAACCGTAGCTATGTAATATCCCCTTATATAACCAACAGTAATAGAATAGAGCGTAGATTAGTTATTAAGAATAGTAACAGTTTATATACTATTTACCTTACTATACTTAGTAAAGTATTAGTTAGGTAAGTAGTCCTTAATTTCTATATCTATAAGGAGCTATTTAGTCTTATTAACCTCACCCTTAAGATCTTCTACGCCTTTATATTAAACTAGGAAGCTTTAAAAGTAGGCTATAATAACCTTATAATTTCCGATATTGTTTATACTCTAACGGAACTTATTATATACCTCCTTTCGCTTATTAAGGGAGTGTCTAGTTAACTAGCAATTTAGCTTCTTATAAACGTAGTACTTCTTTTAGCAATTACTTTAAAGTAAACCTCTATAAGAACCTCTATAATTACCTTATAGTTAACGTTAATTATACCCTCTTCTATATTCCCTACTACGGCCACTATATATTTAATTAGTTTAGTTATAATTATATTAGTTAGGAATACTTAGTTAGGTAGGGTTTTTAGTATAAAACTATTAAGATTCTTATATTTATATTATAGTACCTATAGCGGAGCGTAGCTTAATATATACTCCTTTAAACGTGTCTATAGGTTTATATAGCGTTAAGTTATACTTAGGAACGCTATAGCATGCTAAGATAACCTAGTCCCTTAGGCTATTTTTATTTTAGTAAGTTTCGGTAAAACTATATTAGATTTTTTAGAGTTTATTAAAGAGTAGTTAAAGGCACTCTAAACAAGTCTTTATTAGGTTAAAAGTAATAACTCTCTAAAATATAGTCTCTTGCTATTTAGATATATAAAGTTAGCAATTTTTATTAGTTTTAAAGTAGGCTTTAGTAAGTTAAAGTATTATATTAAAGTTATAGTTTTTACCTATAATATAGTCGTAATAGAATATTGCCGCCCATCCCTTTAATATAATAGAGAAAGCGTAATAGTACTAATAGCGTTAAATTTTAACCTTATTATAACAGTTTTAAAAGACCTATAGTTTTACTCTAAGTATATTATATAGTTTTCCTCTAAACTTTTTCTCTTTATTTAAATATACCTTTATTAGATTTATAACTTCTTATAATAAAGGCTTACTAGTTAGCTAGAGTAAAAAAGATAGAGGTAAAGTAACTCTAAGTAGAAGAGCACCTTTAGGTAGGAGAGTAACTTTAGGTAAAGAGTTAGTGTTTTAGGGGTTTTAATATAAATTAAAGTTGCCTTCTAAAGAATATAGGTTATTTTTAGGTTTCTATAGTTAACGTATAATCTTAGCTTCCGTCTATATTAGTTCTTCTATATTAATAATAACAGCCTAAATATTACTAGTAATTAGGTTACCGTTTTTAGTAATATATACCCTATTCCTATAAAGGAAGTCTTAAAAATCCTAAACAATATTAATATTACTAAGTGCCTAGGTATCAGCAGTCTATTCTATAAAATCCTTTTTAAAATACTCTTATAGTTATAAGTTAGCGTAGTATTTATTTTAGTAGAATATAATATAGTATAAGAGAAAGCCGTTAACTTATTTTGCGGTATAAATTGTTATATTAAAGGCAAATTCGTTCTAATCTTTATTAATAAGTTTTGCGTACTTAGCTACCCCTAGTAGTAAGAAGTCTTTCTAGTTATTTAAAGTAGGCGTAGCTATATTTTTAGAGGGAGGGAAGTATTATTAGTATAGGGATTATTGTTTAGTACGCGTTTATAATATATATTTATTATTTAATACGCATTTATTATTTAGTACGCGTTTATAATATATATTTACGGTTATAGGGCTTAGGACTAGTTCTAGCCTTAAATTATAAAAACTTATAAAGCGTATTATTCTACATAATAGACGCAAAAATCCGTAATCTTAAAAAGGCTTAGGACTAGTTCTAGCCTTTAAATCCTTAGATTTATAGAAGAGTTTTATTTAAGGTTTAGGACCAGTTTTAACCTTAAAAGGCAGCTCCCCTTAGCATAAGTAGCACTAGTATAGTAGCTTATCTCTTCTTAATGGAATACCTAGCTGTTTTATAGTATAACAGTAAAGTTAATTACTAATCAGTGTTGGTTATATAAGGTAATATTACGTAGCTACGGTTTATAAATAGTATAATGATTATTATTCTATATATTTATTAGGGGGGGGGCAAGGAGCTTAAGGCTCCTCGCCACACTAGTACCGCGGCGACACGTGACGGCAACTTGCCGCACGTAACGGCAACTTGCCTATATTCCCAACAACTAGAAAACATTTGCAGTAGAGTTATTTATTACTATTTAAAATAGCATTTTCTAGTAATTAGCCTAGTATTCTATAATTATCTAGCTATATATATATTACTGACCTTATTTTAGTTCTATAGTATATTTAATTAATCTAAGGTATTAGTATAACAAAGGCTTAATAACTAAAAAACACTAAATCTATTGTTGCGTCTACTTTATATATATATACTTAAAATATAAGTTAGCCTAATAGTACACCTAAAGAGGCGGATAGCTCTTATATATATAAGGCAACCATTAATTAAACCTACCCTCTAAGCCTTACGCCTAACTTATAAAAAGGATTAAAGGTTAAATAAAACTTATTATATACTAATATATTTAGAGGGATAGTCCTTATTCTTAGGATTACTTACCTCTAATATAAATTATCTCTTTTAATTTAACTGCTTAGGAGTAAGGCGGCGGCTTATTTTTATATAACCTTTTCTATTTAATAGCAGCTATCTAACTATGTCTTTAACTAGTATTAATTAATATTTCTTAAATATTATAGAGTTTTATCCTAGGCGCCAGATTTAGTTATAACTTAGTATTACTTAAATATTTACTTATAGATTTTAATCCTTATGTATATATATAATTACAGCACCTATTATACTAACCACATGCTTACGCGTTTAATACACCAAGTACGCGTTTACGCATTCAGTATACCCACTCGCTTACGCGTCTAGTACACTCCTAAAACACTAGCTAGTTAGGGGGGAGGTACGTTAGTATATAGACCACGTAGCCCACCTTAATAGAACCAACAGTTACCACCGTCTAAATAAGCATACGATACTATACGTATTTCATGCCCCTAGACACGACTCACTTATACCATTAAATTGGTACCAACACTAATTAGTAAGCGCGCACAGATTAGGAGATACGCACTTGCTTAAAAGACGTCCAACGCTCCACCTTATAAACCCCTATTTCAGTTAAAGAGAATTAAAGTACTCTAAATTTGGAAGACGTCTAACGCTCTACCTTACCTAGAATTACCTTAAATCTACCCTAGTTTTAGAAGACGTTTACGCTCCACCTTAATTAGAGATATTAACCACTATACTAGTAGTTAACACGACTACGTTAAGAATATAATTACACTAAAAACGCGACCACCACACCCTACTAAAATACCCTGGCCTCCTCTCTAACCCCTTACAGAGACCCCTTACCCTTTTACAAACCGTTACGGACCCGTTAATTACTTTTACGGACCGTTACGGAGATCTCTTACCCTCCTGCGAATCACTACAGACCTATTAAGACCCTACGGAGACCCCCTTACCCTTCTACGAACCGTTACAGGCCCGTCAACCAATTTTACGGACCCTTACAAGACCTCTTTTACCCGCTACGCACTACACTACACTATATAGTATGGCAGACATCAGCAAGCAGGTTAATAAAGGTCAAAAGAAGTAGAGATAAGGAGTCAACGTTACGTCTATAGATAACGTCAATAACTATATTAAATTTAAAATCCTTAAGTACGAATACTTTAAGCTTATAAACGTCGACCTATGGGAGCAATACTAGGAAGACTTTACAGACTTTACGGAAGCCATCTTTAAGGAATACAACCCCACTACTATCCGTAATCTACGGACCCTTTTACGTAACTAAGGCGTATGGGTTAAAAGGAATAAATAGGTTACTGTTGCACGGTCCTTATATAATATAATATATAAGGAGGACCAAACAGAATAGACTAAGGAAGAAATCCTAAACAAGTACAACACTACTAAGGAACTCTTTACTTCTTCTAAACTTAATATAATCGCTAGCCTTATACCTAACCCTCTTAACCAAATTCGTCCTATAAACCCAAGTAGTTTTAGAATTAATCTTACTAGCTAAAATATACCTAGTACTCATATTACGGACCGTAATACCCCTGTAACCCAAATTACGGACTATAATACCCCCACGAACCAAAATACGGACCAAACCCCTCACGTTATTTAAACTACAGATCCACAACCTATATATCCGCAACCTATAAATCCGCAAGCTATAGACCCGCAAACTACTTAAGTAAAGACCTACGGCAAGGAGCTAACTAACTTAGCTAAGCTCTACACCAACAAATCCAAGTACAGCGGTGAAAACGATAACTTTAACTTCAAACTAACTATCTTTACGGACCTCTGTCAGAAGGCCAATATTCCTAAATAGGAGTTTAGCCAAGCCTACTTTACTATACTACGCGGCCTAGCACTTAACTACTACTACACCAACCTTAAGAGCAACCCCCTTAGTGTTCCCTTTAATAAGCTATGCAAAGCTATATATAACTACTTTAAAGGACTGGAATATAGGTATAATATCCTTACCCAATAGAATATAACCAAGTTACGGACCGTAATAGATAAGAATACTAAAAAATCAACTATAGAGTGCCTACAAATCCTTATTAAAGACCTCCGCCACCTATAGCATAGTCTTAATATTAAGCTTTAAACGGACAACTTCTTGCACAATAAACTAATTACGGCCTACCAGGAAATGGAACCCTATAAATACGCCTGTTATAAGCCCGTAGACACCATAGCTAGCCTTATTAACAATTTACGGTCCTCTATTATAACGTATAAAGCCTTAAACCCACTAGGCAGTACTTAAGCTTTTATTATAGACCTGCAAAATCCGCAACCTAATTTAGATGCCTACTTTACGGACCGCCGATACCGCTAGCAGTATCCGCATTAACCAGGTTCTACCTACAACCTCCACAGCAACTCCCGTACAAAAGTATACCCCCATAGACAAACCAGTTAGAAGTGCTTTATATATAGTAAGAAAGGATATTAGTCTATAAGGCATACCTAGGAAGAACGTAACAAGTCTAGGAAGAGACTTAATAACTAGATCAACCAGTTCATTTTAAAATACAAAGGAAAGGAAGTAGAGGAGCCCCCTAACAAGTCAATAGAAGCCCTTATAATTAACTTTAACTCAAATACTTAGGAATAGAAGACCTTAGAAACATTCCTAACTACTTTTAGACCTTTTGCGGACAGTTAAGCCTTTAATACTATAACTATATTAGCCGACCGCTCCTTTATACACTTAATTACACCTAAAAACTAGCCCACAAGTATACCCGTTGGACCCATTACGGACATTATGGACCGCGAACAGGACCTATTTGCATATATTACTATAGAACACTATACCCCTAAAGAATTCTATAGCGTTATAATCGATATAGGTGCCTCTAAGAAGTCTACTATAGGTTACGGACAATACCTTATATATAAGACTACCGTAAATAATAATACGGACATTAACACTATGCAAGCTAGGGCCGTAAACGTCCAATTTGGCATTAGTTTAACCGCATTAATTAGATTAGTCGCAGTTAAGACCCTAATTAGCCTAGTTAACTTCCACATAATAAAAGCGGACACCCCTTTTCTACTCTATCTTATAGATATAGATAGGTTATAGGTCTACTATAACAATATTACGGACACCTTAACTAGCCCTACAACTGCCCCAGGAAGTAAGTATATCACCCTACTAATTACACAACGATTTGGACACCCGTTCCTTATATAGGGAGAGACTTTACAAACCTACATTTAGGAATCTTTTAACTATAACCCGTGCTACCTTACCAGTACTAAAATCCACCGTTTACACCGCCGTTTCGGCCACCCGTTAGCCGAAAAGCTATATAAAGTTCTTAAACGCTCTAGACATAACAACGATAACAGGAAGGCAATTAACCACCTAACCAAATACTGCTCTTTTTGCTAGAAATACGGACGTTCCCTAAGTAGATTCAAGTTCACCCTTTATAAGGACCTTAACTTTAACTACTTAGTATACGTAGATATTATATACATTAACGGCAGTCCAGTATTATATATAGTTAACGAGGCAACCCGCTATTAAGCCGCCCGTTGGTTGCAAAATATATCCGCAAAATATACTTAGGACATTTTACGGACTTACTGGATTAATATATATCTTAGACCCCCTAAGTATATCACCCACAACGCTAGTAGGAACTTTATCAGTAAGGAATTCCAACAGTATACTACGGCCATAGCTATTTCAACAAAAGCCGTTCTAGTTAAGGCGCACTAGTCCGTTAGACTTATTAAGTAAGCTTACCTAGCTTTACGGAGAGCTTACCAGATTATTATAGACGAGTATAAGAATATCTAAAAAGAACTAGCTTTATAGATGGCTATAAAAGCTATTAACAATACCGCTAGCCCTAATAGACTAGTACCTACCCTCTTAGTCTATAGAGCCTACCTAAGGATAAGCAAACTAGACCCTCCTACCCCGTCTATTATGGATTAAGCAGCTATAATACGGAAGGCAATAGCCGAAATAGTTAAATTACGGGCTAAATAAACTATTAATAACGCTCTGCACTACCGCAACGGACCTAATATAACCCTAGTATACAACCTCCCGCTTAACTCTAAAGTCCTTATATAGCGTAAAAACAGCAATTAGACTAGACCTTACCGTCTACTAGCTGTAGAAGACGAGACCTACTATATACAGCTCCCTAGCGGACCAATAAGCTTCAGAAGCACGTCCATAAAACCCTATTTTCGGTTTAAAAATATCTATAACGTTAAGCTAGACGAACCAGAAGCACCCACCAAATTAAATAAACTAGAAGCACCCTTACCTACCCTAGAGGTCCCCCAGAAACCTAATAAACCTATAAAACCTGCTATAAAGCGTAGCTAAGGACGCCTTCATAAGAACCCCATAATAGAGAATTACCTAACCTCCATAGGCATATCCGCAAAGCAATCTCCGCCTATAGATATATCAGTTCTAGTATAGGAAACCCCTTTTACGGACTCACGACGCAAAGAGATTAACGGACTACTTAAAAAGGGCGTCTTTACGGTTATAATAGAGAGAGACATTCCGCAAGGCGTCTATATATTTAACTCGCGCTTTATTAATAAAATTAAGCACCCTAGTACTAACAAAGCCTTTAAAAAGTCAAGGCTTGTTATACAAGCTTATAACGATTAGGGAAAGGACCTCGTCCTTACGCAATCGCCTATAATTTAACGGGTCAGTTAACGGATTATACTTACGCTTATACTGGGACTATAGCAAACCAAACCCATAGCCCTCTACTTACGGGATATCTCGCAAGCCTATATATAGTCTAACACCTACCTAAGTAAGGACATCTTTATACGGCTACCGCTTAAGCTTAATCTATAACCAGGAATAATTTTATAAGTTATAAAACCACTTTACAGAGTACCAGAAGCTAAAAACCACTAATTTAAAACGTACTACTAGCACTATATTAGTAAACTTAAGATAGAGCAGTTAACCTATAACCCTTGCCTCCTACATACCCTATTAAACGGCCTTAGTATTATTAAACTCTAAACGGACAATACCCTTTTTCTAGCGGACCAAACTTTTATAAACGCGGAAGAGACCAAACTACAAGAAGCCAAGTTCCTAGTAAAGCCGCAAAAGCAGTTAACTAAGCGGACTCTAATTAAGTTTAACAGAGGCTTAATTATATAAAAGGGCAATTTAATCTAGCTAACTTAGGAACGTTAAGCTTAAAACCTAAAGCCTATTACGGTAAAGCCTACAGACCTTACTAGTTCCTATAAAGAGACCCATAAGACCGTAAATATAAAGAACTAATACGCTGCACAGCGTGCAAAAGGTACCTATATCGCCATAGTCTATCAACCTAAATCTACCTACAACTTATCCTTTACGGCCTAGGCAGTAGATCTATAAGAAGAAAATATTAAGTAGCTTAATAAGCGCATCCAATGGCAAATTAACAATGCGATAAGAGGACTTACTTTTGTACCGCTAGACCTAAATTCCATTAGCATAATAGTATTTACAGACGCCTCCTTTACCAATAATAGGGACCTATTATCGCAAATCGGCTTTATAATTATACTTACGGACCATAACTAAGACGCAAATATACTGTATTAGTCTTCAATTAAATACAAACGAGTAACCCGCAGTATACTAGCTTCTAAACTATATGCACTAGCCTATAGCTTTAATATAGCAGCCGTAATTAAATCAACGATCCAGAAGATCCTACAATTAGAGCAGCTACCCCTGGTTTTATGCACTAATTTAAAGTCTCTCTATAACTACCTAGTCAAGCTAGGTACAACACAGGAGAAGAGACTCATAGTCGACCTAATATGCTTACGTCAGGCCTACAAACGACGTGAGATTACGGAGGTCAAATAGATCACTAGCGGAGATAACCTAGCAGACGCTATAACTAAGGCAAAGCCGTGTCAAGCTCTTAAGACCCTAATTAACACAAATAAACTCAACCTAAAAGTTATAAAATAGGTAGAGCGAGACTAACGGAGTATTTACAGTTTAGTTACGGCCCGCTGGAAGGCCGCACAGTTTATTTACGGCCCGTTAAAAGGCTATATAGTTTATTTACGGCCCGTTAAAAGGCCGCACAGTTCATTTTACGGACCGTAAAGCAGGGCTTACGGCTAGCTTGGGGCACTGTTTGGAAGGCAGCCCAGAGGGCACCTTAGGAGGGATTTCCTATGTATTTTCTTACCCCTTTTATGGTTCTATTAAGGCAATTACGGAGGCTATATACAAGTGGTTCCATTTTCCAAGTACCGCTAGTGTATAATTACAGCACCTGTTATACTAACCACGTGCTTACGCGTTTACGCGTTCGGTATACCCACTCGCTTACGCGTCTAGTGCACTCCTGAAACACTAGCTAGTTAGGGGGGAGGTGCGTTAGTATATAGACCACGTAGCCCACCTTAATAGAACCGACAGTTACCACCGTCTAAATAAGCATACGATACTATACGTATTTCGTGCCCCTAGACACAACTTACTTATACCATTAAATTGGTACCAACAGTATAATTACTAGCTTATTTAATCTTTAATTAAGGGATAACGACTACGTTAAAGCTTAGATTTGGATTTAAATATACTTAGCTAAAAGAGGTAGTAATTGCCACGTTAACCATAAGTAGCAGCTCTAATTTTTAGCATATCTATAATTTAGTGGTCGCGGTGTACTATATCTAGGATTTAGTAATCACCATGTAAAACGCCTCCCACCTACCCCCCAAAGTTAGCCTATCCCGCCTACCCCAACACATCTACAGTCTTATACTAACTTTGTTTACCTTAAGAGATAATATTTAACCCCCTAAAAAGCATTTCTAATATTATATTAATTCTTTTATAAGTCGCGATAGGATATCTAAGGCCACTTTCCTACAAGTTTTAGTATCGCTAGTATAGATATAAGAGCGGTAGGTTAACTAGGCTAAAGATATAGTTACCTTCTCCCTTTACTACTCTTAGTTGTTTTAGTTATAATAATATACAATTATTAGTTTGCCTACGCTACGTATTCCTATATATAGTTCTTTTATTACTTTATACTGTTCTATATTATACTTTATTAGTACTATAGGCTAAGTTACTTTTAAGAGCATCTTTTACTTTAGGTACTCCTCCTTTTTATTTTTCCTAAACTTATTATTAGGCTTCTTATTTAGCGGTATAAGAAGCTTTAGAAAGTCTACTTACCCTAAGACCTATTATAGCTAATAACTTAGTTGCTAAAGTCTCTATTATTGCTTATATTGGTTATTTAGGTCTATAAGGCCACTATATTAAAGGAATCTACTAATAGGGAACTAAGTTATAAGTCTATAGAACTCCTATAAGTAATACCGCCAAAACCCCCACCTAGCACGCTAGGTACTTATTATCGCCATTTTATTCCCTTCCCTACTCTAGCCTTCTAGTATAGTGCTATCATTCTTAATATTAAGCCAATTTTTAATACGCGTCTTAATAGCTTTAGGAAGCGTCTTAGTGTAGGTTCTATTTACTATAGCTTAGCTTATTATAAAGTTAGAGTGGCGTATATATTACTATAATATATCTTCCTAGATTATAGTAAAACAAATCTAGTTAGATAAAGCATTATAGATAATTATACTTAGCGTAACTATTAGCTTTTTTCTAGCTATAGCGAGTATAATTCTCCTTGCCTTGCCTTAGACAGATTATTACCTCTTAGTAAGTAAATTATCTAACCTCTAAAGAAATCCTCTAATATAAAGTAGTAGGTATACGTTATAGCGTTTACGGTAATATCTTTATTGGAATATATAGGTTTTTAGAATTAAAAATTATAGGAAAGTAATAGGATTAGAAATAAAAACTCTAATATCTAAAGCCGTTTAAGTATCCGCTTCTTTACGCTAGTACTTAGGCTAGGGTAGTATCTATTATAGCGTTTATAGCGATTAGTTAAGAGTATTTTATATTAAAATTATACTTATCCCTTGACTAGTCAAATCGCGTTTAACGGTTATTAATAAGAACTAACCAAGTCCGTCGCCTCCCCTTTGCTCCTCCGTCCGTCGCCGCAAGGGCGCCGCCGGTTGTATACCCCCTGAAGACACGTCACCACGACGCTAGCTACCACAACCAACGATTCCACCACAACNAGTCTGCCACAGAGCAGACGACCTCCTCTACAACNAGTCTGCCGCAGAGCAGACGACCCCCTCTACAACTAGTCTGCCGCAGGGCAGACGACCTCTTCTACAACTAGTCTGCCGCAGGGCAGACGACCTCTTCTACAACTGTCTACCGCAGGGCAGACGACCTCCTCTACAACCAGTCTGCCGCAGGGCAGACGACCTTCCTCTACAACCAGTCTGCCGCAGGGCAGACGACCTCCTCTACAACCAGTCTGCCGCAGGGCAGACGACCTCCTCTACAACCAGTCTGCTNCAGAGCAGACGACCTTCTACAACCAGTCTACAGCCGTTATACTATAGACGACCTCTACTGCAACCGGTCTACGGCTGTCGNGCTATAGGCGATCNAACTATAGAGGACCGCAGGCGNACCGTAGGCGCACCGTAGGCGTACCGCAGACGATGCACTGCTAGGGTAGCTATAGTAGGGGATAGGGGGAGGGGACCGGCCTGTATTACCATTAATACGTTAAATATAAGGTGTATAGGCGAATTGGTGTTTATACCCTATACAGACAACCTTATGAAAATTTTCCTATGGGAGTGGGTTTATGTAACGAGGTTCGCCCTTATAAAATACCATTAATAGCCTACTTTTGGGGAGAGTAGCTATTAATTACTAATTCCCTACCTATTTCTTTAGCAAGAAGGGGAAAATAGGTACAGAATTAAAAGTCGCTTAGGGGTAATTAGTAGCTACTTTTAAGCTAGTAAGCTATATTGTTTCTCTTATTCTTATATACAAAACTATAGAAAAAAAATCTATCTTTTAGAGCGCTTTTTCTACTCTAGGAACGGCAGAATACGGCAGAAATAGATAAAAAAGCCAGGATTTCTTTAGTGCGATTTTGGTATAAACTAGATAGTAGTGAGCAAAATACTAGAACAAGACACTAATAGGCTAGGAGCTCCCCCTAGTATATAAAACGGGCTAGAGTGTCCACTTAGCTACTAGTATATGTTAAGCTGCCTAGAAAGGATTCATGTATATAAAACTATAGCGCCATAGCCCAGAGGCTGCATGTGTAGTATTGTACGTAGTATAATACAATGGATATAATAATAATAAAAAAAGAACTAACCAATTAATTAAGCTAAAATTTAACGCTCGTGCTAAGGAATATAAAGCTTTTAATTTTATAGTAATTTAATATACACGCTTAATTTTAGGAGTTAAGTCGCTTAATATAAGGTAGCTAGCACTTATCCTTTTTAAAAAACTGTATTTTATAATATAGCAGGTAATTAATCAATAGAATCTATATAGGTATATATTGTTTTATAGTTTATATATAGACTACTTACTTATTAGGCGCTAACGGGTTAAAGGATAAATTATAGTTATAAAGTTTAGGTAATAAGACCTTAAAATCTAATATAAATTACATTCCATAAAATTACGAACCCTATAATATTTACTACTATAATCTAAAAACTAAGACTATAAAAGTACGGTAGATAGAAGCTAAGAGTTATTCTATTTAACTTTACCCTTATATCCTTTTAACTCCAAATACCACCAATCGCCAAAAGTATATCCTTTATTAAAATAATTAAGAATATACTTAGCACGCTTATTCCAAGCCTTATTATATACTATCTCTAATTTCTACAGTTACGCGCAGAAGCCACACTAATATTAGAATTGGCCATTCCGGCCTATATAAGATAACTTAATATCCTTAAAAGGAACGGTACCCTTACATATTTAAAGATGCTACTTAAAGCATTACATGTTATAGCTTAGGTCTAGATATTATTAGCTAGTTGCCATTTCCTATAGGTATACCTATATATCTATTTAAAAGTACTAAGAATTATTATAACAGAACCAATTGTTCCTGTTCGTACTAACTTAATAGCACGAGTGAGTCGTATCCACGGGCACGAAATACATGNAGTATCGTATGCTTGTTTGGATGGTGACTGTCTCTTGTATTGAAGCAGACTACGTGGTCTATATACTGATGCGTCCTTCCCCCCTGATTAGTTAGTGCTTCAGGGGTGCACCAGACGCGTAAGCGGGCGGTCGGTGCACCGAACGCGTAAACACGTACTTGGTGTACCGAACGTGTAAATACGCGTGGTACAACAGGTGCTATAATCAGACTGTTCCTATATATACTTTTATATAGACACCCCAGATATACGCAGGCGTATTCTTAGGTCTATTTTATAAAATAGTTAGTATATTATCTTTACTTAGGAGTAGAGTATAAACAAACAATTAGTTAATTAGAAGGTTCCTCTATAATCTTTATACCTAAATTTTAAACTATAGTTATAGACACTGCGTCTAGCTTCTCTATTAAGATAAGATAGACTAGGCGAATAGCAATATTAATTTATTTAGATTTAGGATAGGATATAACTATAGGTAATATAGTGGGAGGCTACTTTATCTAAAGCTCTAAATTAGGTAAGAAGCCAGTATAGATATATTTATAGCGGACTTCTAACAATCCTAGGCATACGTATTATCCTTATTAAGGATAACCGCTTATATATTAAAGACTATAGCCTATATACGTGCTAAAGGGATGCCTTACATAATAAAAGGCGTTATTAGTGCGGCGTAGGGGCTTCTTATTAGAGAAAATAAGATTTTTAGGGGACTAATAGGCTTAGGAAGTGGCTTAGGGAGCGAAAATACTTAATAATTAAGATTGCTAAGTAGATTTGCCAGTTTCTATAGTATTGGTCTTAACACTAGGTATAGACTAATACTAATATAAACGTTTTCTATCTAGCTCCTTATCTCCCCGTTAACCCTTTAAAAGCCTAATATCTTTAATAAAGTCCAGTATAAATAAGCCTCCTTAAGTAAGAAGACTTAGAAGCGGGGGCACTACTAGCGTTAATATATAAACCACTTAGAAAACTAAAACAACTTTTCTAAGTAATATCCCTTTATTAATCCCACTCTTATACCTTATAGGGCCTACAATATATAGGTCACTTATCCTATATCTCTTATAAGGTTATATAACTTAGTTAATACCTAGAGTTAATCGGTTAATTAACTTAATTCGCTTACTTTCTCCCTAGGCGCTATATTTAATAAAGCTAAATATAAATTAGTATAAGTGTCCTAGCCATAATATAGTGGAACCAATAATGGGCTTTTCTAACGGCTTATACTATACGCTAATTAAGGACTTTAGTAGCTACCTTAGGTATATTCTCAGCCACTAGTAGGTTATTTAAGCGCTCTAAAAGCTCCTTTTATTCGTCTATAGGAATTTTAAACTAAGTAGAGCGTATTAAATATAATAAGTAAAGTCGTTCAGCTTCCTCCTATATAAGTATCTACCGATCTTTATTATTAAAAGTTAAGGCTATACTTATATCCCTACTTACCAGAAACCGCTTTTATTAAGTTTTAAAATGTCCAGCAACAGCCTATATATTACTAGCTTTAGACCTAGCGGTAAGACTTATTATATATAGTGGCGTCAAAATAAGAAGTTTAGTATCGCTAGGCGAGTGCCACCTACTAAAGCGGGGCTATTAACCCCGTTAACTCTATTAACCCTATAATCTATATTAACTATATTAACCTAATTAACCGCTAGCGATATAAAACCGGCTAACGCTACCAATCTCCGCTTCCGCCTTCTGCATAATAATACTATTTAGTACCTCTTCGAGTACCCTAACCCTATATTTACCTCTAGTTAGCTTACTAGTTCTCTTTATATTTTAAGGGGCTTATTCTAGCTTTACATCTCACTCTTCATTATAAGCCTATAATAATTACCCTACTGTTACGGCACTGGTGGAAACCGGTGGATTATGGCGGACAGTTGTAGACAGTTGCAGACAGTTGCATACAGTTTTAGACAGTTGCCGTCACGTGACTAGAGGATCGTATATAACGTCAAGCGGCGCTACCCTCCATCTCCTTTCCTTTCTCTAGCTTTAGATCTTTGTTTATAGACTACTAATTATATAGGCTTACGCGTCCCTCTTACCATGCTCATGCCTTAATTAACTAAGTCGCTAATATTATCTAAAGCTCGTCTACTCTTCTTCCTAAGAAGGAACTTAAAAAATATCTACGGACTATAAATAAGAATAGAATACAGAAGCAGACCTAAAGGCTATTACTAGAACTTAAAAAACAAAATAGAACTAGAAGAATAGAAAAGAATAATAAGATTTATAGAACATGTATAGACCAGAACCCCTATAAGAATCTTACTAAAAGTTACCCCAATAACCGTATTACTATGCTAAGAACTACAGCGGCCGGCAAAGCAGCCGCAGGACCCTTAAATACCTCCAATGGTAAAACAGTAACTAACTTAAACTCCTAGGTGGAGCTTATAGCAGCCAATGCCGAAATTAAATAACTTTAAGAGCTGCTTAAAGCTAGAAAACCCCTTATACCTAGCAAAGAGTCATCAGATACCTAGAGACTTACTATAGTCCTTAAGGCCCTAGCCCAATATATAGCATTAGTATCGTCACAGCCCGTAAAGGTTATAGACCCCCTATTGCTTATAGACAGAACCAACCCTATATTTAATAATTAGAAGCTTTAATTATAGGATAAGCTTGAAGTTAATACAGACCACTTCCCTACCACTCAGGCTAAAATGGCCTACGTCTTTAGCCGTACCGGTGGGGACACATAGACGCACCTACGTCCTTAATACATATAGGACTTGGCAAATCCCTTCCTCTTTAGAGAAGAGATAATTATATACCTGTTTTCTATCTATAAGGACCCCTTTAAAGTATAGAACGCCCAACTTAATTATAAAAGCCTAAATATAAAAATAACGGAGACCTTCTTAGCCTTTTAGACCCGCTTTCTATACCTAGCCGGCTAGGCTTAAATTCCCTAAGAAGATCTAATACTAGACCTATTTAACAAGCTTACCCTAGACTTGCAGCGAGCTATACTGCTAGTTTTTACTACTATATAGACGCTAAAGGAACTTATGGACTAGTGCTTAGCTATTAATTAAGGCCTTTGCTAAATTAAAGTATACGCCAAACGGTATAAAGCTAGAAACCCTTTAAATTAGACTATAAGTAATATAAGAACGGCCCGCAATGCCCCAGCACGATTAGTAACCTCTACAGCACTACCTATACAGCCTACCGCCAATTTAGCAGCTAGCTGTGCGGTTAGCCCTGCTATAGGTCTAGCAAATGCTCGGCCTATATACAGCAACCCCTATATATAGGCCCTTAGTAATTAAGGAGCTTACTTCTCTTACGGTTAAAAAGGCTACCGTATAAAGGATTATCTAATAAATATAAAAGCGGATAAGGTCCTATTAATTTAGGAGGATAGCGCAGAGTTGGAAAAAAAGGAACCCTAGAGGAAGACTCCTCTCTAGGGTTAAAAGGGATTAATATATTAGATGTTAATCTGGGTTGGCTAGTTAGTAGAAGAAGCTGTACTATCCCTTATACTTTATTTCGCAATAGATATTAAGTTTTAACCTCTGCTTTAGCTAACTCTAAAGTAAATACCTTTACCTTAATAGACACCTAGTATACCGTAAAGCTAGCTAACTTTCTAAATACACCTATTAAAGAACTGCCCAAACTAATTCCTATCTATGGGTATAACGGGCGGATAGGGCTACCTATTACGACTATCTTGTGAATTTACCTCCGTGTTAACGGACGAAGGTAGTATAATATCCCCTTCCTTATTATAGACCTAGGTAGCTATAATATAATCTTAAAGTAAAAATAGCTAGCCTATTTAGGCTTATAGCTTAACGTACGGAGTAGACGGCTTATCTAGCCAGAAACCTTACCCCTAACCCCTTCCTTTATAAAAGAAATTAGTATTATAATAGAAAACCTTATATAGCCCTAGATTAATACTATTTACTAGGCCGATGCTATACGTAGGGACTAGGCTTTTAAGAAAGATATATAGCTTAATTCGCAACGGATCTATATACTACATCGCCCCTAGACTACCTATATTACGCTACCCGTATTAAAGACCTAGAAAGTTAATAGTGACCTAGAAAAGCCCCCTATAGAGAGCTTAGGCCCTATATAGCCATAAAGAATAGTAAGGGACGTTAGACGTTATACTAAACTAATAGATTAGAGGGACAATTTATAGAAAATAGAATAGGAGCTAAGAAAGATTATAAACCCTAGACTATAAAATACGGTCCGGAAAATAGCTGTAAGGAAACTAGCAGACCTCCCACTAGTTAATGTCTACTATATTAGTGTTATAGGATTCTACCAGAACTTAGTTTAGCCTAATACCGTTGCCTTTACGACAAGCTTATACAAAATTAATTAAATAATTAAGGAAAAGGGAAATAAGCTTAGCGGATAAAAAAGCGAGCTTATAGATAAGGAACTAGTAGAACAAAAGCTGCCCTTTTAATACCAGAAATTTAAGGACGTATTTTCTAAAGCAGCGTCTAATATACTTTTACCTCACTAACTATATAACTACAAGATTAAGATTAAGTAGGGTAAGGAAAATACTCTTAGCTTTAGCCCCCTTTATAAGCAGTCTATTACTAAATTATAGGCTATAAAGTAGTATCTTATTAATAACCTAAATAAGGGCTTTATTGAGCCTAGCTAAGCCCCTTTTACCTTGCCTATTTTCCTTATTAAAAAGCTAAATAGAGGACTCCGCTTCTATATTAACTACTATAAGCTAAATAATATAACCCGCAAGGACCGCTATCTACTACCCCTACTTAATAAGACTCTAGCCCAAATAAGTAGAGCTAAAGTCTTTACAAAACTTAATATCCGCTAGGCCTTCCACTAAATTAGGATAAACCCCGGGTTTAAAGATCTTACTATATTTTAGACCTGTTACGGAACGTATAAATATAAGGTACTCCCTTTTAGACTAACTAATGGGCTAGCTATGTACTAGCGGTATATAAACAATATACTCTTTAACTACCTTAATAACTTCTATATAGCCTATTTAGATAATATTATAATTTACTTTAAGAACGAGCTAAAATATAAAGAGCACGTCTATAAAGTCCTATAACGGCTCCGTAAGGCTAGCCTCTAGGTTAATATTAAGAAGTTGGAGTTTAGTATTAAGCGCATAAAGTACCTAGGTTTTATTATTAGTATAGACGGAATTAAAACCAACCTAGAGAAGACGGCCGTAATTAACTAGTGGGTACCCCTACGGACCATAAAGGGGGTATAATTATTTTTAGGTTTTTATAACTTCTACTAACGCTTTATTAAGAACTATAGCAGAATTACCTAGCCTTTTAACCATTTTACTAGAAAAGACCAACCCTTTTACTTTAACGCCATATATAGGCAGGCCTTTAATAAGCTTAAGAAACGGCTAGTATCGGCTCCCCTACTTGCCTATTTTAACCTAAAACGGCCCTTAATACTAGAAACTAATGCCTTAAACGGCGTAATAGCTAGTGTTTTTTCCTAAAAGCAACCGGACGGAGAGTGGTACCCTATTATATACTATTCGAAGACTATAATAGATGCTGAGCTAAACTACTATATCCATGATAAAGAAATGCTGGCTATTATCTCTAGCTTTTAGCACTAGTGTATACAGCTAAAGGGGACCCTTAAGCTAATTAAGGTAGTTTCAGATTATAAGGCCCTAGAATACTTTATAATAACTAAGGCCCTTATAGCCTAGTAGGTACGCTAGGCGGATACCCTATCTTAGTTTAACTTCTTAATTATATATAGACTAGGCGCTACAAATTATATAGACGCTCTTATAAGGTGCGAGTAAGACCTAGATAACTAGACGGCTGTGAAGATCTTATTACGGACCTAGACGCTACTATAACTAGAATACCTTAACCCCTAGATATGGGCAGAACTAAGCACAGACTCCTTAGGCGCCGAGATATGTCCTATTAACTCCTTTAAACTCAACCTTATTAATAAACTACTACAGGCTAACTAAACGACCCCCTCTCTACAGGAGTACCGCGAAAAGGCAAAGAATGTTACTAGCCTATGGTCCCTTAAAAACGGACTACTTAAGTACTAGGAATGGCTAGTAGTAGCTAAGGAACAGAACTTACGGACCTGGCTTATTACCGAAGCTTATACCTAGGTCTCTACGGCCCACCCTAGAAAAAATAAGACCTATAAGATTATTAGCGACCGCTACTACTGGCCTAAAATAGTTATAGATATTAACCACTATATATAGAACTGTAACGACTGCTATAGATCTATAATTCTATAAGATAAGACCCTAGGATTATTAAAACCACTCTTAATACTAGAACGCCCCTAATAGTATATCTTTATAGACTTCTATAAACTATCTATAGACTATAACGGATACGATATAGTTATAATCCTAGTTAACCGCTTTGGCAAGCGCCCGTTTTTAATCCCCTATTATAAGAATATTAATACTAAAGAGGCGGCCTAACTATATATCTACTACGTCTACTAAATTTACGGACTACTAGATACTATTATATCCAATTATAGGCCGTAATTTATTTTAGCTTTCTAGAATAAGTTTACCTAAATCTTAGGTATTAAGCTAAAGCTTTCTATAGCATACTACCCCCAGATAAATAGTTAGATGGAAATTGTAAATTAATACTTAGACCAGAGACTTCGGCCTTTTATTAACTACTTCTAAAATAACTAGGCTAAACTGCTACCTTTAATAGACTACGCCCAAGTGACCCTACCTTATAATTCTATAGGATTTGCCCCTATCTAGCTAGAAATGGGCTACTTACCCCGTATAAGCTTTAACTGGGAAAGACTAGAAGGACCCTAGACCGTACGCGAAAAACTATCTTATAAGGAAGCCTAGTAGTACGCTAAGCGCTTAGAAGAAGCCTAGATAGTAGCCCGTATAAATCTAGAAAAGGCTTAAAAATTAATATAATAGTAGGCGAATAAGTATAGGCGAGAGCCTAACTTTGCCGTAGGAGATATAGTCTAGGTTATAATAAAGAACTAGAAGACGGAACGACCTAGCTATAAGCTAGACTATTAAATAGTAGAACCGTATAAGGTTTTTAAGAAGATAGGTAACGCGTATAAAGTAAAGCTCCTAGATTTAATTAAAGTTTACCCTATTTTCTCTTTAAACAAACTACGGAAAGCCGTAAATAACTTATTACCTAGATAAAAGAATAAACCTCCCCTACTAATTTAAGTTAATGGCGACAATAAATAGGAAATTAAAGAAATACTAGCCTGTAAGCTTATAAGGGGAACGTTAAAATATTATATTAGTTGGAAAGGGTATAACCTAGACCCCACTTGGTACCCTATATAGAACTTTATAGGTAGCCCCCATAAGCTTTAGAAATTCTATAGTTGTTACCCCAACAAACCCAGACCCCTAAAGTACCTCGACGAGTGAATAGAGTGCTAGAATAGCGAAGACAATAAGCTGCCTATTGAGCATAAAGATAAGAATACCCTATGGGCATAATACGGACGTATAAAGCCTAAGGGCAGGCTTTTTCGGAGGGGGGGGTAATATTATGGCACTAGTAGAAATCGGTGGATTATAGCGGACAGTTGTAGATAGTTGTAAATAGTTGCATACAGTTCTAGACAGTTGCCGTCACGTGACTAGAGGATCGTATATAACGTTGAGCGGCGCCGCCCTCCGTCTCCTTTCCTTTCTCTAGCTTTAGATCTTCGTTTATAGACTACCAATCGTATAGACTTGCGCGTCCCTCTTGCCGTACTCGTGCCTTAATTGACTAAGTCGCTAACACCTACTTTATTATAAGACTTACTATATTCCATTAAATTTAGTTAGCTATATTAACTCGTTAATATTATAAACCTTTAATAGTAGTTATTTATATCTAGTTTAGAGTTAAGATTTTGGTATATAATTAAGATTGGTCCTCCAGTCTCTATATAAATTTACTTATACTATAGTATAAATTTACGTATATACGCCCTAAATCCCTAAAATTACAGCGCTTATACATTAAGGGGGAGCCGTACTAGTGACGTTATTGCATTTATTAGCCGCCTAATACTCTATTAAATGGGTGCGTTCCGCTAAATATCCTCCTAATTACTGCTAACGCTCCTACTATACCCATTACAGTTTTAATACAAGATGTACTTTAATTAATCGCTCTAGCAATACAATCTATTACTATTATTTTTAACATTAATAAAACCTATTAATTTAGATAATAAAGCTTACTTTATGGATATTTCTAATAAGTTAAGGAGAGCGACCAGTCTAGCGTCTAGCGAGGGTTTTACCAATAATAGTTAATCCAGAGCTACTAGTACCGATTACCCGCTTAATATTAATTAACTTAGCTCTCTAAAAACCACCCAGACTATTAGTTTATACTATTAGTCTTTCCCTAGTAAGACTCCACTAACACTTAATAAAGTGTAACTCGACTAGCCCTTATAAGCAATAAGCCCTTAGTATCCGCATATAAGTCTTAGTTAATTAATAAATAATCTAAGTTAATAAACACGACTTTTAAGGATAGTAATGGTTAGGATAGTATTTCATCTAAACTTAATAGACTAATATTAGGTTATAAGCAGAAATATTACAGCCTTTTTCTTAATACTAAAGTAAGTGGTAAATAGACAAAAGAAGATAAAGCTATTATATACTATTTAAGGCAGGAGCGGTTTCTATTTATAAATATTGCCAAATAGGTGCCGCATTCGCTAGCTTAAATTTTAGAGATATACCTATAAATAGGGTATTAATAGGTTTAATAACTTTATAGCTTTAATCCTACGAGCTAGGCGATTATATAAGCTAGATGCTTATAGGAGCTAGCTGATCCTACAAGCTAGGTAATTATACGAGCGTAGTACTTGTAGGAGCTAGGTAATTTTATAAGCTAGGTAATTATACAAGCTAGGCAATTGTATAAACTAGGTAATTGTGCGAGCTAGATACTTATAGGAGCTAGCCAATCCTATAAGCTAGGTAATTATACGAGCTAGGTAACCGTGCGAGTATAGTGCTTATAGGAGCTAAGTAATTCTGTAAGCTAGGTAACCGTATAAGCTAGGCAATTATATAAACTAGGCAATTATATAAACTAGGCAATTATGCGAGCTAGGTAATTATATAAGCTAGGTAATTATATAAACTGGGTAATTATATAAGCTAGGTAATTGTATAAGCTAGGTAATTGTATAAACTAGGTAATTATACAAGCTGGGCAATTATATAAGTAGAGTGATTATATAAGTAGGGTAATTTAACCTAGCGCCCTCTATTAATACCTAGTATATAAATAGGAAGCAAATATTAGGAAAATATTAGAACTATAAAAAAAAGAAATATATAAGTCCTAGATCTAAAAATATTAAAGAAGTTCCTATATAAAGACCCCTTATATATACTTAGAGAAGTTCCTATATAAACAGCCCTATAAGCGTAGCTATAAGTCTAAGCCCTCTCGCGTAACCTAATGTCAGGTGACGAAGTCACCTCGCCTATATGTATTGTTCCGCACAGCTGTGCCTAGCATCAAGCCAGTCACTCGTTTACCTTTTGTAGGTTTGTGTGGCTGAGTAGTGCGGAGCTTATCACCTCACACCTAACTACCCCTCCTTACTACACTAGAATAGATAAGCAACCGCTATATACTATAAGTAGAGAAATAATTTAAATAAAAAGAAAACACTATAAAAAAACATATTTATATCCTTAAGATATAAATCTATAAGTACCGTAGTCTTAAACACAATTAATAGTTGCTAAGGTGGTATACGTCCCAGGTCTATAAGAAATTAAAAAAATCCTAGGTTATTAGTATAGATTTTCCTTCTATTATTACTTTTAAGGTAGTAAATAAATTTATTTAAATAAAAGCATAGATTATTACAAATACTTTATAGCTCGCTATAAGTTAAGCAGGTAGAGACTCTAGTAAGAATAGTAAAATATTATTTTGTTTCGCAATAGGCTAAACGAAAAGTAGCTAAAGTTTTAACCCTTTTACCAGCTTTTATTAGAAATCTTCTTTATATTTATATCCTATATTTATAAATTTAAGACTATAAAGCTAAGGCCACTATATTTAACCGTCGCCTATATAGCCTCGTTACTTAACATCTCTTTATTACTATCTACCTCTATTTCTTAATCTTTAGTACTAAAACTATTTTCTCCGTTATATAATATCTCTATATCCTATTATTAATCCTTATTACTAAAGTTACTTTCCTAACTAGCTAACGCCTTTATATTGCCGTCATCTCTAAAGTTGGTTTCTCTATCTATAAACGCCCACTCATTAGCTAATAATTTAGGGACGCTACGCTTATAGGTACTTAGGGTTATGGATACCACTTAAGGAGAAATTATAGTTAATATTATTAGAATATAGAATATATTTATAGACCTCTAAGTACTAGCTGCTTAGCACCTTAAGTAAAAGATCTCCCCTAACGCAAGGTAGATTAATAGGAGTTAATTACCACCTATATAAGGCGGAGCGCTTATAAAGGGCTTAGCTAAAATAGTAATTAAACTACCCTAGAGGCACTAATAGCTCCTTTGCTATAGATAGGGGGTTAATATATAAGATTAACTAGCTAGGATAAGTCTACTATTTAGGCAGTATCTTACCCTAGGAAGGATAGGCGTTAAAAGTAGATTATATAATACTATTCCTGCTAAGAAAGGTATTATTAGGGGTTATTATTAACTTCTAATTCCAGTTTATAACTTTATACGAACGCTTCTAAACCCTACTAAAGCATACGGCATCTATTAGGGATTATCAGCTATTTAAGTTTAGTAGCAGCTCAGCTAATAGCTACCCCTAATAATGCCTTACTTATAGATTACTTTAGGCACCTATAGTCTCGGGCGCAGACAATACGTAAGCTAAAAGTAATTATAGCTACTAAATATTGTACTACAGACACTATATAAAGTAGAAAAGGGCGGCTAGTATACTCCGCCTTTCTCTTCTACCTTCTGTCCTAACTCCGCCCTAAAAGAGAAATGGAATATAAATGTCGTGCTTCTGGTTTTTATATGCCATTAATTCAACTTACCTTTAAATTTGACCTCTTAACTATATATTCCTTAATATCCCTATAAAAATACTAGACATTATATATATTACCTTAACTAAGCTTAGATATATTACTAACATAACCTATAGGTCCTTAATCGGTACTTATAAAAACATTACAATATATTATCGCCCTAAAGATAATATACCTATTTATTAACTTACTAGAAACCTTAAATTATCCTAGAATTGTATTAACAATAAAGACATAGCATCTGCTAGTAGGGAGAAGAAATAATTATAGCTTTCCGACCCTATACAGAAATAGATACTTTATACGCCTACTTAAACACCTAATAAGGTTAACTCTTATAAAATTAATAACAATACGGAGGGTAATATATAAGAGGATATGGAAATATATACTAATTACCTTAAGAGCCTAAAAGGCCGTAGCAAAACTAAAATAGTCTTACCTAAGCTAATAAAGAGCTATAGCGAGGCTAAAATAAACTCACCTTAACCAAAAGAGGGCTATATTAAAGGTTTACTAGTACCTCTAGGTATGTTTATAAAACACCTATATATTTTTTAGTAATACTAATGGTTAAGTAGAAAATAGTTTAGCCAATTATATAAACTTCCTTAAAGATATATCTCTCCTAACTAAAGTATTAATAATTTCTAATACTATAATTTTAGACGGACAACTAAAGTATCTCTTATTATAGTTACTAACTTACTATATAATAGAGGACTTAAAGTGTCTCTAAAACCCTAGATATAGATCAGTTGTATCTATATATAGTCCTATTATAGTAGTATATTAATATCCTACCTAGGTTTCACCCGCGGGTATACTATATAAGAAACTTATATTATACTATACTAAGAACCTATATTACCTTTATTATTATACTAGAATATATAAACCGCTTAAAGATATTATAATAGAGATAGCTTAAAAGGGTAAACTATATAAGCAAAGAGACCAACTAAAAAAGGCGCCAGATAATTATTTAGAAGATCTATTAAGGAGAGGGATATGTAAAAGAAAGATAGATTATACCGTAAATGGAGCCTCTAAGAAGCCAAAGAAATAAGAATTTTCTTATAAGAATTTTTTTTTGTAATTACATTCTTATTTTCTAGCGTTAAGAATTAAGGCGCCAATTAGGATTTCTTTAGCTTAGTATTATTTTTCTATCTAGTTGCTTCTATATTAAGAGTATCTCGTTATTATTTATATATACATTAAATTAAAGTTAAAAACTCGCTTATAGTAAAGTCGTCTACCTTTATATACTTAGCAGCAATAAGTTAGCCGCCCTATAACTTACTTAGTCCTCTATAAAGAATTAAAGTTAAGGTATTAAAGTCTCTAGCGTTTTTATAGGTAACTAGGGTGCGGGTTAACTCTCAATTTTATATTAATAAGGTAGAAATATTAAGAATAAATATAGAATATCTCTCTTAATATTAGCCTAAGTTATAACTCTAAAAATAGAATCTTATTTTAAGAACTAGATCTAATTCTAAAAACTTTATCCTATTTTAATTCTAAGCCAAACGTACCAAACATAGCTAAAAAGGTATAGCGTTAAGCCAAGCAGTTTAACGGTCTTAGAAAAGAGAAGCTATTTTTAATTATAGCTTAAGTTATAATTCCAAGAACGGAATCTAATTCTAAAACTAAGATTCTAATTTAGGTTTATAAAGCAGACCAATTAATTGCTATAAAAAGGGCGTAATTTTAAAAAAGGATCCGGTTCTAAAAACTAAATCCTAGTTATAAAAAATAGGTTAATTAAGCGCTATAAAATGGGGTTGGCTATATCTATATTTAGTATATTAGGTCTAGCTTATTTTAGGACTAGCTATATAATTAATTATAGGTACTTATATAACCAACCTAATAATTAACCTACTATCGCCAGCTATACCTTACCTAGCGCCTTTTAGCATCACTATATTAGAGCCTTATTTTATTTAAGCCTTATATATTATAGAATAAACTAAAAGCTAATAACTATAATTACTAATAAATACTACCTATAACTTTTTAATAATACCGGAACCCTATATACGCACTATATTTTTAACCTATATAACTAGGACTATAAGCAATATTCCTACACTTTAGGTTATTATAGCTTAGCATTTAACTAAGCCCTATAAAGCCTTAGTCTAAGCCACGTTAGATTAGCTTAACTTTTTTATACCTAACCTTTAAATCCTCCTCGCATTCCGCTTACACCTTACTTCCTCCCTTATACTTTCCTCTCTCGCTATTCCCTTATTTTAAAACACGCCCAATATATATTTAACCTCCCTATACTTATTTACTTCTCTACTATTATACTATCCTTATATACTAGTCTCTTTAATCCCCCCTTACCTACCTACCTACCTACTACATCGGCCCTCCCGATATAGCTCTTAGCGCGTCCACCCGCAATAGTAAATCTCTTTAGATTAAAAATAAAGCCTATTAGGAAAGGGCTAAATAACTTTCGCGATTTATTTAATTTAACTTATTAGGATCTAGGCATCCCTAGCTCTTTAAACTTATTACACTAAATAGGTAATAAAGGTAACTATTAATAGACCTATTATAAGTTTTTATTTAACGCCCATAGGACTAAAGGATGTTTTACTTAATCTGATACTTACTCTATAGAGCTTTCCTACTTCTTATTTATTGCCGTCCAACAGCGGCAATAAAAACCTCCTTAGTAATCTATTAAGACTTAATTTAGTAATTAATTCTAATAACTTTAATATTAAACAGTTCCTACCTTTTCTAAATATAATCCTCCGGATTAAATCTAACGAAGTTATTTAAGAAAAGGTATACACTACTATTATAGAGTCCACGCCTCCCCCCTAACTGCTGCCATTCTATATTTAATAAACCCCATATCTATATAATATAAGCAGCTTTACTAACTCGCCTAAATATAGGAAATACGTAGATTATATTCTAAAGAAAGAGCTAGGCCCTCTTTATATAGGGATTCCTAGATTATATAAAGCATTCTTTAGGGAAGTAAAAGGTCTTAAAGAGGTAAGCGCCGCTATTTTTAAGAAATGCAAAAAAGGGGACAATCTACTATACGCTAAGGGCGGCTAGTATAACTGGCCTAAAAGCGCAAAGCAAGATAATGTCCTAAAGTAGTTTAATAACCTAATTAAATCATTTTTAGGCTTTATAGAGGAGTATAGGTCCGCCCTAAAGATATAATAAACGCTTATCGCATATACTAAGCAGCCCTTATAAGGGTCTACAGCAAAGTAAAAGCTGTTACGGACGCTTTAAGTACGATATTATAACTACTTAGAGAAGAGTTAGAAGAAGCTAGTTAGTTAATTCAGGCACGGTCTAGAATGGAACCGGTAGAGCTATATAATAAGGAATAGTAGTTAAGGTTATATAACGTTATACGTAGTATATATAGTATATAAAGGGAATGTATATATAATACGTATAACACATACCTTACGTATAAAGGGGATTTCTTAGGAGTATGGTTGTGTATTTAAAGGACCACAGTCCCTACCTAAATAGTTCTCTCCTTTATAGTAAATCTTAGAATATAATTAGAGTTAATCTGTTAGGCAACTACTCTACTAGTTATTATTACGTTATTAACTTCTTGTTTACCTATATACCTAGCCTATTAATAAATCTACCGTAGTTCCTACTATAAGGCTTTGTTATATATTTACTACTAAGGTTATAGTATTAATAAAGTTAAATAATATACTACTAAAAGCATTAGCTATAACGCCATTAACGGCAGTAACTATATTAAGATTAGGTAACGATACTAGTATAGTAGAAGACACTAACTCTTAACTAGTTACCGTTGGACAGCTATAGGAAATAGTTAATTAATTAACAGATAACAATAAGATACTTAAAGAAAGAATTAGTAGGATTAGAGCAGCTAAGGTTAAGTTACCCTTAATTAAGCGATTCTTAAGAGAAAAGTTAAAGCTTAAGGGATTTCTTATGTAAATACACTTTAAGGTTATATAAGAGGGAGTTAAACTAGGAACGCCTATGGATTAAGTCGCTTACGTAAAATTATTCTTAATGGGAAGGGCACTTAAGTAGTTTAAACTTTACCTTACGGAAATGCAAAAATAAAGTATAATAACTACTAACTAAGAGGTCCGATATATATTCTTAAGTTAGAATAGATTTACGGAACGATTAATATAAATATTTAAAGACCTAGAGGCAACTACTATGGTAGAAAGGAAGCTTTAAAACCTAGTATAAAGAACTTTAGCAATTAAGTATATAACGTAGTTTTAAACGTTAGTAATATAGGTCAAATAGAATAATAAAGCGCTTATGGTATAGTATAAACAGAGACTTAAGGCAAAAGTCCAGGACGTAATTATTCTAATAAAAGATACAGATACTCTTAGGAATTTAATTAATTAAGTAATTAAGATTAATAATAGGATCTACTAAAGAGAGCAGATTAAGAAGGGTTAGGATAGAGTTCTATAGTTATATAAGGCGCAAGGCACGTAATAATAAAGTTAAAGTTAAAAACTATAGTATGGCGCAGAGCTAATAGACCTAAGTAGTACCAAAAAATTTAAAAAATAGAATAAGAAATTATGGAAACCTAAAGGATAAGGATTAAGTAATTAAAGGTCTAAGGAGTAGAGGCTAAACTAGGGATCTTAATAGCAGAAGATATTTAGGCAGACTCTATAGTAAGAAAAATGGTTTAAAGAAGGAGCTTATATAAATTACGGAAAATAGGGTTATTACGTTAAAAACTATAGAAGTAGTTAGAGTTACTATATAGTAAAAGGAATAAGACTAGTAAAAGATATATATATATAGAGGGATAATAGTATACTATAAAGAATAAAAGAATGTTTAATTAACAACTTCGCGTTTTATTATAATAACGTATACTAAATTTATAAAGACGCTAAGTACGGCGCAAGCTATTAGCTATAAGAGCTATACTTAGCAGAATATAAAGGAACCAATAAACTAGTTCGCAGATTAAATATTAAGGACGATGAATTTAATATAGGCGAAATATTCCGTAATAATAAGGTAATAAAGGTAGCTTACTAGGAGTATATAAACCTTAAAGATATTATATAAGAGGTAGAGGATAATTCCACTATAGAATAGGGAATATTAGTAGGGGTTAAGACCCCACTAGATATAATATCTATCGCTTTGCAAGATGCAAGAGAAGTAGGACAGCGAACTACTTTAGTATTTAATAAAGGCAAAAGGCTAAAAGCTTAAGATTCTTAAGATGAGATGCGAGACGACTAAGATTCTTAAGATAAGATAAGGTAAGCTTAAGGACCTATAACGGACGATAACTAATAGAGTAGAGTAACGGCTTAGTTTAGTAATATATAAATAAGCTTAGGACGAAGTTTCCTAAAAATATAAGACTCTTAAGACGAGATAAGAACACTAAGTAAGCCTAGTTAGATTAAGGTAGGAGTAAAGCTTAAGATAGAAGCAAGCTTAGGATTAAGAATCTTATAGGACTAAGATTTTAATAAAAGAATAAGGACTATTAAAGAAATTATAAGTAAGGCTTAGCAACCAGATCGAAAAATTAATACTATAATTAAGAAGTAAGAAAACTTTAAGGATCTATCTATAAGATGTAAACTAAAAGAAACTATAGAAGAATTTAGGTAAAGAATTATCGTATAGCAAGAACAGAAACTAGATAAGAGATCTAGTATATTAGGACGTATAAGGGACAGAGCACTAGTATAAAGGATTACTAATAGGCCTAGGGTAGGTATACTAAGAGCTAAGTGGCTTATTAAACTAGAAAACGAAGAGGATTTAGGGATCCCTACTAGGTTTGAAGAATAATATATAAAGGGCTATTATAACGCAGTAATAAGAAGATATTTCCTTATGGATAAGCCGTATATACTCTAGCAGCTATACTAAAAGTAGTATAGGCAACGATATAACGACGAGTAGGAAGATTTCTATATATAGTTAGATAAACGAGTTATCTAAAACCACCTAATTATAAAAAAGGCTATAACTTATATTAAAAGAGCCTTAATTATAGTGTTAAAGGATCTAGAGGAATAATTAGAGGACTAGAGAAGCGAGAGGTATATCTTAGTACCTATAAATAAAGTTATAACGTTTAGATTAATACGGTAAAGGTTTAAACTTAAAAACAAAAATAAGTTAAGAGTTAACCTAAAGTACCTAGCATATTATACGCTATTATGGATTATATACGTGGACAATATATATAAAATATATAAAAATCTAAAAGAAAAGAATTGGAAATACCCTATAAGGATATATTGGGCGCTAGATAAGTAATAGTATAGAAATACTAAGTATATACACGGATGGCATTTAATAGAAGTTTAAGAGTTAGGAGACTTAATACTTTAACCAGAAAGATTCCTTATAGAAGAATACTTAGATAGATAATAGTAGTAGAAATGCCTAGAGAATACGTATCTATAGTATATTGAAGATAAAAAGCAAACTAGGTATTAGCTAAAGAGCGAGCTAAATATAATAAAATTAAGTAGCTAATAATTAGGAAAAGTGGAGGCCTATAAAACTAAAGGGAGCTAGTAGTAGAGCCTTAAACCCTTAAAGGAATTTAAGGATAATACCTAAATTTATAAGTTAATTAGTAAGATTAGTAGTTTAAAGCACTAATAGATAATAGAGCAACGCGGAACTATATCTTACTAGTAGTAGTTAAGAGAATAGGATTACCTTATAGATAGAAGGAATAACCTTACTTATTAATTATAAATTTAGGGGATCTAATAGCCTGTAGAGGAGGGATTATTAATCTTAAAATAGGACCTATTTAGATAACCATTAAAGGAAGACAAATTAAGATATCTTTTAATATCCTACCATTAGGACAGGATAAGGCAGTATTAGGAATACCTTAGTTATAGAAATATAACCTAAGGATTAACTAGATTATAGGTTGGGTTAATATTAAAAATACTTAATAATATAAGATGCGATAGTAAACTAAGTTAGTATAGTACTAAGTTAGAGCAATATATAAAGAGACTAAGTAAGGCTTAAGTTATGTACTAGAGAGATACTATAAGTATAGTAAAAAGTTATAGAGCCTAGAAAGTAAAAAGCTGGTAGATTATATAGTATAGAACTATAAGATAGAGTTAGAACTAGAAATAAGTCTAAGGTCCTTTCTAACCTATAAGCTTACTTAAGAGAAGGCGAGCGTACTTAAAGAGTTTATCTAGGAGAACTTATAAAAGGGATATATTAGACTATTATAATTATTAGTAGGTTATTTAGTACTGTTTATACCAAAGAAGAACGGGAAACTTAGGTTATACATTAACTGTAAGTAGTTAAATAGCATTACTTAAAAGATTAGGTATTTTTTACTCTTAATTAGCGAAATCTAAGATAGGATAGGTAATGTATAAATCTTTATAAAAATAGATCTAAGATGGGCATACCATTAGATTAAAATTAAGGAAGGTAATAAATAAAAGGCAGCTTTTAGATTAAGAGAAGGACTATATAAGCTATTAGTTATGCAATTTGGATTAATAAATACACCTATAATATTTTAGAAAAGGATTAATAGTGTATTAGGAGAACACCTTAATAAGTTTATTATAATATATCTTAACGATATTATTATCTACTTAATAACTAAGGAAGAATACGGGGAATACGTTAAATAGGTTTTAAAGAGACTATAAGAAGAATAGATGCTAGTAGTAATTAAGAAATGCGAGTTCTTTATAAGAAAGACTAATTTTGTTAGATTTATTATTAAACTAGGTTATATTAGTATGGACCTAAAGAAGATTAAAGCTATAGTAAGTTGGTAAGAACTAGAGAATATAATATAGTTAAGGTTATTTTTAGGGTTTTATAACTACTATAGGAGGTTTATAGTATAATAGTTAAAGAATATTAAACCGTTTACTAGGCTTACTAAGAAAGAGGAACTATAGGTATAGGGAGATAAGTAAAGAAAGTTGTTTAAAGGACTTAAGGAGTTGTTTACCTAGGAGCTAATCCTTAAGATCTATTAACTAGGACTAGATACGGTTGCGGAGATAGATATATTAGACTACGTATTAGGAGCATACTTACTATAAAGGTATAAGGACGCATGGCATCTAGTAGCATACTATAGTTAAAAGATAACACTACTAGAGTTAAACTATAACGTCTATAATAAGGAGTTATTAGGTATAGTTATAGTACTAAAGGAATAGAGAGCATTTTTATAAGGCGTAGAAAAACTATTTATAGTTAAAATAGATTATAAGAACCTAATAGGGTTCCTAATAATAAAAGAACTTAATTAAAGGTAAATTAGATAGGTAGAGATACTTACAGAATACTATTTTAAGATTTAGTATACTAAAGGAACTAAAAATGTAAGGGCAGATATACTTAGCAGAAAAGCTAAACTATAAAATAATAAGAAACTATTAGGAGTAATGCTACGCAGAGATAAGGATAGATTGATTAGATATAACTACCCTAAACTAGTAGCAACTTAGGAGGATAATAAACTAGAAAGAGTCTACGAAACACTAGAAAGCTTTTAGGTATAAAGAATCTTTAAGGTATAGCTAGAAGAATAGTTAAAATATTTAGAAGAAGAAATACTGTATAAGCATAGAGAAGTAAAGTACATCCTAAGAAGTATAGTAAAAAATTTCATGGAAGATTTCTATAAGGGAATAACTTAGGGGCATAATGGAGTAATAGGCTTAGTGTTAAGACTTTAGGAAGAATATATTATTAATAGAATCTAAAGTATCGCAAGGAAAGTAATAAAAGAGTGTTTAGATTGCTAAAGGAATAAACTAATAAGGTATAAGCCGTATGGAGGGCTATAACCTATTAAAATACTAGAGAGACTATAAGCGGTTATATTATAGGACTTTATTATTAAGTTACTAAAGTTAAGAGATTCTATTACCGGATAAGATTATAACGCGATCTTAGTAATAGTGGATAAGTTAACTAAATAGGGCTACTTTATAGCATGCATAGAAGAAATCTCAGTAGAAGATATCGCTAAAATCTATATTAAAGAAGTATTTATAAGATATAGAGCACTAAGTAAGATTATATTGGATAGAGACCTAAGATTTATAGTAGCATTCTAGGAGGTATTCTTGGCGGAGTAAGGAGTTTAAGTAGTAACTTTTACTATATATTACCCGCAGACAGACAGTTAAATAAAAAGATTAAATTAGACGCTAGAATAGTATCTAAGACATTATATTAATTATGTATAGAATAATTAGGTATCGCTATTACTAGTTATATAGTTTGTATACAATATAACACCATAGGAAGGAATAGGTATATTACTATTTAAGGCAAATTATGGATATAAGCTAAGAATATTATTATTACCATAGTAAGTAAAGAAGACGAGTAGTACAGCTAAAAAAAGAATAAAGACGCTAATAAACCTTTATACAGACCTTATAGAATTAGTAAAAAAGGTATAAGAGAGAATAAAAAGGTACTATAATGCTAGGAGATCTAAGGGACTAAATCTTAAGGAGGGAGATAAAGTGTGGCTACTATATAAAAATTTCAAAAGTTAACGACTAAGTAAGAAGTTAGACTATATTAAACTAAGTCCTTTTAAAATTACGTAAAAGATTTTACCAGTTATATTTAAGTTAAACCTACTAGCTAAGATAAAGATCTACCCTATATAGTATATTATAGTGCTAGAGCTAGTATATAGGAATATTAAGCCATTAGTTTATAAAGCAGACATATATAGAGCGTAAAAAGAGAATAAATAGCAAGTTTTAAAGATCGTTAGGTATAAGAATATTAACGATAAAATATAGTATAAGGTTAAGTGGATAGGCTATAATAAGACTACCTAGGAGCTACTAGAGAATCTAAAAAACGCTATAGAAAAGGTATAGGAGTATTAAAAGAAATTAGGTTAAGCAGCATTAATAAAAAAGGATTGCTAAAAAATAAACCACCTAAGGGGGACCTAAGAAGAGCAGTTGCCGAACTACTTAAATCTATTTTCTTCTTAATTAGAAGAGAATCCGTTCTTTTATTACTAAGTTCCTATAAACCTTATTCTATAAGTTTCTACTCTTTAAAACAGACCTTCTTACGAACCTTTTTAAGACGGAGTAACTGAGCGGACGCCGCGATATAGGCTTTAAAAGCCTTCTGCTCCACGTTATAAAAGCGCTCTAATTTAGTAAGGGCTTAAGATAGTATACTATCTAGCTATATAGCAGCAGATTAAATATAAAACCCTAAGATAAATTAATTAAGGAACTAGATGACTATTAAGAGTAATAGGTTATATATATTTAGTATTAGAAATAGAGCAAACGTTATAGGATAAATAAATATTCGCTTTGGTGCACTCTAAGTAAAAAAACGGTTGTTGCGAAGATAGACTCGCTAACGCAATATAAACTAACCCCTCTTTTAAGCAGCGAGAATATAGAGACAGTATAATCTCACTAAAAGATAATATTGCGCCTATAAAGAGGAAGGAGCCTTAGGTATAATAAGCAACGATATTAACTAAATTAATTAGACGGATATTATACCTCTAGTAAATAACTTAGAGATATTTAGANTCNTTAAGGACGAAGATAAANAGNANGGAGATNGTNTTANNGACGCTTTAAGTATAATATTATAACTACTTAGAGAAGAGTTAAAAGAAGCTAGTTAGTTAATTTAGGTATAGTCTAAAATAGAACCGGTAGAGCTATATAATAAGAAATAGTAGTTAAGGTTATATAACGTTATATATAGTATATGTAGTATATAAAGGGAATATATGTATAATATATATAACACATACCTTACGTATAAAGGGGATTTCTTGGGAGTATAGTTGTGTATTTAAAGGACCACAGTCCCTACCTAAATAGTTCTCTCCTTTGTAGTAAATCTTAGAATACAATTAGAGTTAACCTATTAGGCAACCACTTTACCAGTTATTATTACGTTATTAACTTCTTGTTTACCTATATACCTAGCCTATTAATAAGTCTACTGTAGTTCCTACTATAGTTCTTACTATAAGGCTTCGTTATAAAAGCTAGATATTAGTTTTATAGATAATCTAATAGCTAGCAAAAGCTCTTAATGCTATTAGTTATATATACTTATACTAAAAGAGCTAAAGAGTAATCTAAACACCAATAACGTCTTAGCCACCCGGTCGAGCCACCCCAAAACACGCCAAAATCTACCAACTTTGGCCTATTATAACTCTACCCCTATAAAAGATATTTAAATAAAATTTTAANTATAGCTACTTATATATAAAAGGATTTTATTTATAATNTTTTNAAANNNATATNNTNNANNTNNNANNNNA